>NC_092086.1:36773704-37099954 GCF_045679555.1 Salvelinus alpinus | reverse complement strand
TTAATGTTTTAATAAAATAGTTAAATTCAAATTTAAAAAATGTGTAATTTTGCTATATAAGTTTGGAATTTTTGTTTGTGTATAAACTATTTGGCAACAAGAATTAAAAAAAAATCACAATCATTTCAATGGTCTTGTTATCATTGCAATAGTAAAATATTATATCTTTCAAGTCAAAAACATGGTTAGTGTTCATAATGGTAAACAAGTATTTTGCAAGGTTTTCCCAAAATTCTGACACAAATTTACATTCAAAGAACAAGTGAGACAGATTCTCACCTTCTTTTTCACAGAAAACGCAGATATCATCAATAGCCACAAATCTGGATATCATAGAATTACATGAATATATCTTATGTAAAATGTTTAAGTGCACTTCCTTAACTTTGTTTGGTATACAATATTTGTAAGGCCTTAACCATGCATTTTTCCAGACAATGTCAGGAATAAGCATGTTCCAGAAAATTTTTCCTCTCGGTGTAAGTTGGTTTTGTGAATGAAGAATTTGTCTTATATATTTATTATAACAAGATTTCTCAAGTAAGCCCACACCTTCCAATCTGAGTTCTGGATAAACTTTGTGATCATTACCAAAGCTAAGATGAGTTTTCATTAATGTAGTTAGACCACTGGGAACGGCTTTGATCACAGAAATAAACTCTCTGAAAGGTATTGGAACCTCGTTCAATGTTATAAATTGTTCATATGTGAGAATATTACCCATGTGGTCGAAAATATCAAGAACAAAGTCAATATTCCTCTCATGCCAGCTGGGGTAGAACAATTACTTATTCTTTACAGTTATGTCTGAATTATTTCACAAAAGAGCTTTATGTGGGAAAAAAATTGTGCAGGAAACATATTTTCCAGGCCATTAAAGCTTGTTGGTGAAACCTAGCCAATTTAGCAGGTAATCTTTCAGGAATATAATTACATTTCAGTAAAAATTGAAGACCTCCCAACTTATTAAACACATTATTTGGAATGAAATACCATATTGAATCAGTATTGATCAAACATCTTTTCAACCAGTTGATCTTGAAAGTGTTATTTATGTCAACAAAATCCAACACTTCTAGACCGCCTTCAGCTCTTTTGTTAGAAAGAACTGACTTTTTTAGTTTGTGAGACTTATTTCCCAGATGAAGTCAAGAAAGGTCTTATTGATCTCTTTACAAGTAGCAGGATTTACACATGAAGATAATGAGGGTTACACAAAACGAGACAGTCCCTCTGCCTTGGACAGAAGTACTCTCCCAAGTATAGAAAGATCTCTTTGTAGCCAATTATTAAATATATTTTTGGCTTTCTTAATTTTAGGAGAGAAATTCAAATGTTGTCTAAGTGTTTTTATGACAGATGTATTCGTAAATATTTAACACAGTCCTCTACAGGAATATTTTCTATTTCTTTATCATCAGAGTCAAATAAACACAAGATTTCACATTTAGAAACATTCAGTTTTAATCCTGATGCAATAGAAAATGCAGTTATAGCATTAAGGGCATGGGCGACCTGGTCTTTGTCTCTTAAAAAAGGAGTAGTAGCATCAGCCAGTTGGGAAATGTTGATTTCTTTGTTAAAAATGGTTAAGCCATACAAATTTGCATTATTCAGAATATCTAGAGAAAGAAGTTCCACAACCAAAATGAATAAAAATTGCGAAATTGGGCATCCCTGTCGTACACTTGATACTGAATCTTTTGGAAGTATTAAGGTTTAGTAACACAGAACTATTTATATCTTTGTAAAACATGCAAATTACTTTGATAACATTTTCACCGAATCCAAAAAAGTTTGAGGCCTAAAGAGAAATTCATGTTCAATTGTGTCAAAGGCTTTACAGAAGTCCAAAAATAAGACAACCGCATCTGAGTCAATTGCATCTGAATAATCTATAAGGTCCAAGACTAAACGAATGTTAGAGTTTACGTAACGGCCCTTCATAAATCCTGTTTGAGTCTCATTGATAATGGTATCTATTCCTTTCATTAAACTTTTGGCATTAACCAGAGCAATCAATTTGTAATCAATATTTAATAAAGTAATTGGTCTCCAATTGTCAATGAGACAAGGGTCTTTATCGGGCTTCGGAATCAATTAAATAAGGCCCTGTTTCATAGTGGAGACCATTTCCCCACTTTTAATGCAATCTTGAAACATATTAAAAATCGGGTCTTCTAGTAACTCCCAAAACCAGGTGATTTCCCTTTTTTCATTGAATTCAGAGCCTCTCTAATTTCTTCAATTGACACAGGTGAATCGCAAAATGAGTGGAAATCATCCTCACAGGGACATAATTCTGAATGTGGCAAATGTAGCTTTCACAACCATTTTCCTGAAATTGAGAGCTGTAAAGGTTTTCATAAAAGGAATTGACAAATGATGATATTGTAATGGGATCTTTGCATAAAACATTGTTAATTTTGAGTGCAGTTATAGATTTTCTTTTGTAGTTTCTCTTTTCAAGTGCAAAAAAGTAACTAGTGTTTCTTTCCCTCTCTTCAATCCATTTTGCTCTTGACCTTACAAAGGCACCCTTTGCCAGATCCGTGTAAAGCTGTTCTAATTCTAGTTGTAAAGACTTGAATACAGACTCCTCTTCTTCAGATAGATTACCTTTCTTTAGAAAACTGTCAAGCTTGCTCATCTCTTTTTCTCTAAGGTTCTTTAAGTGCATCAGCTCTTTGGCGAGTTTAATGGCTACCACTCTGACTTTATATTTGAAAAATTCCCATCTATTTCCATGACCCAAGTCTTTTCTTGCAAAAATATCTTTAGCTAACGATTTGATTTTTTCAATTAGAGTAGAATCTTTAAGAAGTGTGATTTTTAATTTCCAATATCCTCGAGTACCTTTTGATTTTTTAGTAGCTTGTAAACTCAGGGAAATCAAGTGATGTTCAGAAAAGGGAGCCAACTGATGATCTACATCTATAACAAATTGTAACAAAAAGGCGGAAATTAGGAATAAATCTATTCTAGATTTACGTGACATAGTTTTGTTGGTCCAGGTATAACCCTTTGCATCCGGATTGAAATAACGCCAAGCATCCTCAACACAGAGATCCTTGCATAAAGTAGTGATAATATTGCTATTTTGAGGGCTTTGACTCGTTCTTGGAGGAAAACGATCAGCAGATGCATCAGGTGTTCATTTAAATCCCCTGACATAATTAGAAAAGCCTCTGAGTATTTGATGCTTAAATCCTGTACTTTCCGGTTAAGTTGGGTAAAAAAGGTCATTATTATTTGGAGAATGTGAGTTATGTCCGTATACATTACAAATGATGAAAATAGCATTGTCAAGTTTAACAGTTACTATGACCCATCTCCCATCTTGTGAAGATGTGGATTCTAGAACGTCACCTTTAAACTTGTGAATAAGTGTCAAAACACCAGCAGAGTGATTTGATCCATGACTGAAATAGGCCATATCTCCCCATTGTGCTTTCCAAAATTTCAAATCACTTTCACCCGAATTAGTTTCCTGAAGGACAAAATCTGCGTTACTGCGTTTACAATGTAAAAATAAAGCTTTCCTTTTAAGATTTCTCAAACCCCTAGTATTCAGACTAACGATATTGAGTGAATTGACAACGAACTCCTGCATTAAAAAAGAAAGAACACAAATTAGATAACACAAGTAGTAATGTGAATAAAACAAACAGTGAACCTTGAAAGGATTACTCCGACGGAAAACCACTCAAATCAAATTTTATTTGTCACATACACATGGTTAGCAGATGTTAATGCGAGTGTAGCGAAATGCTTGTGCTTCTAGTTCCGACAATGCAGTAATAACCAACAAGTAATCTAACCTAACAATTCCACAACTACTACCTTATACACACAAGTGTAAAGGGATAAAGAATATATACATAAAGATATATGAATGAGTGATGGTACAGAACGGCATAGGCAAGATGCAGTAGATGGTATAGAGTACAGTATATACATATGAGATGAGTAATGTAGGGTATGTAAACATAAAGTGGCATAGTTTAAAGTGGCTAGTGATACATGTATTACATAAAGATGGCAAGATGCAGTAGATGATATAGAGTACAGTATATACATATACATATGAGATGAGTAATGTAGGGTATGTAAACATTATATTAAGTGGCATTGTTTAAAGTGGCTAGTGGTACATTTTTACATAATTTCCATCAATTCCCATTATTAAAGTGGCTGGAGTTGAGTCAGTATGTTGGCAGCGGCCACTAAATGTTAGTGGTGGCTGTTTAACAGTCTGATGGCCTTGAGATAGAAGATGTTTTTCAGTCTCTCGGTCCCTGCTTTTATGCACCTGTACTGACCTCGCCTTCTGGATGATAGCGGGGTGAACAGGCAGTGGCTTGGGTGGTTGTTGTCCTTGATGATCTTTATGGCCTTCCTGTGACATCGGGTGGTGTAGGTGTCCTGGAGGGCAGGTAGTTTGCCCCCGGTGATGCGTTGTGCAGACCTCACTACCCTCTGGAGAGCCTTACGGTTGTGGGCGGAGCAGTTGCCGTACCAGGCGGTGATACAGCCCGACAGGATGCTCTCGATTGTGCATCTGTAGAAGTTTGTGAGTGCTTTTGGTGACAAGCCGAATTTCTTCAGCCTCCTGAGGTTGAAGAGGCGCTGCTGCGCCTTCTTCACAACGCTGTCTGTGTGGGTGGACCAATTCAGTTTGTCCGTGATGTGTACACCGAGGAACTTAAAACTTTCCACCTTCTCCACTACTGTCCCGTCGATGTGGATAGGGGGGTGCTCCCTCTGCTGTTTCCTGAAGTCCACAATCATCTCCTTTGTTTTGTTGACGTTGAGTGTGAGGTTATTTTCCTGACACCACACTCCGAGGGCCCTCACCTCCTCCCTGTAGGCCGTCTCGTCGTTGTTGGTAATCAAGCCTACCACTGTAGTGTCGTCCGCAAACTTGATGATTGAGTTGGAGGCGTGCATGGCCACGCAGTCGTGGGTGAACAGGGAGTACAGGAGAGGGCTCAGAACGCACCCTTGTGGGGCCCCAGTGTTGAGGATCAGCGGGGTGGAGATGTTGTTACCTACCCTCACCACCTGGGGGCGGCCCGTCAGGAAGTCCAGGACCCAGTTGCACAGGGCGGGGTCGAGACCCAGGGTCTCGAGCTTGATGACGAGTTTGGAGGGTACTATGGTGTTAAATGCTGAGCTGTAGTCGATGAACAGCATTCTCACATAGGTATTCCTCTTGTCCAGATGGGTTAGGGCAGTGTGCAGTGTGGTTGCGATTGCGTCGTCTGTGGTCCTATTGGGTCGGTAAGC
Source organism: Salvelinus alpinus (assembly GCF_045679555.1). Taxonomy (NCBI): domain Eukaryota; kingdom Metazoa; phylum Chordata; class Actinopteri; order Salmoniformes; family Salmonidae; genus Salvelinus; species Salvelinus alpinus. The sequence goes on along the minus strand of NC_092086.1, from coordinate 37,094,665 downwards.
AAATTGGAGTGGGTCTAGGGTGTCAGGTAGGGTGGAGGTGATATGGTCCTTGACTAGTCTCTCAAAGCACTTTATGATGACGGAAGTGAGTGCTACGGGGCGGTAGTCGTTTAGCTCAGTTACCTTAGCTTTCTTGGGAACAGGAACAATGGTGGCCCTCTTGAAGCATGTGGGAACAGCAGACTGGGATAAGGATTGATTGAATATGTCCTTAAACACACCAGCCAGCTGGTCTGCGCATGCTCTGAGGACACGGCTGGGAATGCCGTCTGGGCCTGCAGCCTTGCGAGGGTTAACACGTTTAAATGTTTTACTCACCTCGGCTGCAGTGAAGGAGAGCCCGCAGGTTTTGGTAGCGGGCCGTGTCAGTGGCACTGTATTGTCCTCAAAGCGAGCAAAAAAGTTATTTAGCCTGTCTGGGAGCAAGACATCCTGGTCCGCGACGGGCTGGTTTTCTTTTTGTAATCCGTGATTGACTGTAGACCCTGCCACATACCTCTTGTGTCTGAGCTGTTGAATTGCGACTCTACTTTGTCTCTATACTGGGATTTAGCTTGTTTGATTGCCTTGCGGAGAGAATAGCTACACTGTTTGTATTCGGTCATGTTTCCGGTCACCTTGCCCTGGTTAAAAGCAGTGGTTCGTGCTTTCAGTTTCACGCGAATGCTGCCATCAATCCACGGTTTCTGGTTTGGGAATGTTTTAATCGTTGCTGTGGGTACGACATCGTCAATGCACTTTCTAATGAACTCGCTCACCGAATCAGCGTATTCGTCAATATTGTTGTTGGACGCAGCTGAGGTAGCGGTGGTTAATAGTATAACAAATCGATTTACTTCCTTTTTTTTTAGTTGGCAAGTGTTCATCAAGTGTAGTTCGAACAGTACATTTATTCGTGGTAGTACATTAACTGTACTCTTGGCAGTACTCACAGTTCCAGTTTGGTTAATGTCAGTTACCCAGTAATCATACATCATTCGATAAACGCGTGTGGGCCCTTGAACCCAGCCTTCTTTCCTTCTTGTCGTGCCTTCTGTATAAGCAGCCACAGTTTCTCCCTGGCAGCCTGATCCTGCGGTATGAGAGCTTCTTTGATGCGGAGCTTCTTCTCGTCCAGAAACGTGTTCCCCTTGGCCGTTCTCCAGACGATGTCCCTGTAATTGCGCTTAGTTAAGTGCAAGATGATATTGCGAGGGGGTCCATCAGATCTTTGTTTCCCAAGTCGATGTACCACATCAATCACGTCTCTTAGCCTGTCTTTGATGCACGGAGCCACCTTTCCCAGGATATTAATGACTGTTTCCCTAATATCCTCTCCCTCTACCTCTTTTACACCTCGGATTTTCAGATTCCACCTGCGAGAGTACCTTTGAAGTTCAGCTACATTCTCACACAGCTCATTATTTAGGATTGCATTTTCTTCAACTCATTCTCTAGGAACGTTATCTTTTTTGCCGACGGTTACTGACACAGTCAACCATTGTTGCGCTTTCGTAAATTCCTCAGTTATTCTGCACTCTGGCACACTTGGACGAGAGTGCTCTGAAACCGCATTAGATAGCCAGAGTGAATATAACAACACCTATAGACAACCCAGGTGCTAGGGGAAAATCCAGACACTCAACCAAGGCTTTAAAAAAACAAAGCTTTCACTTTAATTAAAAAATATTTTAATGCACCATTAATAAAAGAGTCCAACGCATTAATACAAGAGAAATATTGCAAATAATATTAAAATCTAATTAAAAGGAAAAACAAAAAAGAACAATGGAAGGTATGTACAGTTTTCCTCATGGGAAGTAGGAGAGGAACAACGTATTTACAGACTGGAACCAGTGTGTTTCTACGAGAAACAAACACCTCTACAATATGTACATTTGTCAGAACTTTTTTTCCATCTTTTTATTTTAAAGTTAGAGGGTTGGTTTGTACTGAAAAGCGCCTGTTGCAACAAGAAATATAGATTACTTTTCTGCTGTGGAAGAAACAGAACACGGAGGGGCCTTGTGACATTTAAAACATCTCAATCAAAGATTAAAACTTGTGACAGCGACTGCTTGAGTTGAGAGAGCATGGATAACAGTGAAAAATGACCCCTCGAGATCGACTTAACTAGATTTACCAGATCTGATCTACACAAGTTCACCCTTTAAAACCATTCAGAACACACACTCAATGACAAAGTCCAACATACACAGACCTCAACACTTGTATAGAGGTCAATGGGGCAGAGTTATGTTTGGGCTCCCGAGTGGCGCAGCGGTCTAAGGCACTGCATCTCAGTACAAGAGGCGTCACTACAGTCCCCGGTTTGATTACAGGCTGTATCACATCCGGCCGTGATTGGAAGTCCCATAGGGTGGTGCAAAATTGGCCCAGCATCGTCCGGGTAGGCCATCATTGTAAATAAAAATTTGTTCTTAATAACTGACTTGCCTAGTTAAATAAAGGTTACATTTAAATTAAAAACATTTTTTGAACAGATTTGTCTGTAATGGTTTGCCAAATAAGGGAGATTTCATAGAAACAGTTTTCCTGACAGTGTGCCTTGACCATGTCATACAAAAAGCGCAGACAACCTGACATTTGCAGGTTGTTCAATAGCACAAAACTTCTAATTGACAGTGAGAGCACATTCACACGACAGGAATAAAATCACTCGCTCCCGTAAGAATACATTCTCTTAACACAGATACACACGGGTCAGGTCCTTTCTCTGCTTCCTAATGTGAGGAGGGACAACATCACAATGGGGAAAGGGGAACGTAAAAGGAACAAACAATGCATTCCAAATTGAGATAAACCTGCAGACTAAAACTCAGCAGCCATCTTAAGCTTTAAAGATAAACTGATGTGACGCCACACACTATTTGATCTACAAATTATTTGTTCTTATTTAGCATTTAAGTCTATGGTCTCACATCCAAACAAACTGGTGAGGGGAGAGTCACACACCCACCTACAGCTCACGCAACTAAATCAGAACAAGAATAAGAATATGCAATACTATAAAATGACAAAGCTCAAACAATCTTCATGTTTGGAAATCTTGCATAACTGAAGTCCCAATGGATTAGAGTGTGTAACTAAAACTGCGCTGCGAACGAGCGCCTTTAAAACCCTGAATATGTTTGTAAATCCTGTGCGTCTATGTGCGGATTGGTGTGGGTAGAGAGTTTGGGTTAGCGGGAGCTTTCGGACCACTCCCTATCTGTGCGGAGGCAGACAAGACACACAAAACCAGTTCTGATAGGTTACGGTTGCATTCTCTATTCCAAGGAAAGGCTGTTGGCAGGGGGGGGGGGGGGAAATTGCCACCCTTGATCGAACGGGAACAAGTGGTCCTAAGTTATTAAATCCTGCTACAGCGGAGACTACTGCTGCATTTCAAGGGTTTGGGGTACAGGAGGGGGCCCTATTATTAATCACACCCCTGGGAAGGAGAGTCTCACAGCCCCTAAGATAATAAACCATAACCCCAGGTAAATTAAAGCATGTGAACAGTGCAAACGTTACATGTCTCTCTGTTTTCTGGATATGGTACAGACAACTGTTTGACAGTCTGGAGGAGCAGGTGGGCTTTGGGGTCAGGAAGGGGGCTGTTGGTGGTGGGTGTGGCTTTGTTCTTGGTTATAGTCGGAGGTTGTGGAGGGGGGACAGGAGGGACTGAAACGGGGAACTGCCACACCTCAGTGTGAGAGTGGTCATGCTGTGATATCTAGTTGAGCGTCCCACGGCAGTTCTCTGTTCCACACAGACAGGGAATCTTATTTTCCTCTAGAGGGAACTTGTAGTCGTAGGTAATCTCTTCATTCATGCCAATGGCCTGCTTGGAGTAGATCACGATCTTCTTCTGGGATTCTATGGTGATCACCTTTGCATAGCAGTTAGGCTGGGGAAGGAAGAGGACAGAGACCAGTTATAGGTAATTCAAAGAAAACAAAACGACTTAAGAGGATCTTACCAGTCAATGTTACTGTGAACATTGTGTGTGTATCAGAGTCACAAAATATCTATGATAGAAATATGTGTATTTCTATTTAGTCTTCACGTTGCTTCACTCCATTGTTATATCCTGTATTGTTTTGCTTGTGCAGGTATAGGCTGACTCACAGTGCAGCAGTGGTTGATGAAGCGTGCCAGGTTGCCTAACTTGGTAGCATCAATGATGGTGTCGTGGTCCACTCTGAACAGGTAGCTGCTCCCAATGCCCTGCTGGGCATAACGCTTCTCTCTGTTGTCAGCCACCATCTGGCAAAGAAACGGGCACAAACAGCCAAACAATGATGCCAGATGAACACCCAGGAAAGACAAACACTGATGTTTGCCATGTGTCTATTGCTAATGCTGACACAACACTATGGCTGAATGACGTACAGACTACAATATGGCCCTACACACATACACTCCTCAAGCAGTACAATGACCAGTACCTGTCTGATATTCTGGCCCACATACTCAATGACCATCTCGTCAGCAGCAATGGGTTCCATGGTGAACAGGCCCCATTCATGGATCCTACTGCGGCCAAATCGAAGCTTCTTCTTACGGAACTGAGGAAGGAAGCAAGAGTTAGTGCCATAGTGGTGCAATACTCATTTAGTTACTCTAGTCCAGGGTTTCACAAACTCAGTCCTGCACCCCCCCAGCACTACACAACTGATTAAAATAACCAACTCATCAAGCTTTGTCTAGACAACCGGATTGAATGCAATATCACCCTTATCTCTAGATTTCACCATAGTCCTGGATCAAAGTCTCATTATCAACACACTGGCATGGGTTTAAAAGGTCAAGGTCTTCATTACACAGTAACAGAAGTGAGTTCTCAGAATGAAACCCATGGGAAATGACATGGTGGTTGTAGAGCAGAGGTAACACAGCAGTTAGATAATATCAGTGGTACACACAGTTCCAGGCTGCTGTTGTGTACCTTGAGCTGATTGAGTTTGAGCAGGTCAGAGTCCATGACTGCAGGGATGCCTATGGCACTGAGGAGGCGGCGCTGCTCCGACCGTCTCTCTGACAGCAGCCGGTTTGAGCCCTGAGGGGGAGGACAGAAGGAGAGTTACATTGTGCCAGTGACACACACAATCACATGGCCTTGAGTTAAATACTATCTGGTCAGAGGCACTTTGCCCTAAATGCTCAATAAAATAGTTAATCTGAGGTTAAGCGAGTTCATTTTCATTGCCTCGAGCAGACGCCGCAAAGCTGTTGAATACATCTGCATGACAAACTCTGCGGGACTTCCTACAGCATTGTGAAGCATATGCTAAAATAAGAAATACACTACTTGTTCACCAACTTTCCTGTATTCAATGACCAAAGGTCATCAATCTTATTGGAACAAAACCTGTGACCACAGAGCCTATGACAAGCAACAACATGACACCATTGTATGAAAAGCCAGAGACTATATATAGTATAAAAAGGAGAGAGATGGTAAAGAGAGGTGTGCGTACCGAGGCGTCGTAGTCGGCAGCCTCCAGTAGGGCCTGCTCAGGCAGTTCCAGATCCAGGTAGACATCCTTCTCCTTCCTGCTGATGGCGTAGTAGCCCTCGCTCCTGGCACAGCCTGTCACGTGCTCCCGCAGCTGCCCGTCTGCACTCTTCTTCTTACGCCGCGGGTTGGGGATGTTGGTAAGTGCAGGCCACACGTTAAGGCTAACAACAGTTACTGTTGAACACACACCAGTCCATCTTAATACACATGCATCATTACACACCATTTCATCTACTTCCACCACAGGAGGTTGGTGGCACCTTAATTGGGGAGGATGGGCTTATGGTAATGGCTGGAGCAGAATAGGTGGAATGGTATCAAATACATCAATCACAAGGTTTCCAGGTGAATGATGCCATTCTATTTGCGCCGCTCAAGCCATTATTATGAGCCGTCCTCCCCTCAGAAGCCTCCACTGACTTCCGCATACCGGTACATTACTTAACACACAGCTCAACTGTTCATAAGAGGCATCAACACATGGAAGATCCTAAACCACAAGCAGGGCTTCTAACCCTCATTCCAAACCCCCTGCCCTGCCAGTAGTAAAGGATATCAGTGTGGTGGACCCAGTGTGTGTCGTTGAGCCAGTCGGTGCTGTGGTCGTCCTGCAGCAGCTTCTCGTAGGTCGTCTTCAGCAGCGTCATGTCCTCCATGTCTAGACCAGAGTTCCAGATGTCATACAGGATGGTCATCTGCTCAAACTCGCTGCGCTGGTCAAACGTGACGGGCTCCGGGGCAGGGATGGGCTTGGGCCAACGCTGCGACGAAGTCAACCCGGCCTCCTGGAGGAAGAGGCGCTCGCTCTTCCTCACATCATCCCACTCTTCATCTTCCTCGTCCTCTGTGTTAGACAGCTCACCCGGCTCCAGCTGCTCCACGTCCACATCCTCCTCCAGGTCCACCTCCTGACAGGAACCGGGGGCAGGAAGAGGGAGAGAGTGGGAGAGGGACAGGAACAAGGAGAGAGTGGAAGATGTCAACTCAGGAACTAAAATTAGCCTGTAACAGGTTCTTAAATACTGGTCAATACAGGCCATAGGATGGGACTTTCTAGATTAGACTGTAATTTACTAGTAATTTGTTTGACATTATTAATATATATTTACATGACAATTTGGCCATGTAACTGTCAAGCTGTGAAACTTTGTGCAATTGAGGAAAGACGTTGCTTTGCATGTCATTTTAAGACAACAAAGTTACAGTAAATGTAAGCTGTGGTTGAGCAACACCCCATCTTTACATGTTGATGCACCATGCTCAACACTTCTTAGTTGTGACACTTGACTCAAGCACAAACCCACAAAACCTCACACCTCTAGTTTCCTCTTCTGTTTCTTGGTCTGATGTTCCTTCTGCTTTTTCGTTTGCTGCAACTCCAGATTTTCCTTATCTTTCCTCCTCCTCTTCTTGTTCTTCTCTTTCCCCATCTCCTCCAGTTCCCTGCCCCTCGCCGCCATTCCCTTCCTCTTGGCTGATGGGGTGAGAGGTGTCAGCACAAAGGCCTTGGCCATGTCTCCATCCTCACACAGCAGCCCCATGCCAGACAGACACTCAGCCTGGTGTCTGTCCCTAGAGGGCAGGGGTTCCCCTATGACCTCCTCAGGAGCTTCCAGCACCCCAGAGATGGCGTGATGGTTGAAGTCTGCAGGGAGGAGCACCCCAGGCTCCTGTTTGGAGACACTCCTCTTTTGGGCAGGGATGAGGTGGAAGGGGGCTTTGGAATAGTTGTGTTCCTGCAGGGCAGACAGGCCCTGTGGGTCCATAACCAGGGGGAGGGCTTTGGGAGAGAGTAGCATCTCCTCCTCCATCTTTTGCTCCTCTGCCTCGTCTGACGTCTCCGTCTCCTCTGAGTCTCCAGCGTCTGGGTCCAGCTTCAGGGCCACAGCCAGGACAGACAGATCAGCCGTGGGGGCCGAGCCCAGTTGTAGCAGGCTGGATGCTCCCAGCTGCTCACTGAGTCTCAGCCTCTGCAGTCCCTCCTCCTCCTCCTCTCTGAGGGTGTGGAAGGAGGGGAGAGGGGTGGGGGTCGACAGGCTGACAGTCCTGGGGCGTCCCCTGCCCCGGCCCTTTGTGACAGGGGGCGGGGCCTCCTCGAAGGCCATCTTGACCATGGAGGCGTGGTCCAGGGGGAGGTTCTGCACGGTGCGACACACCCACACTGGAGCGGAGGATTTGGGGGAGGCCCCCCGTTTGTTGGGGGACTTGGTGGGGGTGATTGGGGGGGACACCAGAGGGACAGGGCTCTTTTTTGAGTCTTCTGGGCGTACAGGCGAGGGAACAGTGAGAACAGGGGAGGGAGAGAGGGCATTGCCTTCGCCTGGTTTGGAGGCAAAGGGGAGGAGTGAGAGAGTCTTGGAGGGGGTGGTTCCAGGTGTGGAGGCGATGAAAATGGAGTCTGGAAGGTGAGATTTCATGTGGGACAAGAGAGGAGAGGCAGTGGAGGGAGGTGGGGACAAGGGGACCGTTGGAAGGTGGGGTTTGTAGTCGCTCTCCCTGGTAGAGAACGAGACGGTCTTCCTTCGCTTCTTGAGAGGAGGCACAATGACAATTGGGGAGGAGGGGCGGGGGGCTGGAGGACGAGCGTTTGAGCTGAGTGTTGATGAATCCTTCTTGCTGGCAGCAATTTCTGAGATATGGGCACATATTTGAATTATGAATCAGGTGAAAAACAACATTGGCACTTGCCATGGAAATGAACATCAGTAACAGAGAAACTAAATGTGTGACTAACCAGCTTTGATCTCGGCGCTGAGCGGTGCTTTTGGAACAGCAGCTGCAGACTTTTCTCTGGAGTGCACAACAAGTGGAATGGTCAGTATCAACCCAGACACACAATGAGCAACAAATCAAGTTTCAATAAAGATACTTCCATAGAAAATATATAGAAAACATTTTGGATACTTATATACAGGTATATTCAAAATCAGGAATACTGTTCAAAACGTACCGGTCATCCCCCTTCTCTGTATCCAGAGCTGTGCTGTCCATCGTAGACTCATCCATGGTGTCCAGTCCACTGCCGGCCTGCTCTCCTTCCTCCTCGTCTTCAGAGGAAGAGGAGGATGATGATGTTGAGGAGGAAGAACTCTCTGTGGATGAGGAGAGGCTCTCATCATCGCTGTCCGCACTCAAGGCCTCATCTGAAGAAAGAAGTGAGAGGAAGTGAGAGATGATAAGATGGCATGATGGAAAAGGTAGATAAGAAAGCCTGTGATGGGGGCACATTGGCTTCAATAAGGACAACATGAAGAATGCTAGATTTACCTTCTGACCCCTTGTCACTTCCCTCCTCCTCATCCTCCTACAGAGAGGAACAGAAGGACACAGTTTGTGATAATATACAACAGTGTCTCAGGTTCAACCCAAGTCAATGAAGCCAAAGTACAGCAGAGTATGAAGAGGTATACAGTGAAATGCTGCCATCTAGCCAGCACTATGGGGAAATACAACAACACTGCCAGTATGTACTGCTTGCGGAAATCATCAACTGATTAGAAGAATCCTGCATTATTGTTTCTGTAGCCATTTATTCAATTTTTGAGATAAGATAAACTTTATTATGTGGAGAAACATTTTCATGCTAAATTATCCCTTGCACATGCACACACCTTATCTGAAGAAGAACCGTCAGAAGTCTCTTCTCCTTCGCTGTCCAGGTCCCAAGGTTTCCGACTTCTCGTCTTCTTCTTCCTCCGCCTGCTGTCCCTCTCAGCCCTGTGGCCCTCCCCATCTGCCATTCTTCCCTCTAGACCCTTGTCATGGTACGAGTCTGGGGGGAGAAGGAGAGAGAAGGTGAGCAAACATAGGAAACACAAAGACGGTCGGTGACAAATCCCCAAAGGGATTCCCAAAGGAGGGGGTCATTGATGAAAAGCTCACCTTCGTCGTCATCCTCTGGCGGTGTCTTGGGTCTCTTCATCTCTCCTACCTCTGCTAGCTCCAGAGGTTCTTTCCTCTTCACCTGGACACAATACACACACACAGTTAATATCATGATAAGTTATGGTGGAAAAAATCCCTAAGTGAATGGATGGATACATTGGAGTAATGTCTATATACATGAACATGTATTAGTGTAATGTCTATATACATGAACATGTATTAGTGTAATGTCTATATACATGAACATGTATTAGTGTAATGTCTATATACATGAACATGTATTAGTGTAATGTCTATATACATGAACATGTATTAGTGTAATGTCTATATACATGAACATGTATTAGTGTAATGTCTATATACATGAACATGTATTAGTGTAATGTCTATATACATGAACATGTATTAGTGTAATGTCTATATACATGAACATGTATTAGTGTAATGTCTATATACATGAACATGTATTAGTGTAATGTCTATATACATGAACATGTATTAGTGTAATGTCTATACATGAACATGTATTAGTGTAATGTCTATACATGAACATGTATTAGTGTAATGTCTATACATGAACATGTATTAGTGTAATGTCTATACATGAACATGTATTAGTGTAATGTCTATACATGAACATGTATTAGTGTAATGTCTATACATGAACATGTATTAGTGTAATGTCTATACATGAACATGTATTAGTGTAATGTCTATACATGAACATGTATTAGTGTAATGTCTATACATGTACAGTACTAATCCATCTCTATTTCCTATGCACAGTACAAACATGTATGTATCAGTAACTGACAATTCCCCAGTTCCAACTGCTGCCTCTGTGTACTTGTTTACCTTGAATGAGGGAAGTCGTAGCGCCCCTCTCAGTGAGAAGCCTTCCATTCCTCCACTCTTGGCCCAGTCCACCAGAGACATGAGGGGCTCCCGGGGCTTGCTGCTGGCCTTGTTCTCCTCCTTCTTGTCCTCGTCCCTCACTGCAGCCACACCCCGAACCATGGTCTGGAACGGCTGGGGAGGGAGGACAGATGTGGATTTACAAAAGCCAATGGGTATCACAGAAAATCAAATAATGGATAAAAAAAATAAAAAATAACAGGAAAACCATGTATGACTTAAAAAACAGAAATCAGAAACCCATTTAAATTGACCAGATGGGTATACTACGATGCAAGCTAGATCTACTCAGGGTTTTCAGAAACTAGCCAGCTTCAGTTAGCTTCACATTCCAGCTCAGATTTCATCCGTAATACAACGGTGGATATTGCTTGTCCGCCTGCCGCTAACTCTAGCAGGCTTGTAACTGCGCTTGCATGTCGCACGTCGCTAATCGAACAACAAACTCGTCGAGACAATACTGAAACATCAATCCATGGGCGAGAAAGTGACACATTTTAATTTGTCCCAAAATCTATAGATACATGTTTTATTGTGCGTCAAGTTTCAAATGCATTCTGTCATTACTAATTGTAATGCGATAGGTATTTTAACATTTATGTTTAACATACAAAAAAACATTTGATTAATAAAATGAGGGGGATGATGGAGGGAGGGAATCTTGATGAGAGGGAGGGAATCGGATTCATTTGGTCCTCAACTCATGGCAGACACTTCATTCAGGATAAATGGAGTTAGCCCTAAGTTAGCCTGCAGGTTAGTTCTGAAGGATTCGTTGCCATAGAAATGTACCTGGCTGAAGGGTGAGTCACTTTCATGGTACCAGTTATCCCGAGTTGAACTCAAGGGTTGACCAAAGTTACCTCACTAACTCCTCAAACCAGTTATGTAGTATAGGGCATTTTTTCTGTGCTTTCTGAACATGTTGTTCCACTCTCTTACCTTGGCTTTGGTCTCCTTGCGCTCCCACCACTCGTCAAAGGTTCCAAAGGCGATGTTCTCCACCATCTTGCGGTTGAGGTCCCTCTGCATGATGCTCTTCATCTCCTGGATGAGGGTGGCCAGCACCAGCTGCACTGTGGCCTCGTGGGGGTTCTCTGTTAGCAGGGGCATTTGGGGGTCCCCCTCCGCCCCGTACTGGGCCTCTCCCCCCACAGGAGGCATAGTCCCATAGGGCGGAGGGGTGTGGTACGCGTAGTGTTCGGGTAAGACATGCGGGGCCCAGCCCGTGTGTGGAGGGGGGATGGCGTGGTGGTGGGGCATCTGAGAGGGGCCAGGGTAGGCGTAGGGCATGTGGGGGGGCATGTATTGCTGGTCCTGCTCATAGCCACCCCCTTCTTGGTCCATGTAGGGGTGGTGGGTGTGTGGGGGAGGGGGCATGGAGTGGTAGTAGTCTGAAGGGGGGGCGTCGCCAGGGGCAGCGGTGCCATTAGAGGACATCCTCAGCTGGTGCAGCCGACTCAGCATCTGGGTCTGCATCTGGAAGGACATGGGGGCTCCGCCACTGTACTGGTTCATAAGCTCCATACTGCTGGCATAGTCATACATGTGTGGGGGCATGGGAGGAGGGTACTCAGAGTGCAGCTCCATGTGGCCCAGCGGTGGGGGGATGCAGGGGGGTGGAGGGGGCTGCAGGGAAAAGCCCGGGGGAGGGAGGTGAGGGGGGTAAGAGGGGATGGGTGGAGCAGGCATGGACGTGCCAAAGTGCTGTGTGGGGTCAGTGGGGGAGGCAGAGGGGTCTGTCTGGGAGGGCAGGGGGGCCTGGGATGAAGATGGAGAAGAGACGGAGGAAGGAGTGGCGTGGTGGGTGGTCACTGCTGTAATGGTGTGTTCTTCATCCTCGTCGGAGATCTCCATGTCTTCCCCAGAGGAATGAGGGGATGACTGCAGGAAGGAAAGAGGAGAGAATTCACAAATTTCCCACACTTTTGCATCAACTGACAATCCCTGCTAATACACCAACGTTTCCATACAATCTGTAAGATGTTCTTACCTGACTCTTTCCGTTGTAGGGGGGTGTCTGTGCCCCTTGTCTGGTCCTTGGATCAATAGGCTCAGGTTGGGCTGTCTCCTCCTGCAGAGGTCCTGTTCCATGGAGACTAGTATGGTCATCTGTGGTGGGGACGCGGGGTGAGAAGGTGGAGGAGGAGGAGGGGGTAGCTTGTGCTACTACAGTGGGACTCTTCCTCCCCTCTCCCCCCGTTCTCTGCTTCCTCCCTCTACGGCCGTCTCTATCCCTCTCTCCTTTCCTCCTCTGCTGGCCTCCACCATCTCCTCCTTGTCTCCTCCGCCTGTCTTTCTCCCCATCCTGCTCCCTCTGCTTATTGCTCCTGCCTTCGCCTGCTGCTCCTCCCTTCCCTGCTCCTCCCTCTCCTGCTGCTGCCACCTTCTCTCTCTGCCTTTCGTCCTTCCTGTCCTCTTCCTCATCTTCATCGGAGGGCAGGAAGGAGAACTTAGCTTTCTGCTCTTTCAGGAGCATCTCAATACGAGAGTCTAAGCTGCTGCTGTGGTAGACAAATGGCAGGCTTTCATTGGTGGAATCTGGCTCCGGGGAGGAGGAGTCTCGCTGGGGGGGTGGGGAGAGGGAAGTGGAGGAGGGGAGATGGTGTGGGAGGGAGGTGGAGGAGGGTGAAGTGGAGGAGGAAGCGATGGAGGAGTGGGGTGGAGAAGAGGGAGGGGTGGAGGGATGCTGAGGAGGGGGAGGTGGGGTGGTGGGCTGGCGTTTGGGCTTGGTCCACGTCTCCTCTCTGACTGGGCTCTCCTGGCCAAAGTCAAGAGTGCTGAGCGTCTCTGCTACAGCCGCCGCTATCACAGAGGCAGGGGGGAGGGGAGGTGGTGGAGGGGGCGGCAGAGGGGTGAGGTGGGATCGGGGGTCCTTGTCAGACACAGACCCCCTCTCCCCAGAACCAGCACCACTAGGCTGGGCACGATACACTGAGGAGGGCTCTAGGCGGGAGGACACAGAGGGGTTGTGGGGAGGGGGTTGGTCTTTGGAGGAGGAGTAGGAGGGGTAGGCAGATGGAGGCGGGGACAGGCTGTTGGAGGAGGAGCGGTGGGAGTTGGAGTTGAATCTGGGGTCGGAGCTGTTTGAGTAGTCGCTGTCTCTGTCCCTCTCCCTGCTGTCTCGGTCGTGGCTGCTCCGTCGCCGGCTGCTGCTACTACTACTACTACTACTGCTGCTGTGATTGTGTGAGTGGTGGTTACGGTGTCTGCCGTGTTCTCTGGAGCCCAGGCTGTCCCGTCTGTAGCCCCTCTCCCTCTCTGAGTGATGCGAGTGGTGGGAATACTTGGAGGAAGAGTTGGCCTCCTGGTAAGATGACCTTCTAGAGCCAATCCCACCGGCACCGTACCGCCCTCCTGAGTCCCTGTCCCGCTCTCTGTCCCTCTCTCTGTCCCGGTCTGTCAGAGGAGGCTGCTCGTACTGGGGTGCAAGAGGTGGGGGAGGCATTGCAGGGTGGTGTGCCATGTGCTGTCCAGCCCCTCCAGTGTTTGGGTATGTGGGGTAGAGCGGGGGCTCGTTAGGACGGAAAGGGCCGGTAGGGGGGTATGTGGGGCGACACCTTTGGTAGGGGTCTTGAGGGGGTGCATGGGGGTCCTCCGAGTACCGGGGAGCTTTGTATGCCCCGACTGAGGAGGAGACGGTAGAGGAGGAGCAGGAGGAGGAGGGAAGCATGTCCTGGGGAGGGTAGCCACTGGTCAATGGGCCAGCACTGTATCCAACTTGTCTAAGAAACAAAAGGAGAAAGAGGGTTCATAGAGGGTTTATATATAACACAAGTTACCACATTGACTATTACTATCCTAATAAAGAGAAATGTGTATATCTTTTTGGAATGACAAACACATTTTTGGATAAATGAACAACTGAGCTACTATGCATTCTCCCCAATACTGACCTGGCAACAGCGTAACCCGAGTCCTGTGAGACAGAGCGAGGGGTGTAGGGCGTTCCTCCTCCCTGCGAGGAAGCGGAGGAGCCTGGGGTGTAGGGCCCCCCCATGGAGGAGGGGGTCGTGTCTAGACGCTGCTCACTGAAGCCTGTGTCCACAGAGCAGGGGGTGGTGCTCCCAGGGGTGAGAGCCGGTACCCCTGCAGCCAAGCCCACAGCCAGGCCAGCTATCTCAGAGGACAGTCTCCGCCTGATATCTGACGACTGCACAGAGAGAGAGGAACAGGAAGATGGGAGAATTAGACAATGAAAGTAAAAAACATTACACAGTAGAAATTTATGAAAGCCTCTCAAGAATGATGGACCATAAAGGTAAATCCTCCATGAAACTGTCAGTAGGATGGTTGTGATGAGCCCTTGGTGAGTGTACCGTGTCTGGTTGTGTTGGCGCTGGGGGCTGGAACCGCTCTGTCAGGGCCTTGCCTCCTGTGGGCACAGTCTGGGGCGTGTAGGAGCCACTCACTATCAGGTCATAATACTTCTGCCTCTGCTGGCCTGCAGATACACACAAACATACCCATAAGACAAGGATGTAGCTAATATCTTCACAAAATTCAAATGTGACAACAATTATGTCTCCATAAAACACCTCTATACTTCAATAGTAATTGCAATAGAAGTTATTTTTATACAAAATAGATTTTATATCAAATCAAACATAGATATTAAGCCATGAATCCATGTCATACCTTTGATGTCCAGCTGAGCGTGAATGATGTTACCCATGACGGAGGTGTTGTGCAGGTGTTTGACCGTGTCCTTCGCCCCCCTGGTGCTGGTGAAGAGCACGCGGGCCAGGCCCAGGTGCTTACGGGTCTTGGGGTGAAACAATATCTCCATCTCCTCCACCTCTCCAAACTTTGCGCACATCTCAGCTAGGAAGGGTTCCTTGATGTTGTCATTGAGGCGAGCGAAGGTCACCTCCTTGAGGGGAATGGGGCCCACGTAGAACTCATCCAGCTTTGGGAACAAAATAAGGAAATTAGAGATAGCATGCTACAGTGCAGCTTTTAGAGAGTGAGGCTGGTGTGAGTGTATGATGAGTCAGCAAGTTAGTTAGGGTCCTAACTTTGAACTTGGGTACTGGCAGGGCCATCTCTGTGTGCCTGGACCAGATTCTACGAGGTCGAGGGTCCCGCAAATCTCCCACTGGGGGGAACCCCGAGTCCTGGAGAGATGACAAGTAAAAGTCAAAGGCTCATGTTACAATTCAGGACATGTACAACAAGCCTACTCCAAAAAAAAAAAAAAAGGTATGTAAAAACAATACCAACCGGCACACTGAAATGCACCCCATCATATCGGTATATTTTGTTGTTAACCCTCCGGATGGCTGGGTCTTGGACGAGCTTATAGCTCTTCCATTGCAAACTGAGAGCTCGTTGTGTATCCGGCTCACTGTCTGGATCCATGCTATAACTGTAAGAGTGAAATGCAACTGAATTAAGTGTTTTGGCACTAACGTTTCCATAATTTTGTATCCTCATAACAGGCACAAGTATACATGACGCTAGCTACATACTCGTATTTGGTTAAATAAAACATGTTTTAGAAAACCTTTGATAAAACAGGTCACATCAATGTAACATCAAACGTCAGTTCTTGTCATTGGTAACCTACCTCTGGCATACTGTAAACTCGCTCCAGCCTGGTGCTGCTGTCAAAACATTGACAACGTCACACGCTAGCTAGCTGTGTTTTGATAGGATTCCACTATTTTCAACCCGCTAGTTATGATTTAGATAACTACGGTAGCTTATTGTAACGTTAGTTATATACTTCGGATCACCTTAACTAACTAGCTATATCTAAACTAGATTAGCATGTGTAGCTAGCGTTAGCTGCTACCATACTCAGTTTCATTTAACAAGTTAGCTTGTTACCTAGCTAGCTATTCAAATCCCAACTAGCTAGTTAAGTTTCATAAATTTTAAAGTGGTTATTCAAAATATTATTTCTGTACAACGATGCAAAGATCGACCTAAGTTAGCTTGCTAATCGTCATTCACTCGCCTAACCGAACCTGCCTCTTTCAAACCGATTGCCCGTTTCATCCGAAACTACCAACCCGCCGCTCAAGTGAACCTAGGCCTAGGACGAGCGGGGAAAAACACTGAGTATCAAACTGAAAAGATAACTCCGTTTTTGCCAGTGGGCACAATAGCTCAGTTCTAACAATGTCGATACTTTCCCGGTGCTGTGTAGTTACCATACAAAGCGTAATATTTCACGAACTATTTGTTTATGTCCTAAAACAAAATAATGTTAAACGAGCGGCCATCGCGTAACAAACCTGAAAGCCTCGCCTGCACTCCATCAGTCTTTGCGAATACATTTCGTCATTCGAAGTCAGCACTTTCCTCATACTCCATCCAGATACACGAAAATAAACGGAATAGTCAACTCAGTCAAAATACAAACGTCACCGACTAAAAATATATTAACATTTTTTCTGTTGGGTGTGCCTACTACATACAGGTAGCTATAGGATTTTAAAAACTATTCGTCTGTGCCTTCTCTTGTCTATGACTACTTGTGGCGAATGTAAGGATCAATGTATCAGATGTGGCCTTAGAGATACCCATTCCATATAGTATAACTTGCAGGACATTGACACAGAAAAATGTATTATTTAATTATCCTCATACCTCCAGTTTTGAACGTCTTTACTTAGTTATATTATGCATACGGAGTACCAAAGAAGTTTCAAAAGAACTACTGCACAAGTAAACTATTAAGGGACAACACTGCCATCATGTGGCCAAACATGGCACCGCAGGGAAACGAGACACATGATCACATACGTCACACAAGTAACAAGGGTTATGTTCATAGCTGCGGGAAGTAGGGTTTCTGCAGCACCCCCTTAAACAAAAACATTACTCCTGTGTGAGCGGACAAAAACAAAATATTCCTCAGCAAAGCACAACTAGCTAGTGTGTGACGTTGCCATTGTTTTGACAACAGCGCCAGGCTGGTATACAACGAGAAGTATACAACGGACGTTTAAAGCTACATTGGTGTGGTCCTTTTTATCAAAGGTTTGCGAAAACATGTTTATTTATTAATCAAATACGAGTATGTAGCTAGCATCATGTATACCTGTGCCTGCTATGACGATTTAAAAAAGGTAACATTACTGACAAACACTTAAGTTCCATCTCCTACTTCACTCTTCCAGTTATCACATGGGTCCAGACAGTGAGCTGAATACACAACGAGCTTTCAGTTTGCAATGGAAGTGCTATAAGCTCATCCAAGACCAAGCCATCCGGACAGTTAACAAAATATACATGATACAGTGCATTCAGAAAGTATTCAGAACGCTCTACTTTTACCACATGTTGTTTCTCATAATACACACAATACTCCATAATGACAAATCTAAAGCAGGTTTAGAAATTTTGGCAAATTTATTACAAATAAAACATAACATTTACATATGTAATCAGACCCTTTACTCAGTACTTTGTTTAAGCACCTTTGGCAGCGATTACAGCATTGAGTCTTCTTGGGTATGACACTACAAGTTTGGCACAGATGTTAGGGTTCAAGTCTTGGCTCTGGATGGCCCACTCAAGGACATTCAGACTTGCCGCGAAGCCACTCCTGTGTAGTCTTGGCTGTGTGCTTAGGGTCGTCCTGTTGGAAGGTGAACCTTCGCCCCAGTCTGATGTCCTGAGCGCTCTGGAGCAGGTTGTCATCAAGGATCTCTGTATTATGCTGCTTTGATCTTTCCCTCATTCCTGACTAGTCTCCCAGTCCCTGCCGCTGAAAAACATACCCACAACAGGATGCTGCCACCACCATGCTTCACCGTAGGGATGGTGCCAGGATTCCTCCAGACGTAACGCTTGGCATTCAGGGCAAGGAGTTCAATCTTGGTTTCATTAGACCAGAGAATCTTGTTTCATGGTCTGAGTGTCTTTAGGTGTCTTTTGGCAAACTCCAAGTGGGCTGTCATGTGCCTTTTACTGAGCAGTGGCTTCAGTCTGGCCACTCTACCATAAAGGCCTGATTGGTAGAATGCTGCAGAGATGGTTGTCCTTCTGGATTATTCCCCAATCTCCACATTGGAGCGCTGTCAGGGACCATCGGGGTCTTGGTCACCTCCCTGACCAAGGTCATTCTCATGTGCATTTACCACAGGTGGACTCCAATCAAGTTGTAGAAACATCAAGGATGATCAATGGAAACAGGATGCACCTGAGCTCAATTTCGAGTCTCATAGCAAAGGGTCTGAATACTTTTATGTGTTACTGCAGATTTTTTTTTTCAGTGACCTTGAAACATCCTTAATTAAATTGTCCTCAACATGACTTCCTAGGTGGGTTTTTGTTAAACTACAGTACTAGGTCATAAAAATTACAATACTTACTCCCCAATAAGAATCAACATGCTGGCAGAAATGGTGGTTTCCAAAAAAGGCTATTGTAGAATATAGGAGACAAGGGAGTTGACATTAAGCCCACCAGGACAGCTTAGTTTGAACCCAGTAGCCTAGACAATCTCTCTGCGCACTCAATCTTTGGGTCAAATTTAGCGCTAGACTTACCGTCCCATTGGTCCATTTATAATCACCTACCCGCAAGACACAACTCCTCTAAAAAAAGACAGAAATTAGATTGTTCAATAGCTTCCAGTGCATTTTATTGTTTGCTTAGAAATTCACCAGACAGACATAGCTTGTAAGGACTGTCACTTAGATATAAATTAAAATGGGTTACTTTGCATCTCGTCTTGTAGCATCCACAGTGTTAACTTAATAACTCAAACAGGCCTCACATGCCTTCATTCCTATTAAAATATGAACATTTTATTTCCCACCAAGAGGTGCAACCCCCAATCCCTGTCGTTTCGATTAATAAGCTCATTGAGCCGACTTGCTTTGAAAAGAGCAATGAAGACCTAGGCAGAAGAAACGTCAAAACAGGAAAAAAAAAACTGGCACGGGTCGTCATGGCGACAGACTTGATATACAAAACTCCTCTGTCCCTCTCGCTTGTCACTAGCAGCTCACTCACAGCCAAGGAAAACCCCACTCTGATTGGACAAAGTGTTTCCATGAGAACAGAAACAGCTACGCTTGACACACCCATGGAGAAGGGAATGTCTGTGTGAGCCAGAACTGGGCGCTGAAGTGAGAGAGATGGATGGAAGCAGTGGAAACCGTCTGAGCTGTGTGATTGAATCCCTGTAGCTGTCTGTCCTCACATGGCTTTGACTTTGATCTGCTTCATCTTCATCTGCTTCTTCTCAATCTTCTTCTGATCACGACGTTGAGCAGCCTCCTGGAAAAGGGGGCAACACCATAGAGACAGTTAGAGCAAGAGGTACAAAGAAGGCCAAGATGAACAGTGTGCTGTGTTCCAATGTGTAATGTTACAGTGTGTAGCGTTCCAGTGTGTTATTCTGCTGGTGGGCTGTGGTGGAGCTGACCTCCAGGCGGCGCTGTCTCTCAGGATCCTCCTCGCTCATGATCCTCTCCTTCTCAGCCCTCTTCTTCTCCTCCCGCCGGGTCTGAGCAGCCTCCTGGCGCTGATTGTGGGTCTGCTTCAGGAAGTTCTCCTCCACACGGGCACGGTTCTTATCCGCCTTCTGTTTTCCCTGGAGGACAGACACAGGGAGAGAGGGTGAGCAAGGAGATGCAGTGATGGATGAAAGGAAGACTGTAGATAATCAGAAATAAAAAGTCTGCCAATAGGCCAGATTGAGGGTGTACTAGGAGACTAGTGTAATTATCTTGCCATTCTCACCTCTCTGTTGAGGCGGAGCTTCTTGACCTTGTCGATGCTGTAGATGACCATGTTCATCAGGGGTAGCAGAGTGTCCATGTCTTTGGGAGACGTGTTCCCCATGCCAGGCACTACATGCACAAACACAGGAAAACATTTGTTAACATTTCATTCAGTCACTACGTATCAAATATGGTGAATCGGCTGCATGCCAAGTGTTGGAAAGCACTTCAAGTGGAAACAATTGGCTCACCATTAAATGTAAACAGCAGCGTCTTCTTGGTCTCAGGCAGCTTTAAGGGCTGTCCATCCCTGAAACACAACAGGGTTGAGAAGGAAGCTTCAGGTAACAGAAACAGCTGTACATCATTTCATAAGAAGCTTTAATACAAGACCAGAGGTAGGGGTTGAGTAAGGACATTGGTGTGATATAGTTAGTATGTTGTGGAAAAACTGACTTGCTTGCAGGCACACTTACTCTTGCACAACTTTTGAACCAGAAAATTGGTCAGAGAAATGGATGGACTCGATCTTGTCAGCATGGTTGGTGATATAATGAACCATCTGAAAGACAAAGACAGTGGAAGGTGAATGAAAGAAAAACAAGGGGTCTGTCAAATTGTGGCACACTGTACTCTACATGTCATATTCTCCCACTACAAACAATAAGAGACCACTCTGCAATAGCCTAGTGACAAAGTCCCCACTGTAGTGAGTAGGCCACAACAGAGGTCCCCTTCCTTGCTCACCTTGCTGTCCATCACACCATCCGTGACCTCACCCATCTCTGTCAGGATGGCCAGGAGCTCAGGAAGGCCGTACTTTGCTCCTGACTTGGGCTTGTCACTGCAGAACTCACTCTGGGGACAGACAGACACACAAATAAAGACGGGTCAATACATACACCCACGCAGCCTGAGGCTTATAGATGGTTAATAGTGTCTGGAAGGCTGAATGAAACTATAGTGATGTTGGCCCGCCCCTCACCAAGTCCTGCATCTCTTTCTGCATCCGGGCCATGGCCTTTTTGGTGCCCACAGCAAACACAAACGTATCCATGTCCTCATCATTCAGAGTAACTTTGATTTGCTACAAAGAAAAATAGACAGAAATATACAGCAAGTCAGACAACAGAAAAGGTCTACCTTTAGGAAAGTATTTGTAAGCGCTGAGGTGAGTGACAATGTGACTGGTGATGTACATGTATGCAGGCATCATATGTACCCACCACTTGATCACAGACTGGCCTCATCATCCTGGCCAGTACATTCAGCAGGTCCTGCCTCTTCACAAACTGGAACAGACCAGAGAAAACATTGAAACAGCAGCTAGTTCTCACACAAACACTTTCTCTATCTTACTCACACACACTGTAAATACCTTAAGCTGGATGAGCATGCCTTCACAACACACTCGACCTGAGCACCACAGGTTGTAGATGTGCTCATTCTCCTGGTTCAGCTTCCCGGTGCTCACTGCATCCTTACTGGTGCCATCGTCACCCACCAAGGCAAAGTTGCTCTCCAGGAGCTCTCGGTGGGAGTTGAACCAGGCTGTGGCCAGACGGCTGTTCTTGTTCTTGCCGATGATGTAGTTCATGATATAGGCCAGCAGGCCCGTCACCATTAGAATTTCCATGTAGTAGCTCTCCCAGCTGTTCTGAAGGTGGGCCGGCACCTGGAAGGGGAAGACGGACAGACTTCATCACCTTGACAACCACAACATTAAGGATGTTTGATCTTGGAACTCACATTTAAGAGGGATGTTCTTCTTGGTTGTCAGAGTACAGTTTAAGAAATAGGTCTAGAATCAATGGCTTCATATTGGTCACTAGTCTGGTGTTAACAGTGAACTTACTGTGTGGATGATCAGAGGGTCTTTAAGGGACTGGCTGGGCTTCTCCATGCCATCAAACTCGTCTGGATCGTACTTGCTGTACATGTCTTGATCCTACAGCAATACACAATTAAATAATGATTCGTTCTGGCACAAACCAAAAACACAGGTGCATGGGATAGTGTGCAAACTAAGTTGTCCCTGGTCATATGCAAGCTACCAGGCCACTGCAGCCCCTAACCTGTGTATCGGAATCCTCAAAGCCGTCCTCCTGTCCGTCTTCCTCCAGCTCCACTGTGGCCTCGTCCTCATCATCCTCAGCAGGCTGAGCCGCACGGGGTGGAGGGGCTGTCTCTGGCTCGGCCGCAGTGTCCTCGCTCACATCCTCAAACTCAGCAAAGTCATTGTCATCTGCAAAGTCTGCCAGGTCTTCCCCATCGTCAAAGTCATCATTGTAGCGTCCCCTGGAGACGGGCAGTGCTAGGAGAAGTAGCAGCGCGGGCAGCAGGAGGTACACACTCCTCATGGTTGAAGCTGTGCCAGCACAGGTGAGAGGAGAAGAAGAGCAGGAGGAAGATAAGGTGGGAAAGGTAAATTCAGGTCAAACCAGGTGGGTTTGGAGGTGACAGAAGGTCCAACCAGCAATAGACAGAATGCCTCAGTCAGTCTCACACAGGCTGGCTGTCACAAAGACGTTTCCAACAAACATCTGCATTACTGTGAGTTGATTTAGTTACATGCCCAGGATAGTAACTTGTTTGTTTATAACACATATCTATAATTTCATGCCTCTTACATCCACTCCCACTGAAAAGGTCAACATCCAAGAGAGTGGTAGCTAGGTCTGGACACTGTCAAATTACCTAAATCAAAAATGTGTCAGTCTGAACGCCATATAATCTGTCCATCAATCGGATTGGACATGGATAGTGGTTATTGGTAATGACCCAGTGACCCTATGATTCACAAGTCATCAATATTCTAAATATATGGCTCGCGTTGCCTTCTTTATAGACACATCTTCATTCTAGACACCGTAGTCCATTTATGCTAGTTATTAACTACCAGCTTAACTAACCACAGCTACAAATATCTTGCTTAGCATTCAGGTGCGCTAACTAACGTTAGCTGTCTGTTGCTAGCCAAATCCACTCTCTGACTCTGTTAGCTAGCAAGCTTGACTTGGAGTAGATAGCTGAAATCATAGAACATTTCAGATGGCTAAGACTACAAAGAGTTAGCAAATATGCAACCACAGTTGACGATTTCTGGTTAACAAACTAACGTTAGTCTAGCAAGCTAGATAACTCACTGATTAGACAACGTGTCCCATCCCCCCCATCTCTTCCCATTCTAACCGAGCAAGCTAGCTAACGTTTCCAACCAAGTTATTGCCACCCTATAGCTAATAAGTGGTTGACAATATAACAATAGCCGGATTTATCAAGTTGAATCAAACTAAAGCAAAACAACACATGTAACGTTAGCTGTATGAATACCTATGGAGTGTTAAAATATGTTCCTATGGAAAACGCTGAGGTCGTCGTTAGCTTAACTGTTCAATACAGTCCTCTTGACAGTAGATTCTACCACAGAGTTTCTAAAAACCCAGAGGCGCAACCTCGCGAGACTTCCTGGACCGCTTGCGAAACTTACCAGGCCGGGGTTTGAGAAGTCAAATATTCTTCCTTGTTGTTGTTTTTCTCGAAATCTAAAGACACAGCCTAGATTCAAGCCAATGTTGTAAGTAGTTAAATATGTTATTACTCCAACCTTATGAAAGTGACAAACTGACACTCTTTCATGTTCGTTAAAAACAACTTTATAGCGAAGAAGTGCCTTTGAGTTGACGGCGTGCACATGCGCAGTTTGGCCGATACGTTACCCGTTGACGTTCAGCTAGCCTACCAACGTCGCCATGACACCGCCTACAAGTGTGATTAGGGGTTTCTATTGGATAATCAGTTTATGGCGCTTTCAATACAACTGGGAACTCCGGGGGAAAAAAGAGGTCGAATAATAACACCAGTGATCTTCGGGTCGGAAAGCATGAAAGATGCCAGAGTTTCAGACTTGGAATTCCGAGTTGCATGACTGTTCAAAAGTTTTTTCCCAGTTGTATAGAGTTTATCAACTATATATATTTTTGTTCATTTTAAATAAGCCTAACTCTTTTCCTAACCTTAACCTAATTATCGTAACCCGCTACGTTAATTCTCCTAACCTGTTACGAAAAGTTAATTGTGACATAAACTGTATCCAAAATCCCTAAGCAGAGTCCACCACCCTTGTTACGCTGTTAAAATAGTAAAAACAATATTTGCATATTTTAGAATGGTGTGATTGGTATGATGATTTCCACACTTTAATGGAGTGATTGTAGTCTATGAGCTAGCGAGCGTCACACCGCCGACATTTTCTTCGATGGGAGGAGATTTGAGGAGAGTGATGACCCACCCCTCTTTGTGGTTAGTGTTGTTGAAGTCGGAGTCGGGTCAAAGCTAGCAGGGGACTCAATTAGAAAAGCAGGCTCACTTACCCGGATCATCAAAATCGAGCGAATAGCAAATTCAGACTATTGGCCGTAAGCTAACGTGTGTCTCGAAGCTTCATTTAAGCTTAAACGTCGCCTTCGTTATCCGACAGTGATAGCTATTACGCGCTACTAGCTAGCTAATGGCGTTAACTGGGCTAGTGTAGTATCCATAACTAACGACTGTTTGCTAGCTAGCTGTCGTTTGACAGCCTTTGTCATTTGAACTGTTCAAGTCTTCAATTCGGAAAGTCTTTAACGAGCCGTGGGGTGTATTTTGTTCCAAGGAAACAGTTGTTTTGTTTTATATAGGTAAGGATTTGATATGGTTAAATAAAGGTTAAATAAAAAAATATAAGAGCTCGTTTATTGAGCTATGTCTCTCCACGGTAAGCGAAAAGAGATCTACAAATACGAAGCGCCATGGACGGTGTATGCCATGAACTGGAGCGTTCGTCCCGACAAACGCTTTCGCCTGGCCCTTGGAAGTTTCGTTGAAGAATATAACAATAAGGTGAGTGAGAAGATGACCTGTATATTTTTGTTAACCAGTCCCAGTGTAGAATCAGAACGAATTAGTTGGGACCACCGTGACTCCCACAATGCTGTGATTACATTTACATTTAAGTCATTTAGCAGACGATCTTATCCTGTGATGTGGGCTACCCAGAACAGATCTTAGGTATAAACAGAACTCAGAACAAGAACAGATCTTCGCTTCTACAGTTGTAGAAGACCTCACCCACAAAGAATGAACATGATCAAAAAGTTAATAAAAACAGTATGAAGTGTGTTTAAGCTCTGAGTTATTTGTTCCTTGTTAAATACAGTCGTGGCCAAAAGTTGAGAATGACACAAATATTGATTTCCACAAAGTTTGCTGCTTCAGTGTCTTTAGATATTTTTGTCAGATGTTACTATGGAATACTGAAGTATAATTACAAGCATTTCATAAGTGTCAAAGGCTTTTATTGACAATTACATGAAGTTGATGCAAAGAGTCAATATTTGCAGTGTTGACCCTTCTTTTTCAAGACCTCTGCAATCCGCCCTGGCATGCTGTCAATTAACTTCTGGGCCACATCCTGACTGATGGCAGCACATTCTTGCATAATCAATGCTTGGAGTTTGTCAGAATTTGTGAGGTTTTGTTTGTCCACCCATCTCTTGAGGATTGACCACAAGTTCTCAATGGGATTAAGGTCTGGGGAGTTTCCTGGGCATGGACCCAAAATATCGATGTTTTGTTCCCCGAGCCACTTAGAGCACCTTGCCATAAGGAAAAAGTGATAACTATCATGCTGGAAAAGGCATTGTTCGTCACCAAACTGTTCCTGGATGGTTGGGAGAAGTTGCTCTCGGAGGATGTGTTGGTACCATTCTTTATTCATGGCTGTGTTCTTTTGCAAAATTGTGAGTGAGCCCACTCCCTTGGCTGAGAAGCAACCCCACACATGAATGGTCTCAGGATGCTTTACTGTTGGCATGCCACAGGACTGATGGTAGCGCTCACCTTGTCTTCTCCGGACAAGCTTTTTTCCGGATGCCCCAAACAATCGGAAAGGGGATTCATCAGAGAAAATGACTTTACCTCAGTCCTCAGCAATCCAATCCCTGTACCTTTTGCAGAATATCAGTCTGTTCCTGATGTTTTTCCTGGAGAGAAGTGGCTTCTTTGCTGCCCTTCTTGACACCAGGCCATCCTCCAAAAATCTTTGCCTCACTGTGCGTGCAGATGCACTCACATCTGCCTGCTGCCATTCCTGAGCAAGCTCTGTACTGGTGGTGCCCCGATCCCGCAGCTGAATCAACTTAAGGAGACGGTCCTGGCGCTTGCTGGACTTTCTTGGGCGCCCTGAAGCCTTCTTCACAACAATTGAACCGCCCTCCTTGAAGTTCTTGATGATCTGATAAATGGATGATTTAGGTGCAATCTTACTGGCAGCATTATCCTTGCCTGTGAAGCCCTTTTTCTGCAAAGCAATGATGACGGCACGTGTTTCCTTGCAGGTAACCATGGTTGACAGAGGAAGAACAATGATTCCAAGCACCACCCTTCCTTTGAAACTTCCAGTCTGTTATTTGAACTCAATCAGCATGAGAGTGATCTCCAGCCTTGTCCTCGTCAACACTCACACCTGTGTTAACGACAGAATCACTGACTTGATGTCAGCTGGTCCTTTTGTGGCAGAGCTGAAATGCAGTGGAAATGTTTTTGGGGGATTCAGTTAATTTGCATGGCAAAGAGGGACTTTGCAATTAATTGCAATTCATCTGATCTCTCTTCATAACATTCTGAGGCAGCAGACTTTGTGAAAATTAATATTTGTGTCATTCTCAACTTTTGGCCACGACTGCATATCAAGAGCGGTTTCTGATTTAATTATTGTTGTTTCTCTTCAGGTGCAGATTGTGGGTCTGGAGGAGGAGAGTTCAGAGTTCATCTGCAGGAACACCTTTGACCACCCCTACCCCACCACCAAGATCATGTGGATCCCGGACAGCAAGGGTGTTTACCCAGACCTGCTTGCCACTAGCGGGGACTACCTGCGCATCTGGAGGGTATGCATGCACCCACAGCCTCCTTGATACTAAATCATACGTAAACATAATAGATGTCATATGTTGGGCGCTCCCTGGCCTGCACCCTCTTCTAACTATTGTGTCCCTCTTGCAGCATCTGGAGTTGCACTCTAGCTCAGTTACTTGCCCAGAGGGGACTATTTTCTACGTAGTTGTATAGCATCTCATGGCTTGTTAAATCTTACCCCTTAGGTCAGTGAAACAGAGACGCGTTTGGAATGCTTGCTGAATAACAACAAGAACTCTGACTTCTGTGCCCCACTCACCTCGTTTGACTGGAATGAAGTGGATCCTAATCTGCTGGGTAAGAGATGGGGCATATGCATATAGTAGAGCTGGGACTATAAACTGAAAAGTATTGACACCGACCAAATATCATGGACATTTTGCTGATCTCGTTCATTACAATAAATAACCTATAGGTGCCCTAGTAGAGAAATGTGAAGTTTCAAATGAAATAAGTTTGCTAATATGGGTGATTGTTAATACAACAATTGATAGCTACAACATTCAAAGTAGTAGATTAAAGAGTAATATAAAAAAATAACTGTGGTGCACATAACTTGAACAACAAGGTTATGACATTTATCGTGATAATTTAGTCCATTGTGACATGGATGTTTGTCCATATCGCCCAGCTCTAGCATATAGTCTATTGGTTTTCTGTCAGTGTCTACAGCATGTCAGAGTAAGTAGCGTAAAACAATTTAAATGCAATCTCAAATAGCTGCCTGTCACTTAAAATCTGGGCATTGTCACATATTTCAGCATATAAATGCTGGGTCTAAATTAATTGTTTACAACTGTTACCATGGACACAGCTCTGATATTCCCACAGTCGTGCATTACATTTTTCATTTTGTCAATATTGCAACCGATGGCTCCTCCAAAAATAAAACACACCATCAAATTAATGGTGCTAAAGCGTGAAATGGAGGGTGTGTGATAGGCAGCCTTTGCAGGTCTGATCTGCGATGGATTTGTTATTATAATGTTTATACTGGTCAAACTGGTAGTCTTTTCAACATTTTATTGAGCTGTGTGCATAATGGAAATAGATTCCTGGGTATAAAAGAAGCCTGTCTCAAATAAGCGCCGGTTGTGTAGAGTGATTAATGCAAATAAACACCCATGCTATTAATTTAGTTTTACAGTATGTCTTGTTTGGTGAGTGTCAGTGTTTTTAATCCTGGTTCTGATCTGTCCATTACAGGCACCTCCAGCATTGACACCACCTGTACTATCTGGGGGTTGGAGACTGGCCAAGTGCTGGGCAGAGTCAACCTCGTATCCGGCCACGTCAAGACCCAGCTCATTGCTCATGACAAAGAGGTGTGAGGGCTGAGGGGGAATATAGGCCTTGCCTTGAAGTTTAGTTTGCTTGTATGAATGTGCATGTTTGAGACTGTATGAATGTGCATGTTTCAGACTGTATGAATGAGTAAGTAAAGGCTAGTTGTCGTGAGCAGGGGCTAGAACCTGTTCAGGGAGCAGAACCAAAAACCGGAAAATAATGACATTTTTTGAGGAACGGAATTGGGAACGAAACTGGTGTCTCTAGTGTTCCGTAACAATCCTTTATTCCAAATCTTGAGAACCGATTGATGTTATTTTTTGTTCAAAAAATATTCCTGATGTGTAATGTTTAATTATGTAATTCAGTGAAGTTACGTCTCTAAAGGTATTCTAGTAATAGCCTAAACACATCCCAATTCAGATGATATTTAGCGCTTCAAACCAAGCCCCCGCCATGTCCACCCCTCTCTCTCCCCACCCATGAAATTGTCTTCTCTCGCGCCTGCACTTAAATGGCCAATTAAACATGTAAACAAATAGCTTGCGCATACACTGCAAGCTGCTCCATCCAAACTAATTGATGAAGCAAATGAATGAGCTAAATGTGAAAACGGTTTATTTTACAGCTTAAACATTTTACCAAAAGGAGCGATATGAACTGTAACTTTTTTGGGGTTCCAACCAGTTCAGAATTGTATTATGCTGGTCGGACCACTGGAACAAAACAAATAGGGGTTCTTTTCGGAACCGAACGACTGGAAAATCATTTTGGTTCCAACCCCTGGTCTTGAGATCATAAAGTGTGAATGTGTGTCCGTGGGTATACCAGTGTAATAACTCTGCATGTTGGTGGTGTTCTCTGTCTGTAGGTGTATGACATCGCGTTCAGCCGCGCAGGCGGTGGTCGGGACATGTTTGCGTCGGTCGGAGCGGACGGCTCAGTACGCATGTTTGACCTGCGGCACCTGGAACACAGCACCATAATCTATGAAGATCCCCAGCACCACCCCCTACTGCGCCTCTGCTGGAACAAACAGGACCCCAACTACCTGGCCACCATGGCTATGGACGGCATGGAGGTCAGTCTATTTAACTCTACTTTCTCATTCCTCTTTCAGTTTGGTTTTGTCCATTCTCTCTTTGTTGCTCCCTCTCCTTATCCCCATCTAATGTGTTTATCTCTCCTGTGCTGTGTGTCTCAGGTTGTGATTCTGGACGTGCGTGTTCCCTGCACGCCGGTGGCCCGCCTCAACAACCACCGGGCCTGTGTCAACGGCATCGCCTGGGCTCCCCACTCCTCCTGTCACATCTGCACTGCAGGCAAAGCACAAACAGCTTCTTCACCAGTTCACCTTTCCTCAGACCCCATTCTAAGTCTTCTCACCTTCTCCCTTCAGTGTAATAATAATGTCTTGTCTTTCCTCAGCCGACGACCACCAGGCGCTGATATGGGACATCCAGCAAATGCCCAGGGCCATCGAGGACCCTATTCTGGCCTACACAGCCGAGGGGGAGATCAACAACGTCCAGTGGGCCTCCACCCAGCCTGACTGGATCGCCATCGGCTACAACAACTGCCTAGAGATCCTGCGGGTCTAAAGCCAACCTTCACCTCAGGTGTGGATGAGGACAATGTGTGGATTCAGAACTTGGACATGTTTTTTTGAGTGGAAGTAAATCTTGCAGGACTGCCTCAAACCACTACTCTGTCCTGGCTGATTTGATGTACGTATGGGAGGCGGTGTGAACTCTTTGTCCCACTCCACAATGTCCTGGTTTACTCTGTTTTTGATAGAACTAATCCCTGTGTCAAAAGGAGTATGTTGTCATCTTTATTGTTTTGGTAATCATCAGTGTCTGTACAGCGCCAAAATGCATCAGTGGGTTCAACAATTCTAGATGGTCAATTCATTATGGAGTGAAACAGTGCAGTTTGAACTGAAGACTGCCTCTTGAGTGTGTTTAACCTGTTGTTTTAGCCATCTCTATAACATAATGACATATTTAGTGTCAGGAAACTGGATTTAAAATGACACTCACTGTCAGAAAATGTCATCTGGGTGTATTTCTGAACTGGTTTGAATCCAGTTATAGACTTCTGAATTTGAAACCATAAGGCTAATTTTAAGGCCTCATAATAATTTTTTTTAATGGTTTGCTGGTACCAGATCACTTCCATGATTATACTGTGATAATCTGACATATAGTGAAGTGTTATGGTTCAATACCACAGGAAGTTGGTGGCACTTTAATTGGGGAGAACAGGCTCATTCTAACAACTGGAGCGAAATAGGTGGAAATACATATAACACATGGTTTCCAGGTGTTTGATGCCTTTCCATTTGCTTCGTTCTAGCCATTATTATGAGCTGTCCTCCCCTCAGCAGCCTCCTGTGTTCAACACACAGTTGCATGTCTCACAGTTTGGATACTTTGCCATCAGCCCCTTTGGACTAGACCAGAACCTACCAAAAACAAGCTTAATAACGTTTTCTTCATTTTGAGTAGAGTTGCTTGGAACAACTGCAGTTCCTATTCAAGATTGTGTGAAACAAATACGTTTACTTAGCCTAGTACTGAAGGAGAGTGAAACCTTTTTTTCTCGTGTCTCGCTCTCCCTATCTTTTTATTGTTCTCTGTACTCGAAGGTCAACCCCCTTTTCGCATGTTTGTACAAGGGGAAATGTACATTCTTATAAATATATGAACCAAGATATTGATCCAAGATATTGATAAGGCAAATCTACATGTAGCTTTTTTCATAAAAGTTTGTATTACCAAATTTGCTTGAACTAATAAATATTCCTTTGTGTTTTTGTAGATGTTAATTGCATCACTGAATACACACTGATAGGTCAGGATGTCATGATTTATTTAGGTGGGCATAACGTCACTTCAATGTGCAGATGGCAATGTATTTCAGTGAGCAGGTATAGTTCTGTCAGCTCCTAACATTACATTCCCTCTGCAGTGTTCTTAAAGGTCTAATACGGCTGTTTTGATCTCAACATTAAATCGTTTATGGGTAACAGTTAAGTACGTTAGTGATTATTTTAAATTAAAATGGTCAAAAAGAGCAATTTCTGTTATGTAGGGGGAAACTGTCCGGTTGGCATTTATTGTCATGAACGTTGCACTGGAGGCAGCTCTACAGAGTGGTCACTAGCTGCTGACAGCCACATAGTCATAATGTCTCATTTTAAACCTAACCTTAACCACACTGCGAACCTTAATGCCTAACCTTAAATTAAGACCAAAAAGCTAATTTAGTTTACATACATTTTTTTTGATATAACCAATTTTGACTTTGCAACTGGCCCATTTAGCAGAAATAGCTCAGTTCTGCTTCCAGGGCAATATTCATGACAAATGTCAACCTGCTGAAAACTAGCTGTTATCGGCAGAGAGTTTGGGAACTCTCTTTTTGATCAATTAACTAATTTACTTCCTGGTGATGACACCAGGCAGGCCAGAACTCCATCCCACCAACATTTCTCACTCATAATTTTCACAATTTGAGTATTAGTGTCTTTGGCTATTTCAGCTACACCCGTTACTGACAGGAATATAAGATCTAGTAGACAACCATGCGATCTCCATAGACAAACATTGGCAGTAAAATGGCCTAACTGAAGAGCTCAGTTTGTCAGATTTCTGTCCTGCTATAGCTGCCCCGGTCAACTGTAATGCTGTTATTGTGAAGTGGAATCGTCTAGGAGCAACAACGGCTCCACAAGCTCAAAGAACGAGACCGCCGAGTGGTGAAAATCAACTGTCCTCGGTTGCAACACTCACTACCGAGTTCCAAACTGCCTCTGGAAGCAACGTCAGCACAATAACTGTTCGTCGGAAGCTGTTTCTGTGGCCGAGCAGCCGCACACAAGCCTAAGATCATCAAGCGCCGGCTAGAGTGATGTAAAGCTTGCTGCCATTGGACTCTGAAGCAGTAGAAACGCGTCAGTCCGACGGCCAAATCTGGGTTTGGTGGATGCCAGGAGAACGCTACCTGCTCTAATGCGTAGTGCCAACTGTAAAGTTTGGTGGAGGAGGAATAAGGGTCTGGGGATGTTTTTCATGGTTCGGGCTAGGTCCCTTAGTTCCAGTGAAGGGAAATCTTAACTCTACAGCATACAATGACATTCTAGAAGATTCTGTGCTTCCAACATTGTGGCAACAGTTTGGGGAAGGCGCTTTCCTGTTTCAGCATGACAATGTCCCCATGCATAAAGCGAGGTCCATACAGAAATGGTTTGTCGAGATCGTGTGGAAGAAGAATTTGACTAGCCTACACAGAGCCCTGACCTCAACCCCATCAAACACCTTTGGGATGAACTGGGCGTTTAACATGGCCCAACTGAATGAATTCCTGGTTTTAAAATATGATTTATAAGTTCATGTCTATGAATTCCACAAAAGTAAGCCCAACTGAAGAATAGTAAATGGTGCAAACCACTTAAGTCCAAGCCCTCAACCAAAAATAAACAACTTGTCAGTAGTTGAAGTTTCTGTATTATTTGTTATAAATAATCTTTAATCTAAAAAAGATGAATAAGAATTATGATTTTGTGCTTCAAGAAACCTTTACAGAACAAGAAAGGCTTAAAAAACATTGTTACATTCTCCTGAAACTGTCAAAAATATCTTGACACTGGGATTCTGGGAAAATGACACTATCCCAGTGACATCACTTGATTGGCAGATTACATCCACATCACTTCCTCCCAGGTGGGCATCAAACATCCACTAACTTTGGCACCTTGAGTCATTACACACATTTGGGCCAGGATCCATTCTGATTGCAGATTTGGACAATGCACCACTTGAACGTAATTTCCGATTGAGCCGACATATGCAGCGTTTACCGATAATGTGGTCTCTTCAAAAGCGGGAACATTGTCTTGTAGAATCAGATTGAATCCGGGCCTTTCAAAAGGGTGATGTTAAATATGTGACCATGTGTCTTACTCAAACATAGTCAACAAACATTGCGCACACACACATACACACACACACCTGAAAAAGAGATGATGCATCCTTGGTGTAACAACAGTCCTGTGAAACAGAACAGATATATAGACATACACAAACATGATGACCCAAGCAAAGCAGTAATGGCTGTATAAATGAAAGTGTTTATAATGCTTCACAAGTGCTACATAACTACAGCATAAAAGAGATGACAAAACTGTCCGTTATGCTTTTTCCCCATGTCAATTATCTGTTCTCATGACCCCTGACAATGTTGACTCAAAAATGCGACATGTCACTTCATGTTAACAAATATTGCTTTCCATTAAGTCATATGATGGTAGAACATGAGAGTAGAATTACTGTATTCAAAAATGGCCACTTTTACAGTAGTCATTCCTACCATACAGACATCAACAGTATTTAGATGGCATTTATACCATCTCTTTATATCATCTGTTGATAATATGTTACACCAACATAGCAATAGTGTGAAAGAAATAACTATTTGATTTTCCAGATTGACGGTAAGATCCTCATGATACTATAAAAATACATTTCAGTTCAACTTATAAACAGCACTGAGCCTGAATGTGCAGTTCCTCTACAGTGTAAACATACAGTACACACAGTTATATGTATTTTTGGCCAAATTCTTATCTCCCAACAAAAAGGACCATGGCATAAAAGGACCATCACTTAACAAAAGGAAAACGAGAGAGGAATGACAATACTACAGCTTTGAGATCCAGGGAAAAGGGGGTTTGGGGTTATTGTTAGTGTCCGTGTGACGTGTGTGTACGTGTGCTTCTAGTCAGCCCAGTTTCATATCAGTTCTCCATAGGCAGTGCCAGGCCCCCAGGCTTTGTGGGGTCTGGGTTGCAGAAATCCTAAACCCCCTCTCAATAATGCCCTAGGCTCTGATAGAGAGGAGAGGTTGTTTGTCGCACAGGACCAGAGGTGCCTCAGCCCCGGGCACTGTGAGTCAGTGAGAGGGGGCCCTCCATAGAAATTCCTCTCAGCTATGTGGAAGGCAACCCACGTTGATCAGCAGCATCTTACAGGTTAGGGGGTTGGGTGGGGATTGGAGAGGAGGAATGAGAGAGGCGACGATTAGAGAAGTGACTCTGCCAACATGTGATTGTTCTCCTGTGGTGGTGCAGGGGGTGCTAGGAGTGAGGGATGATCAGGTTCAAGGTTAAAGGTCAGAGGGTTTTAGCTGCCTGGCAGGATGGGGTCAGAAACGTGCCTCTGAATCTCCTGCCCCTCTGTGGAGGTCTCCAGGTTGTCAGGGAGGGAGGGGAAACGCAGGCTGCCACACAGCAGTCCAGAGGGCCCCAGGGTTTGGCAGGAGACATGGGGGGGGTTGAGGCCCATGGAGGACCCTGGAAGGGGCTCTGTCTCAGGGGACATGGACATGGTGTCATCAGAGGCCACCGTGAGGTGGATCCCACTGGACAGGGAGTCCTTGGACTTGTGCTTGTCTGAGTCCGGGCTCTGCAAAGGAAAAAAACGGGTAGAGAGGTGAAGCACAAAAGCGATTCAGTAACTCGGTATACTGACCAACCTTTAATACCAATACCTCGCTCTCACTCATATTATCAGCCCACTGTTTCACAATATCATATAGCTCTTCGAGGACAGAGCATTGTAGCAAGCAAAAACTGATATATACTGTACTATCTGTACACCATACCAGTACCCACCTGCAGTGGCGAAAGCATGCTGTCAATCTTGATTGGGGGCATGGAGGGGACAGTGTGGATGATGGGGGCTGCTGTGCTGTACAGGGTGGTGGGGTGAGCAGGGTGAGGGCTGGGCAACACAGTGCTGTAGGCCGGGGGCACTGGGGTTATCTGCCTTTGGAGCAGCTGCAGGATCACGTGGATGTCTGCAGTCATCCGAGTCTCCAGTCTGGGCAGGGCCAAGGATGGAGGCAGGGTGGGAGAGGAAAGACCAAAGATGAATAAAGTCAATCATTTCTTCCTCTGTAATCTCTCTCAATCATTTCTTGGTCTTCCTCCATTATTTATTTTGGCTTCTTCTCCAATTATTATCTTCCTTTACCTGTCTGTAAATCTTCTCCTCTCCTCTCCTCTCCTCTCCTCTCCTCTCCTCTCCTCTCCTCTCCTCTCCTCTCCTCTCCTCACAATTCCTTTCTAAAGATCCCCTTTGCTGTGCCCTCGTCACTTTTCCTCTCCTTTCCTGTCATCCCTTTTCCCCTCCTCTTCTCTCCTCTCCTCACTTTTCCTCTCCTCTTCTCTCATCTCCTCTATACCTGCGGAGCTGGGACTGTAGCAGCTCCACTCTGGACTCCAGTTCATTGGGCCTTTCCTCTGCACAGGGAGGAGAGTGGTAGGTGCCCCTGACTGAGGAGCAGCGCCGCTGGGGATCTGACAACTGACTGGTCCTCCGGTCAGGCCAATACCCATACACCCCTGGGCCTGGCATGTTGATGGGGGCTGCAGCTGGGATGTAGAGAAAGAGCAGAGATGCCTGTGGGAATGCTTTGATGCAGGTTATAACATAGTACAGTCCATTGATCTTAGTTAGTTCATGCCTAATACTGTGTATCTATATCTCAGTCTCTTTACCTGTGTATTGGTGACTTCCTCGGTCCAGGGGCGGCCCCATGCTGGCTGAGGGTTCGCTGGGAGGCAGCAGGCTGACCACAGCAGGGGGGTAGTCATCGGTGTCGTCCACAGAGGGGTACAGCTCTGCTATGCTATGACCCAGGGGCTTCATCTCATCGTCACTGGACTGGGAGCAGGCGCTGGCGCTGCTACACATGCCCTCCCAGTGGGAGCTTGTGTCCGGGCCGCTGTGGTTCCCCAAAGGACACGACTGGTCTGGAAATGAGTCCTCACGGTCCATGCCGTCTACACACAACCAGGACAGGTACAATGATCACCACAACTTTAGACATATCATTGATAGTAACACTACTTTAACTTTTAACAATGTATAAGAAACCCATGAGGACATAATGAGCAGAAGCACACACACTCACCAGGCCGGTTTCTCGTGCGTCGTGGCCGCGGCCGTCGGTATCCACATTCAGAGTCCTCACTGGGAGGTGCCTGGTTCATTCTATCTACCTAATACACATCAGCTTCAGTAACTCAACAAAAAACAACTTACACTTTACAACACATTACACACACATCATCAATCATCAGCTTTATACACAATAAATATTCAAGAAGTAATGCTTTTGCATTAGTTTGCCTAACTAAAACTCATTGACCTTGTGTTAAGCTCTCTTTATGACTAAGGGCTGGTTTCCCAGACACAGACTAAGACTAGTCCTGGGCTAAAAAGCACTTTCATAGGAGATTCTCCATTGAGAATGATTTTTAGTCCAAGACTACACAGTCTGTGTCCAGGAAACCGGCCCAACATGAACAGTACCTACTAGTGGTTGGAGGGTGCTCTCTGTCTCCCCCTGATGGTACTCACATCTCGGAGGTTGAAGGTGATCTCCAGGTTGGTCCAGAAGCAGTCTGAGAAGTCTGGGTACATGTCCAGCACCTCCAGCAGGTCCTCCCTCAGGATCCTATGGAGGTCACAGTAGGTCAAAGCCCTGACGTCTGCACTGGACTTCCCTGGACGCCCAAAAAGATAGATGGGTTCGCCGAAGATATCATTCTGACCTACGCAGAGAACGAGAAAGAGAGAATGGAGAGATGAGAGGTTGAAAGGCGTGACACAGGTGAAGAGGAAACGGAGGTAAATAGAGGGACAATGGAGAAAGCAATGTTTGAACAAAAAAATTATTGGACAACATAAGCATTAAAAACACTCATAAACTCACTCACATACACCACCAGGGGGAGTGAAAGACTCCGTCTACAAGACTACCCGGATTTTTCAGAGAGTAGAACAATAACACTAATGCTCTACATTATTCCAGTTAGGCCTGACTTTGTGTCCACTTAAATGCAGAGGGGAGACGAATCAAAGCGAGACAGGCTAGCATAGAGAGAGTGGGTCTGAGCAATCGGGTGATCGGTAATCAATGACACTGTGGAATGGAAGTGGAGCCGTGCCCAAACACCTCTGGCTAAACAGCACACCACAACACAGCAGTGTGTGTGTGTGTGTGTGTGTGTGTGTGTGTGTGTGTGTGTGTGTGTGTGTGTGTGTGTGTGTGTGTGTGTGTGTGTGTGTGTGTGTGTGTGTGTGTGTGTGTGTGTGAGAGAGGGAGAGAGAGAGAGAGAGAGAGAGAGAGAGAGAGAGAGAGAGAGAGAGAGAGAGAGAGAGAGCGAGAGCGAAACAGACAGACAGAGACAGGAAGACAGGCAGAGAATGCACTAAACCACATAAGCTTGAAAGGGAAGAACGAGGGGAAGACTTAAGAAAGAAGGAGAGGCTACCCAGTAACCACCACCACCCTTCAGTCTACCCAGTAACCACCAACACCCTTCAGCCAACCCAGTATGGCCACCACCACCCTTCAGTCTACCCAGTATGGCCACCACCCTTCAGTCTACCCAGTAACCACCACCACCCTTCAGACTACCCAGTAACCACCACCACCCTTCAGCCTACCCAGTAACCACCACCACCCTTCAGCCTACCCAGTAACCACCACCACCCTTCAGCCTACCCAGTAACCACCACCACCCTTCAGTCTACCCAGTAACCACCACCACCCTTCAGTCTACCCAGTAACCACCAACACCCTTCAGTCTACCCAGTAACCACCAACACCCTTCAGCCTACCCAGTAACCACCACCACCCTTCAGTCTACCCAGTAACCACCACCACCCTTCAGCCTACCCAGTAACCACCACCACCCTTCAGTCTACCCAGTAACCACCACCACCCTTCAGTCTACCCAGTAACCACCACCACCCTTCAGCCTACCCAGTATGGCCACCACCCTTCAGCCTACCCAGTAACCACCACCACCCTTCAGCCTACCCAGTAACCACCACCACCCTTCAGCCTACCCAGTAACCACCAACACCCTTCAGTCTACCCAGTAACCACCAACACCCTTCAGTCTACCCAGTAACCACCAACACCCTTCAGCCTACCCAGTAACCACCACCACCCTTCAGTCTACCCAGTAATCACCACCACCCTTCAGTCTACCCAGTAACCACCACCACCCTTCAGCCTACCCAGTAACCACCACCGCCCTTCAGCCTACCCAGTAACCACCACCACCCTTCAGCCTACCCAGTAACCACCACCACCCTTCAGCCTACCCAGTAACCACCACCACCCTTCAGTCTACCCAGTAACCACCACCACCTTTCAGCCTACCCAGTAACCACCACCGCCCTTCA
Source organism: Salvelinus alpinus (assembly GCF_045679555.1). Taxonomy (NCBI): domain Eukaryota; kingdom Metazoa; phylum Chordata; class Actinopteri; order Salmoniformes; family Salmonidae; genus Salvelinus; species Salvelinus alpinus. The sequence goes on along the minus strand of NC_092086.1, from coordinate 37,056,161 downwards.
GCCTACCCAGTAACCACCACCACCCTTCAGCCTACCCAGTAACCACCACCACCCTTCAGCCTACCCAGTAATCACCACCACCCTTCAGCCTACCCAGTAACCACCACCACCCTTCAGTCTACCCAGTAACCACCACCACCCTTCAGTCTACCCAGTAACCACCACCACCCTTCAGCCTACCCAGTATGGCCACCACCCTTCAGCCTACCCAGTAACCACCACCACCCTTCAGCCTACCCAGTAACCACCACCACCCTTCAGCCTACCCAGTAACCACCAACACCCTTCAGTCTACCCAGTAACCACCAACACCCTTCAGTCTACCCAGTAACCACCAACACCCTTCAGCCTACCCAGTAACCACCACCACCCTTCAGTCTACCCAGTAATCACCACCACCCTTCAGTCTACCCAGTAACCACCACCACCCTTCAGCCTACCCAGTAACCACCACCACCCTTCAGCCTACCCAGTAACCACCAACACCCTTCAGCCTACCCAGTAACCACCACCACCCTTCAGTCTACCCAGTAATCACCACCACCCTTCAGTCTACCCAGTAACCACCACCACCCTTCAGCCTACCCAGTAACCACCACCGCCCTTCAGCCTACCCAGTAACCACCACCACCCTTCAGCCTACCCAGTAACCACCACCACCCTTCAGCCTACCCAGTAACCACCACCACCCTTCAGCCTACCCAGTAACCACCAACACCCTTCAGTCTACCCAGTAACCACCACCGCCCTTCAGCCTACCCAGTAACCACCACCACCCTTCAGCCTACCCAGTAACCACCACCACCCTTCAGCCTACCCAGTAACCACCACCACCCTTCAGTCTACCCAGTAACCACCACCACCCTTCAGCCTACCCAGTAACCACCACCACCCTTCAGCCTACCCAGTATGGCCACCACTACCCTTCAGCCTACCCAGTAACCACCACCACCCTTCAGCCTACCCAGTAATCACCACCACCCTTCAGCCTACCCAGTAACCACCAACACCCTTCAGCCTACCCAGTAATCACCACCACCCTTCAGCCTACCCAGTAACCACCACCACCCTTCAGCCTACCCAGTAATCACCACCACCCTTCAGCCTACCCAGTAACCACCACCACCCTTCAGCCTACCCAGTAACCACCACCACCCTTCAGCCTACCCAGTAACCACCACCACCCTTCAGCCTACCCAGTATGGCCACCACCACATCGTCTCTCAGAATCTCTATGGACCCTCTAGAGATGAAGTAGAGAGCTGAGAGGACGTCTCCCATGTGGACCAGGGTGTCGCCCGGAGGGGCGTGGGTGGTCTTAAACCTCATGGCCAGCGCCCGCAGACAGCCGTTACTGGCCCCCTTGAAGGCCCTGCAGTTCTGGAGCAGGCAGCGGTTCAGGTGGAGGCAGATATCAGCCTGCAGACACTCAGGGAAACCCTTCAGCACCTAGAGAAATGGGAGAGGGAGAAAGAGCGAAGAGAGAGAGACAGAGAGAGAGACAGAGAGAGAGAGAGAGACAGAGAGAGAGAGAGAGAGAGAGAGAGAGAGAGAGAGAGAGAGAGAGAGAGAGAGAGAGAGAGAGAGAGAGAGAGAGAGAGAGAGAGAGAGAGAGAGAGAGAGAGAGAGAGAGAGAGAGAGAGAGAGAGAGAGAGAGAGAGAGAGATAGTGGGGGAGAGCTGTTTCAATTGATGCTCACTATTGACAAGGGGACACATGCACACACACAGTGTCTATGTGATCAACTCTGTTCAGATTGAATTGACAGGTGTGCTCTCTGCTACGTCATGTTCCTGTGGTGTTAGATGGCTAATGCTTTTCTCTTCTCTGCAACCAGCAGGACGCTATCTATCTACTAACACAAAGGATATGACGCACATCATTTCCATTGTTAGGTCTCCCTGTCTGAGCACCTAATGTCGGCAAAACTCAGGTGGCAATTAGGGAATATGTGTTTTTCGTGCGAATATGAACGTGTGTGTTTTCCGCGTGCGTATGGATGTGTGTGTGTTTGGCTGTATATGAATGTGTGTTTGAGAGTGACTCACAGCGTTCATGTCGATGCCATTGGTATAGGACCAGGCATGTTGGAAGTACTCCTCCAGTCTCTGGCGTAGTCCCTCTGGGATCTGGTGGAAGCGGATGAACTCTTTGACACGCAGCATCTGGGTGTGGTAACGGGCTGTGCCGGAGTACAGCCTCTGGATGATAGCCGACACGTTACCAAAGATACTGGCATACATCAGAGCTACAGGAGACGACAGAGAGACATGTCAGTGACATCCACCTAAAATGATCGGTGGTACTACACTCAAAGTAATGCAGCAATGCATATGAACACTCTGGACACACAGGCACAATACAGACACAGACACACTGGTGACATACTCAGACACACTGGTGACGTACTCAGACACACTGGTGACGTACTCAGACACACTGGTGACGTACTCACAGCCGATTAGCATGATGCAGATGGAGAAGATCTTCTCAGGGTTGGTGTTGGGGGAAACGTTGCCGAAGCCCACGCTGGTCAAGCTGCTGAAGGTAAAGTAAAGCGCTGTGACGTATTTATCCTTGGTGGAGGGGCCGGAGGCAGGGTCTGTGTCGTTGTATGGTTTACCAATCTGTTCAGCCAGGTTGTCCAGCCAGCCGATCTTCATGCCTCCGATGCGGGCCGAGTTGGTGCGCTCCGCGTTGCCGATGGCGTACCAGATACAGGCCAGCCAATGGGCGATGAGGGCAAAGGTGCACATGAGGAGGAAGAGAACGGCAGCGCCGTACTCTGAGTAGTGGTCCAGCTTCCGCGCCACACGCACCAATCGCAGCAGCCGAGCAGTCTTCAGCAAGCCAATCAGAGTGGTCGTCTGGGGCTGAGAGGAGAGAGGTTCAATGTACAAACAAAGCAATTAATGTAAAAGAACAAGAAGATTTATGAGAGAGGCTTTGTTGAATTGGTACACCGACCAACACTGCAAAAAAAGGACCAATACTACACATAGATTAAAATGATCCACCTTTTCCTCCATCCATCTCACCTCATCAGAGCCAGAGCGGAATATGAGCAAGTCAAAGGGGATGGCTGCCACTATATCAATGAGGAACCAGCCTTTGAAGTAGTGCTGGGCGATGCGCCCCGGGTGGCTGACCACCTCGTCATTGTGATTGACATATGTGGTCCGGAAGTTGATGAGAATGTCCACGATAAACATGACGTCCACCACCAGATCCACCACGTTGAGGGGGTTGCAGGTGTAGCCACAGGAGCGCCGGAGCTCGTCCTCCACCTCGTTGAGCAGGAAGGCAGCGGAGTAGGGGGTGAAGACGGCCGTGTAGATGACCAGCAGGAGGATGACCCAGTCCCACACCGCCTTGAAGGGACTGTAGTGGAGGATGGTCCACTTGTGGATGCGAGGCGCCTGGAGCTTGTACTCTGGCAGGACATCAGCCCCTAGGGACAGTACCTAGAAGGGGAGAGGGCAGAGACGGTCAGAGAGTCCTGCTGAATCTAGATTAATCATGGGCAGTAAAAGTGAAACAGAATTGAAACGGAATATCGTCACAATGGCCCCTCACCACCCTGCTGAAAAGGCCTTGATTAGAACCCCAATAATATGAGATGATAAGCCAAACAGCCTTAGCAAAATGGAAAGCTGTATAAGAAATGGGAAAGAGAGTGAGTCATGTCAGAGAATTGTGCCGAGAAACCCGAGGGACGTGGGTTCAGGGAACCAGAGCAGAAGACAGTTCAGAAGAGAGGAGCAGAACAGGACCTGATATTGTCTTTGTTGTGCCCTTTGGGGGAAGGGGAGCAACTGTGTTCTGTCTAACTACCTACTGTGTCTGACACCGCGGGCCTCCAACCCACGTCTATCACCTCAGCACAACTAGAACAGCAGCAGCAAAAAAACACAACAACCCTCCATTAGCTGTTCAAGCACTGTCACAAATCAATCAGAGTTAATGTGTAGTCCAGAGTGAGTGACAAAGAGGGAGTAGTGTGTGTGTGTGTGTGTGTGTGTGTGTGTGTGTGTGTGTGTGTGTGTGTGTGTGTGTGTGTGTGTGTGTGTGTGTGTGTGTGTGTGTGTGTGTGTGTGTGTGTGTGTGTGTGTGTGTGTGTAATACAATGCAATGAGTGTAAATGTTCACACAAACATCCCTCAGTCTCACAGCTAGCCAGTCATGTTGTCATGAAGACAATTATGTCCTGGAGTATAAACAATATCTGTCTCAAAGGACTCAACACAAACACTGTAGAAGCCAACGCACAGCTTTTCACAAGACAAATATCTACATGGTTGACGGGGGTCTGATTTCTGAGTGTTCAACGCAGTCAGTACAGCCAAATAGGAACCAAATCAACTATAATAACCAGTATGTAAATCCTAGGTGCAAATTGAAATACAGAGAGGACCTTAGTGATTGTGTTCTCATAGTGACAGCACAGACCATAATATTACCACATTTTTTAAATTTTCCTCACACGCCATCATCGAAACTACAGTATCTGAATCGACAACAATAACCCAAGAGATCACACTCACATAGATAATTTCAATCAGTCTGACCCTAGTGCTCCTACTAACCGGTACAACGATGAGAGCCTCCATATCCAGGAGCTCCAGTTTATTCTGGTCCCGACCACAGCAGCAGCAGGAGGAGGAGGAGCACGACACCCTGGTCCCCCTCAAATTCCCCAGCAGCCCACCCTGTCTCCCCCGGAACATATAGGTCCTCCCCTGCTCCATCCTAGCCCGCTATGTGCAGCACAATGCTCCAGATCAGCTACCCAGTGGCCCAGTGCCTATGTGCCCAGCTCTAACAGACCACTGCTGGGGAGTGGACCCTCTCTGGCTGCCTGGCTGTCTGTACCCTTCTCCCCCGCCCCACCTCGCTCACTGGCCATTTAAAAGACCCTGCTGCAGCTCACCTGCCACACCATGTGACCCCCTTCACTGTCCCTCGGCCAATGGCAGAGCAGGGTAAGTGCCCTAATTTACAAGCAAATCGACAGGGATTGTTACAAAGAGCTGGGTGATTTTGGTTCATTTTCACTAACACCTTTTGTGAGTGCTTGTGTAGGAGGGCAGTATTGGTCAAAACTGTCTGTGTGCTTGACGTAGAGGCTGTATGGATGACATGGGATGTTCTCTTGATAAGTGTGTGAATTAGACCATTTTCCTGTCCTGCTAACCATTCAAAATGTAATGAGTACTTTTGGGTGTCAGGGAAAATGTATGGAGTAAAAAGTATATAATTTTCTTTCGGAAAATAAAAGTAAAAGTAAAAGTTGTCAAAAATATAAAAAGTAAAGTAAAGTACAGATACCCCAAGAAACTACTTAAGTAGTACTTTCAAGTATTTTTACAGCTCTGGACATAGGCAGACCATGGTGCACAATGTGCTCTCTGATATCACCCATATGGGCTCCCGAATGGTGCAGCGGTCTAAGGCCCTGCATCTCAGTGCAAAGAGAAGTCACTACAGTCCCTGGTTCGATTGCAGGCTGTATCACATCCGGATGTGATTGGGAGTCCCATAGGGCGCCGCACAATTGGCCCAGCGTCGGCTGGGTTTGGCCGGGGTAGGCTGTCATTGTAAATAAGAATTTGTTCTTAACTGACTTGCTTATTTAAATAAAGGTTAAATAGAAAATAAATAAAAATCTGTTGTTGTCTCACTCGAGAGTCATGACAGTTAACATGTGCTGCAGGCTAGGCTGGTGCAACCTCCCTGATCAACATGTGCTGCACACTAGGCTGGTGGAACCACCACAGTCAACATGTGCTGCAGGCTGGGCTGGTGGAACCTCCACAGTCAACATGTGCTGCAGGCTAGGCTGGTGGAACCTCCACAGTCAACATGTGCTGCAGGCTAGGCTGGTGGAACATCCGCAGTCAACATGTGCTGCAGGCTAGTCTGGTGGAACCTCTGCAGTCAACATGTGCTGCAGGCTAGGCTGGTGGAACATTCGCAGTCAACATGTGCTGCAGGCTAGGCTGGTGGAACCTACACAGTCAACATGTGCTGGAGGCTAGTCTGGTGGAACCTCCACAGTCAACATGTGCTGGAGGCTAGTCTGGTGGAACCTCCACAGTCAACATGTGCTGGAGGCTAGTCTGGTGGAACCTCCACAGTCAACATGTGCTGGAGGCTAGTCTGGTGGAACCTCAACAGTCAACATGTTCTGCAGGCTAGTCTGGTGGAACCTCAACAGTCAACATGTTCTGCAGGCTAGACTGGTGGAACCTCAACAGTCAACATGTTCTGCAGGCTAGTCTGGTGGAACCTCCACAGTCAACATGTTCTGCAGGCTAGTCTGGTGGAACCTCCACTGGCTCATCCTACTTTGCATGTATAGTTTGCATAACTATGAACATAGCCATGGTGACAGAATAATCTGTAATAACACACAGCGTTACCATGGTGCCCTTGCTGCCAACCCTCTCCAATGTCCCTACTTAGCTGGATCACAAAATACAGGTACATTAAATGCGGCATGTTTAGTGCTACAAGGTTTTTGCCCTACTAAATAACCTGAGAGTACAAGGTGAAAGCTTCCTATGACAATTTCCATCTCTTTCCAGAACATCTGACCTCTCTCAACCCTCACAGCTTTGATTCTTAAATGGAAAAGATGTTCAGACTCAAAGTAAGAGAACAAACCTGTCCCCACATACAGTCAGTCCTAGAGGTGATAAAATGACACCACATGGTTAGCCTCCTATCAATTCCCATCCAGACTACACACTGCCCACTTACCGCTCTATGACCCAACTCTCGCCCAGTCCAGGGGGTGCTGCTCCAGTAGTCAGTAAACTAATCGAATACAGGGAATAGTAGGACTGAGCTTTAATTAAATGGATAGATCAGTTAATGCATTTCTTACCCTGAATAAACAATTTGAAACAACAAACTGAAACGATTGACTGAAGACTGGGGATGTCAAAATGCACTGCAGAACCTCTCATAGCAGAGCATTTAAAGTACTGTACAGATGTAGGATCTTAATTTTAGCCAGTTCGATACAGCAGGAAAATAACTCTGCAGCAACAGGAAATGTGAATTATTATGTGGATTATAATTAATGGCATTTCAAAGTGGAAATTATAAACTTCAGAAGCCTTTTTAAACCTCAAATACACAACACGTTTTACATTTTCTGCATTGCAGGAAAGTTCTCCTGCAACAGGGTGATCAAATGAAGATTCTACACCTGCAGTACTGTTTGCTACATACCGTATGAAAGGAGACCTGACTGCTGGGGGCTACATAGGGCTCAGGACCTTAGGCCTTATTGCTATCAATGTTTGTGGCTAAATGAGGGTTGTGATTCCACGTGTCACTGTGCTCTTTCTCTGACAGATGCACTCTCGTACCAACGATCAGGATTCTCCCCCTGAGGACTGAATTTAACATCTAACATGATGAACCTGTGGGAGCAAGCTGAGGGATGGGCAGTGTGTGTGTGTGTGTGTGTGTGTGTGTGTGTGTGTGTGTGTGTGTGTGTGTGTGTGTGTGTGTGTGTGTGTGTGTGTGTGTGTGTGTGTGTGTGTGTGTGTGTGTGTGTGTGTGTGTGTGTGTGTGTGTGTGTGTGTGTGTTACCCAGATTCACTCATCTGGGTAATTTCAGATTATTGACATAATTTCCAGTCCTGTTTCATAATGACAGCCTGAATAAGATCCATGCCGTCTGCACCACAATGTTTTACCCAAACCACTCAGGGCTTATAACAGTTAACAGTCCTTATTGGAAAATACAATGACATCTGACATAGAATACAACAAATACCTTTTTAAAGATTAAAAACAAACACTAGCTATTTGCATAAAGAACACCTAACTATGTTAATACTTCAGTAACAATCCAGTCTGAAATTAAAAACCTGTGACACTAGTTTTGTTTCATACACCAAAACAAACACCTCTAAGGTACTGTGAACTGTTCTCTTGAAATTAGAATAATAATTTTCAGAACAAAATGAAATTTGATTCATGCTAATCAAATGAACATTCCAAATTCCAGAGACCAACAAGTACCCTGGAGCCCACAAAACATCAACATAATTATCACCTATGAAAACAAAGTGGGCGACAAGTGACACAAGACAAATTATGACGACAACAAGATGACATCAGCACTAACAACATCCATCACAGTCCCTGCCTCACTGTCAATACGGAGGATGGAGCTAGGTAGCCTGCTACGAACCACCAGATGACCATGAGGGTAAGAGGAGAGGCAGAAAAGGACAGGAGTGAGACAGGAAGAGAAAGAAAGAAGAGAATAGGGAGTGAGAGAGTAGAGTTGGAGTACTCACAGGTTGGAGTTTCTGTTTCAGGCTCATGTTGAGGAGTGTGGCTGGAAGAGAGGGCGGGAGAAAACTGAGAGAGGGGAACGTTTGTAAACACCGCCCTCCCTCTCCCTCTCCCTCTGCACCCCAGCCCTCACAGCTGGAGCCCCGCGGCAACACTGCTGCTAATACAGTATGCACAACACACACACAGACTCCCACACACACTCACACTCACATACAAACACATACATACAGTACACTCAGACACAAACTGAGACACACACACAAACTGAGACACACATGCACACAAACTTATAGCTAACACAAACAAATACAGTATACGCAGAATCATGAAGCATGTTTTAATTTAGAAAAACATAAACAATATCCGTAGGGAACGTCTGGAGCAGTGGAGGCTGCTGAGGGGAGGACGGCTCATAACAATGGCTGGAACGGAGCGAATGGAATGGTATTCAACCATGTGTTTGAGGTATTTGATACCATTCCATCAATCCCACTCCTGCCATTAGCATGAGCCCATCCTCCCCAATGAAGGTGCCCCCAACCTCCTGTTGTCTGGAGTTATTTTAGTAAGAATTGTTCTACCCTACAGACTTAGTCAGAGACAGGGGGCGCAGTAGGGGGAGATGTAGGGTCTGTCTCTCTCACTGACTGTCATTCACCATCTGTCACTCTTCTACGGACCACTGATTGTACAGTCAATCACAAAATGTGCTTAATCTTACGCAGACTAATCAATACCAGCAAAGATCAATGACAGGGATTATTTCCCTCTTTTTGTAAGGCGCAAATCGAAATTCAATTATAAAAGAGGGGATTACCAAGAAGCTCAGTTGCGTAATGAGACATAACCCAGGCAAAATCCTACATGCATTCTGTACTCATAATAGATAAGGTAACTGCCATGTTGACTGCTTTTTCAGACCATTTATTTTGACCAATGGATAGTTGTTTAGTAGTTAGCCACCGTAATGTGCTCTTGCAGTGATAACGATCTGTTTGACCTAAAAACGGACCATTATGTCATGGTGGAGATTTTCCTTGTTCAGAACATTGTAGCTCTTCAAACGATACAGGGATACGGTAAGAACAACATGTAGAGAGAATGGACTGGAGGTGGAGAAAAGGAGAAAGGGAAGGGGAGAACCAGAGAGATAGATGAGAGAAGATGGAAGATAATGACTGACATCTTGTAGACACCAACAAACATAAAGGAGATAGTGGAGGGCGGGCGGGCGGGCGGGCGGGCGGGCGGGCGGACAGACAGACAGAAAGAGACAGATGAGAGAGAGAGACCTCTGCTGCCCTCTACTTCCATTAGTACCAGAGGCCAAGGTCATCGTCAGTGTCAGGCCGCGCAGAGGGCCGCTCGATACCCCCCTGCCTCCCAACGCCTCCCCTTCCAGCATCACCAGAGGGCCACTCGATACCCCCCTGCCTCCCAACGCCTCCCCTTCCAGCATCGCCAGAGGGCCGCTCGATACCCCCCGGCCTCCCAACGCCTCCCCTTCCAGCATCGCCAGAGGGCCGCTCGATACCCCCCTGCCTCCCAACGCCTCCCCTTCCAGCATCGCCAGAGGGCCACTCGATACCCCCCTGCCTCCCAACGCCTCCCCTTCCAGCATCGCCAGAGGGCCGCTCGATACCCCCCTGCCTCCCAACGCCTCCCCTTCCAACATCGCCAGAGGGCCACTCGATACCCCCCTGCCTCCCAACGCCTCCCCTTCCAGCATCACCAGAGGGCCGCTCGATACCCCCCTGCCTCCCAACGCCTCCCATTCCAGCATCACCAGAGCATAGGGCTGTTACGGTGACCGTATTACCGTCACACCGGCAGTCATGAGTCATATGACCGCAGTCAAATTCCATGTGACTGTAGTCACGGTAACTAGGCTTCTCCAAGCTCTGATGCTGATGGTCATTAGCAGCCTACCAAACTTGTTAACTGCCTGGTACTGAGCACTCTATTGTCCCTCTAATCACTCTGACATCAATGCAAATGTTATCAAAAAATAAAATAAAACACTTCATGAGAGCCCATGAGCTCATGTTGAGCAACATTTCTATAGGCTATGCAATTGCGTGAGAAAACAGAGTTTTGATGGCCTCTATTAAAAAGAGGAGGCTCCCATCAGCTTTCTATAGGCTAGGCCTACTATATTTATTTATCAACTTTCCTAATATTAAGCACACTGCTTCGCTTTACAACAAGAGTATAGTCGACCTGGCTGGCATGAAAAGGAACCACGGGAAAAGCGTTTTCCATTCTCTATTTAAGTGCATAGATTACATGTATTTTTCCCCCTGCCCCTGTTCCGAGACAGGTGCATGATGATGGTCCATTCTAAATCAAAACAAATTTCACACATATGCTATTTAGTACATGTAAAGACAAGATTAAATCAAGAATAGTCTGATGGTGACAATATTAGCCTATCACTTCTGAATTATATATTATCACTTGTGAATGATGCCCAGCTTGTAAGGCAAGAAACAGTTCATGCCTTTTTTTGCGATTTTTTCAAATCATAGTCGCACACCTCATGTAGCCTAGCCCAAAGGCCTATGTGTTTTGTTAAGGTTTGTATCACAACTAAAGTGGCCAAATAACTTCTTAAAATTAAGCACATTAATCCACTTTATAACCATGTAGAGCAGGGGTTGGTAAACTTTTTGGCTCGAGGGCCAAATCCGGATTTTGAAATTCTACAGTGGGCCGCATTTTTTGGGGGACCAATTACTTGTTAAAATCAATTTGTGGTGTCCTCCCGAGTGGCGCAGCGGTCTAAGGCACTGCATTACAGTGCTTGAGGCATCACTACAGACCCAGGTTTGATCCCAGGCTGTATCACAGCTGGCCGTGACTGACGGCCACAACGGGACATAAAAAACTGTAATATCTTATGTTTCACCGAGTCGTGGCTGAACGACGACATGGATAACATAGAGCTGGGTGGGTTTTTGGTCCATCAGCAAGATAGAACACCTGCCTCTGGTAAGAGAAGTGGCGGTCACAGTCTATTTGTAAATAACAGCTGGTGCACAAAATCGAATATTAAGGAAGTCTCAAGGTTTTACTCGGCTGAGGTAGAGTATCTCATGATAAGCTGTAGACCATACCATTGTACGAAGAGAGTTTTCATCTATATTTTTCATAGCTGTCTATATACCACCATAAACTGATGCTGGCACTAAGACGGCACTCAATGAGATGTATAAGGCCATAAGCAAACAGGAAAATGCTCATCCAGAAGCGGTGCTCCCAGTGGCCGGGGACTTTAACGTAGGGAAACTTAAATCCATTTTACCTAATTTCTACCAGCATGTTAAATGTGCAACCAGAGGGGAAAAAAACTCTCGACCACCTTTACTCCACACACAGAGATGAATACAAAGCTCTCCCTCGCCCTCCATTTGGCAAATCTGACCATAACTCTATCCTCCTGATTCCTGCTTACAAGCAAAAATAAAGCAGGAAGTACCAGTGACTCACTCAATACGGAAGTGGTCAGAGGACGCAGATGCTAATAAGAAATCCCTCTATGCCCTCCGATGAACCATCAAACAGGCAAAGCGTCAATACAGGACTAAGATTGAATCATACTATACCGGCTCCTATGCTCGTCGGATGTGGCAGGGCTTGCAACACTGTTTTCCCGCTAATTGATTGCATTTTGGAACATTTACACTTATAGCCTACTGCCGTGTGCTCATTTCTGCGCTTATAATGTGAAGAAATAGCATAATAGTTTATCAACATTTTAAGGTAAATGTTATGATCTGTTGCGTCAGCCTCATTGCTTTCCACAGTTTTTTTGATGCGAGTTGTATTAGTTTGGGATCTATCGCATCTCACAACTTTCCCAGAGTATGTTTGTATTATTTATTTATTGCACAGAAGGACAAGTTGACCAATAGAATAGGTCAACTTTTGTACTATGGGGGATAGTAGATTAACATAGGCTAGTGATTTTGCTGTTTGTTAGGCCTACTCATCTTCTTGGCTGACGAAAACATGGACTGTTCTAACATCTTCAATATGCGCTTCGGAATTCGCACAGTTGCGTCCCCAATGTGTCTTCACTTGTAGCCTCCTTCTTAGATTAAATGCCTGTGAGAAGGACCCAATCACATGACAAGCATTGGCAAATAATCATTGAAATATTCGAGAGAGCCATGTGAGTGAGAGGTGTTTCGGAGCACGGCAGCCAGGAATTATAATTATTATATTCAGCCTAAGGGCACAACGGCCACTTTGGCCTTCAAAAGGGATGGATTTTTTAGGGGGCATTACTGCCATACAAGGGGGATGCCGCCGGGAAATCCGAGGCCTGGTTAGAATATTATCAAGTGCTTGTCAAATTGTGACAAGTGTGTAGCCTGCACAAGAAACAAATCAGAGCTCATGCCTTTCATGTGACTTTTTTCAAATCATCATTTGAGTCCCATCATGCAGCCTGAGAATGTATTAAAAATCAAAACATTTGCCCAACATTTGTATCACCACTAAAGTTCCATTAATAACTCTAAATTAAGCATACAGGAGGACCAAATTCTTTGTTAACCACTCAACACAGAATAGCCACATGTGTGCACTCCCTCAAATAGTTTAGAGAAAATATCCTTTCCATTTTATTAAGCTATGTTCAATTGTATTCTTCATACTATAAAATAATAAAATATAATGTCACAGAAATTTAAGCAAATCTCGTCTCCTAACTAGTGTAGCCCATAGCCATATGGCATAGCCAGAACAGGGCCTAACACTCAGAGTATGCTATTCTGTTCTGAAATAGACCACATTTTCTTCATATCATGTTTCTTTAGACCTGTCTGAAATAAATAATGGATTTATTGTGATGGTGTAGGCTATATTACATGGATTTATTAGACTTTTTAAAATGTAGATGTTCCAAAGGTCTGCATCAGTGGCTTGTAGGCTACAGTATGCATGGAAGCCAGGAGATCCTAAACGTATTTATGTTAATTAACGGTCAATTACTGTGAGACCGGCAGTTATTTGCATGACTGCCACCGCCCTACCAGAGCAACATGTTTCATAACAACCCACCTTGACCCCTTCCACCCCTGCCAGCAACACACACAGACACATGATAGCAGAACAGCTGAAATACTCACATACACAGTCACGGATGAAAGTGGGAAATAATCGTGGGAACGGGAAGTAGAGGGATTGAGTATGAACTGCACGTCTTAACAATAGGGCTCAAGCCCCATACTGTATATCGTGCTTTGATATGATGATATATATATATATATTTATATATATACAGTCGTGGCCATAAGTTTTGAGAATGAAACAAATATTAATTTCCACAAAGTTTGCTGCTTCAGTGTCTTTAGATATTTTTGTCAGATGTTACTATGGAATACTGAAGTATAATTACAAGCATTTCACAAGTGTCAAAGGCTTTTATTGACAATTACATGAAGTTGATGCAAAGAGTCAATATTTGCAGTGTTGACCCTTCTTTTTCAAGACCTCTGCAATCCGCCCTGGCATGCTGTCAATTAACTTTCTGTCAATTAGCACATTCTTGCATAATCAATGCTTGGAGTTTGTCAGAATTTGTGAGGTTTTGTTTGTCCACCCACCTCTTGAGGATTGACCACAAGTTCTCAATGGGATTAAGGTCTGGGGAGTTTCCTGGGCATGGACCCAAAATATCGATGTTTTGTTCCCCGAGCCACTTAGAGCACCTTGCCATAAGGAAAAAGTGATAACTATCATGCTGGAAAAGGCATTGTTCATCACCAAACTGTTCCTGGATGGTTGGGAGAAGTTGCTCTCGGAGGATGTGTTGGTACCATTCTTTATTCATGGCTGTGTTCTTTGGCAAAATTGTGAGTGAGCCCACTCCCTTGGCTGAGAGGCAACCCCACACATGAATGGTCTCAGGATGCTTTACTGTTGTCATGCCACAGGACTGAAGGTAGCGCTCACTTCCGGATGCCCCAAACAATCGGAAAGGGGATTCATCAGAGAAAATGACTTTACCCCAGTCCTCAGCAGTCCAATCCCTGTACCTTTTGCAGAATATCAGTCTGTCCCTGATGTTTTTCCTGGAAAGAAGTGGCTTCTTTGCTGCCCTTCTTGACACCAGGCCATCCTCCAGAAGTCTTCGCCTCACTGTGTGTGCAGATGCACTCACACCTGCCTGCTGCCATTCCTGAGCAAACTCTGTACTGGTGGTGCCCCGATCCCGCAGCTGAATCAACTTAAGGATATGGTCCTGGCGCTTGCTGGACTTTCTTGGGCGCCCTGAAGCCTTCTTCACAACAATTGAACCGCCCTCCTTGAAGTTCTTGATGATCCGATAAATGGTTGATTTAGGTGCAATCTTGCTGGCAGCATTATCCTTGCCTGTGAAGCCCTTTTTCTGCAAAGCAATGATGACGGCACGTGTTTCCTTGCAGGTAACCATGGTTGACAGAGGAAGAACAATGATTCCAAGCACCACCCTCCTTTTGAAGCTTCCAGTCTGTTATTCGAACTCAATCAGCATGACAGAGTGATCTCCAGCCTTGTCCTCATCAACACTCACACCTGTGTTAACGAGAGAATCACTGACATGATGTCAGCTGGTCCTTTTGTGGCAGGGTTGAAATGCAGTGGAAATGTTTTTGGGGGATTCAGTTCATTCATACAAACTGAGGCAGCACACTTTGTGAAAATTAATATTTGTGTCATTCTCAAAACTTTTGGCCACGACTGTACAGTACCAGTCAGTTTGGACACACCTACTCATTCAAGGGTTTTTCTATATTTTTACTATTTTTTACATTGTAGAATAGTAGTGAAGACATCAAAACTATTAAATAACACATATCGAATCATGTAGTATCCAAAAAAGTGTTAAACAAATCAAAATATATTTGAGATTTGAGATTCTATAAAGGAGCCACCCTTTGCCTGGATGACAGCTTTGCACACTCTTGGCATTCTCTCAACTAGCTTCATTCATGAGGAATGCATTTTAATTAACAGGTGTGCCTTGTTAAAAGTACATTTGTGGAATGTCTTTCCTTCTTAATGCGTTTTAGCCAATCAGTTTTGTTGTCACAAGGTAGGGGTGGTATACAGAAGATAGCCTTATTTGGTAAAATACCAAGTCCATATTATGGAAAGAACAGCTCAAATAAGCAAAGAGAAATGACAGTCCATCCTTACTTTAAGACATGAAGGTCAGTCAATGAGGAAAATTTCAACGTTTCTTCAAGTGCAGTCGCAAAAACCATCAAGCGCTAAGATGAAACTGGCTCTCATGAGAACCGCCGCAGGAAAGGACGACCCAGAGTTACCTCTGCTGCAGAGATAAGTTCATTAGAGTTACCAGCCTCAGAAATTGCAGCCCAAATAAATGCTTCACAGAGTTCAAGTAACAGACACATCTCAACATCAACTGTCCAGAGGTAACTGTGTGAATCAGGCCTTCATGGTTGAATTGCTGCAAAGAAACCAATAATAAAGGACACCAATAAGAAGAAGAGACTTCCTTGGGCCAAGAAACACAAGCAATGGACATTAGTCCGGTGGAAATCTGTCCTTTGGTCTGATGAGTCCAAATTTTAGATTTTTGGTTCCAACCGCCGTGTCTTTGTGAGAAGCACAGTAGGTGAACGGATGATCGCTGTATGTGTGGTTCCCACCATGAAGCATGGAGGAGGAGGTGTGATGGTGTGGGGGTGCTTTGCTGGTGACATTGTCTTTGATTGATTTAGAATTCAACGCACACTTAACCAGCATGGCTACCACAGCATTCTGCAGCGATATGCCATCCCATCTGATTTGCGCTTAGTGGGACTATTATTTGCTTTTCAACAGGACAATGACCCAACACACCTCCAGGCTGTGTAAGGGCTATTTGATCAAGAACGAGAGTGATGGAGTGCTGTATCAGATGACATGGCCTCCACAATCACCCGACCTCAACCCAATTTAGATGGTTTGGGATAAGTTGGACCGCACGCAGAGTGAAGGAAAAGCAGCCACCAAGTGCTCAGCACATGTGGGAACTCCTTCAAGACTGTTGTAAAAGCATTCCAGGTAAAGCTGGTTGAGAGAATGATAAGAGTGTGCAACGCTGTCATCAAGGCAAAGCGTGACTATATGAAGAATCTCAAAAAATATATATATTTTGATTTGTTTAACTTGTTTTTGGTTACTACATGATTCCATATGTGTTATTTCATAGTTTTGATGTCTAAAGAAAAACCCTGGAATGAGTAGTGGTGCCCAAACTTTTGACTGGTGCTGTATATATATTTTTTCATCATGTCAGAGCACGATATATATATATATATATATATATATTGTTTCTATACTGAACAAAAATATAAACCAACATGCAACAATTTCAAAGATTTTACTGAGTATGAGGAAATCAGTGAATTTAAATTAAATCATTTGGCCCTAATCTATGGATTTCACATAACTGGGAATACAGATACGCAACTGTTGGTTACAGATACCTAAAAAAATGGGCCTCAGGATATCGTCACGGTATTTTTGGTAATTAAAAATGCCATCAATAAAATTCAATTGTGTTTGTTATCCATAGCTTATGACTACCCATACCATAACCCGACTGCCACCATGGGGCATTCTGTTCACAACATTGACATCAGCAAACCGCTCACCCACACAACACCGTACACATGGTCTGGTCTGCGCTTGTGAGGCCGATTGGATGTATTGCCAAATTCTCTAAAACGACGTTGGAGGCGGCTTATAGTGGGGAAATTAACATTCAATTATCTGGCAACAGCTCTGGTTGACATTCCTGCAGTCAGCATGCCAATTGCACGCTCCCTCAACATTTTTGACATCTGTGGCATTGTGTTGTGTGACAAAACTGCACATTTTAGAGTGGCCTTTTATTGTCCCCAGCACAAGCTTCTTGATATGCCACACCTGTCAGGTAGATGGGTCATATTTGAACAGGAGAAATGCTCACTATCAGGGATGTAAACAAATTTGTGCACAACATTTTAGAGAAATAAGCTTTTTGTGGGTATGGAACATTTCTGGGATCTTTTATTATTATTACTATTATTTCAGCTCATGAAATATGGGACCGACACTTTACATGTTGCGTTTATATTTTTGTTTCGTGTACATTATCTCTAAAACACTTACTTTTTAGAAAGAAATTGTTGAAATCGTCAAATATCAGTTGGAAAGGTACAAGGTTGGGGTAAATTCCATTTCCAATTCCAGTCAATTCAGGAATTCACTGAAATTTCAATTCTCTTCAATGCTTTTCAATGAGGACAATTTGGAATTGAAACGTGGTTTACTTTCTGAATTGACTGGAATTGAAATGGATTTGACCCCAACCCTGGGAAGGCAACATAATTAGCCTGGAGAAATCCAGTATGTTTGTGCTAACATTTCACTCCTTGCCACTCCATGTCATGCCAAACATGATGATTTCTCCAGGCTAATTATCTTCTAGATGTGTGAACTTGTTGGTGAGGGTGATTAAAAAACAAACACCACAGCTCACATCATGTGAGAGTACATGTGTGTGGTATTTATAGTGATCAGCAGCTGAGGACTCTACCAGGAGCAGGTTTGGAGGAAGTGGAGAGGGGGGCATCTATTGGCCCGATCGATTTTTCCATTGGTAGGAAATAGAGGCACGCCAAATTGCCTCCCATGTGCACCCAGCGAGCAAGACAGGGGGCATTGACACGGCAACCTAAAGAGCTCACCTCTCACTCAGAGCAATGCTAACATTAGCAGCAAGTCAAACTGCCCATTCACAATCAATCAACTAAATTCTGATGACATAAACCCCCGTTATAACACTCAAATGTACTGTCATAAGACATGTATGTTCACTTGACACACACACATCTAGTAATACCACAAAAATCCCTAATATTGAGTCACATTGCTCCACTTGTAGTGGACAAGTGAAGTCAGGGCAGCCAGGGTTAGCGTGTGGGTTCATCTGGCTGGTGGCCACTCTGACTGTCCCACCACAGACATGTGGGCCAGTGTGCTACGCAGTGGTGTTGTGGGGCCATCTCACTGCGTTAGTGTTTCCATGGCATTACAGGTTATGACAATGTACTCAAACTTAGTGTGATGACATGTGGGTGTGAGAAGTTCTTCTGCTGGCACAGATGTCACACTATGGAAGGTGGGATCTTTCTTTCACACATACAAACTGTCTTTTCCCCATTCTCCCTCTTTCATATACATGCAGAGACAAGAGCATATAGTACAGTAGTGATGCTAAATAACATCTCCATACATGTAGCCAACAAAATGTTCATACAGGAGATAATATCCTCTTACACACTGCATGACAAAAGTATGTGGACACCTGCTCGTCGAACATCTCATTCCAAGATCATGGGCATTAATATGGAGTTGGTCCCCCCTTTGCTGCCTAAACTGCCTCCACTATTCTGGGAAGGCTTTCCACTAGATGTTTGAACATTGCTGCGGGGACTTACTTCATTCAGCCACAAGAGCAATAGGGAGGTCGTGCACTGATGTTGGGCTATTAGGCCTGGCTCGCAGTCACCGTTCCAATTCATCCCAAAGGTGTTTGATGGGGTTACATTGGGGCAGGTAGCGTTCTCCTGGCATCCACCAAATCCAGATTTGTCCGTCTGACTGATAGTGAAGTGTGATGCATCACTCCAGAGAATGCGTTTCCACTGCTCCAGAGTCCAATGGCGGCAAGCTTTACACCACTCCAGCCGACACTTGGCACTGCACATGGTGATCTGGCCAGTACAGTAGTGTAATACTGCAATATATGCCATTTACGTAGCAGATGCTTTTATCCTAAGTGGCAACAGTGAATCTTTATATTTCCGTAAGTGACACAAGTGGAAATCGAACCCACAGCCCTGGTCTTGCTAGTGCCATGCTCTTATGAACTGAGCCACATACAGGACCACTACAATTCATAAGTACAATACAATACTGTAAAATACAATACATATTACAGTACAGGTGGAAGATATATGATTGTCATCCCCATGAGCGTACCACCCTCCTTCAGGCCATGAATGAGTCATGTAATGACATCAATCCAGACTTTGTCAGGCTTGGATTCTCCATGCCAAAAGGTTTATCCCCAGGTGCATGAACAATGAGGACATTTACTGCGATGTCGATGAGAACCAATGGCCAAATGCTCAAGACAGACTTGATGCAAACTAATGCTTGCTAAATGTTATGTTTCTTTCATTTGATTACAGTACACCTATGTTGGAATTATATCTGAACAATACAGACACTTTTTTCATCAATTGTGTAAGGTTTGATGTTCAGTCAATTTCAATAGATAGTGCAAGTGTATTGTCTAATGTGAAAACAGTACTGTGGCATATTATATTCAAAGGGCATTTTGAAACACGTATCTATTGGATTAACTAGCTGTTAAAATAACTACATTGAGAAGATATTAATATGTTGTGTTTTGATGATTAAATAAATGTTCACATGGTATTTCACAGTACATTTATTTTTTTGAATGAATGGTTGGGTGGTGAAAGATGCATTCAAACTAAATAAATGCACAATAAAATGTTTTATGAGACTTGCCGTGTTACAAGTGTTACCAGTTTGGAGTTTTGTATTAAAAAAGTTCACCACATACTTTTGAAAATAACACCAAAGTGACTGAAAAAATTTTAGTATTATATATATCCTTCCTGTTTGTGTGTTTGTGTGTGTATGTGTGTGTGTGGATGCATGTGGAAACTCTTGAGTGACATGCAGCTGTTTCTTCAGCAGAAAGCTTGCAACACAGGAAGTCAGACCGAAGAGATGTAATCCACCACTTCTCAATAACCCAACGTTCCTTTTACACAACGTCCTGTGTACACAATATCGCACATGCCGTTCTGAAAAAGCTCACTTTAAAAATCCCTGAATATATAAGCAGAATACAGGTTGAGTCAGGCAATCACATGGTTGTGGTTGTGTGATATGAGTGCTAGTGAGGACCTTGTGTCTCACCTGTGTGACATGTGTGACCTTCTCTGTGACGTCTCGGTGACGGTCCTTTACTTTGCTGGGAGCGATGATCTCGATCTCAGTGGGCGAGGGTGGTCGCAAGAGGTCGGAGGCGAAACTGAGTGTGAGGGGGTTACGAGTGCTGGTCCTGCGAGTGCTGGTCCTGCGTCGCATCAGGTCCGAGTCTGAGGTGGAGCTCAGAGTACCGGCCTTCAAGTCTGCACACAACAACACTCATCTCTCATTACTGTGTCTCTATCTACTTTCATCGACTAGTTTACATATTATATTATCATTCAAATCCTTTATTTAAACTGCAAGTAACACATTCAGAACTAAAAATATAATGTGTTATTATGCAATTTCCATTCCTCTAGGTGAGAAACATCTTGGTTTATACTGAGCAAAGCATCTGAGTGAGAAAGATACAGAGAAAGTGTATTATCTATTTCACTTGTTTTGGCAATGTAAACATATGTTTCTCATGCCAATAAAGCCAATTAAATTGAATTGATAGAGTAATGAAATGAGAGGGAGTGTGTTAATGCATTGCGGGGATGTATGTATTCCTCTACATTATTTCCCTGGGGTAGATGGGAAGTCCACAGCCCTACACTCCATCCATAGCCCATAGTATTAGGTGTGTGATGAGTAAAGGCGCACAGACACACAGACACACACACACACACACACACACACACACACACACACACACACACACACACACACACACACACACACACACACACACAGGCTATAGGTTAGAGGCATTGATTAGTGACCCTGCTGCTGCACATGCTCAGTGCTTGAGTAATGGGAGTGAGGATTCACATTTTCTAGAGAACAGAATACCTCCAACAGGCCCAGGTAGCTTTGGCTTGGTTTGTTTTGATTCAGATGGAACTGTAAGAGGAGACAGCCACATTTCTTCCTGTCAGAGGGGGTACAAAAATGGCAACAGACTACACTTTTGACTGGGTACACACACACACAAACTCACTGCTGATGGAGCGTGGGTCTCCTGGTCGGCCCGACTCGGCCCTCATGCTGTCGAGGTCATCCAGGGAGGAAGCTTTGCGGAGGCTGCCGACAGTCTCTCTGGAGCGGCTCCGGGGCAGGACCGTCCTGGGAAAGGCTGCACTGGAGAAGGGGCTGCTGGGGAGGAAGGGCACGCTGGGTTCCAGCCGCTCCGACAATAGGGACAGCAGTTTGGGGGAGTAGTGGCTTGCAGGCTGGGAGGACTCATGGTCCTGCTCTATCAGCGCCTCTGTCTCAGACTGCATGCAGCTCTCCTTGGACGGGATACGTAACTCTTTCAGTGGGATCTCTTCACTGTTGGGCTGAATTAGGGAAGGAGGAAGAGGACAATCATAGGTTAAATATTGTACTAGATTTCTACTTACTGCTAAATGTATGTGACTGAAGCTATATTCATTACAAAACATAAAGGATACAGGAACTGAGATAATCAAGATATATTATATGTAAGGTCATATTTAGACGAGTACTGTGTGTATAGGCCTATGTGTGTATGGGAGTCTCTGGGCACCTTACCTGTAGGTAGTCCACCACCACCCCCTCAAACTGGTCTTTGGCGAGGGAAGACCGACGCATTGCACGTACCAATGGCAGTCTCAACTTCAGCCTGCGACTCTGCCCTGAGAAACCACAGAGGGCTTATACATACACTTTACATAAATACACCTACAGTACCAGGATGTAGTCACATTCTGTATGTTATAACACAGCTACATTCAACATGGAATAAACAGGTTGATGCAGACAGACAGACAGACAGTATCACACACACACACACGTACTTCCACACTGACCTGCCCATACCCAGCCCTGGGCCACCCTCTGTCTCAGACCTGGTTTCTTGAGGGAGGGGTCAATGATTTCCTGGAAGTTGAGGATGAACATGATGACCTGTCCCTCCGCTTTCTTCACTGGAACAACATCAATCAGACAGGGCCTGCAGGTCCCTGCAGGGGGGAGAGACATAACATTATAAAGCTGCTAATGGCCATCCTAACCTGGGCTCAAAGGTAACTAAGTAGACTTCAGGACAGCTCAAGTAACTATAAATATTGTTTCATCTTATCTGACTGTGCTCTCTTTAACACTGAACACATTTAGACTCAGAGTCTCAGGTTTCATGGTTGGTGGGCTGTTACTGCCATCTCATTTCAGTTTTATGTGGAGAGGCCTTTCAAACAGCAGTACAGTCTTGTAGTTTCTTTCCATGACTGGATGTTTTCCCAGGGCATTTATGAGACCCTCCTTTCTGTTTAAGTGAAGCCAGGGTGGGGGCTGTCAACATGTCCTAGCATAGGAGAAACAGATAGAGGGGGGAGGCAGCAAATGAGATATAGAGGGAGATAGAGAATAAGACCAATCAAAATGTAGACAGACTGTAGGAAGAGGGGGGGGGAGAGAGTGGGAGAGAGGGAGAGCTAGAGAAAGAGAGAGAGGAAGAAAGAAAGCAAGAGAACTACAGAAGAGAGGGGAATAGAGTGGCATATCAATCGTAGTACTGAGCGATTAGTGCTTTTGAGGTGCATTCTTCTGTCTCTTCTGTAGTAGGCGTAAATGAAACACAGACCGAACAAGTAGATGTGCAATGGATTATAGTCAGTGTAGTTAATTACCATGTTTTATGCACTAAACTATGTAGAATATTGGCTTGTTCGAAACTACAACTCCATACTACAAGTTCTTGAAATGTTCCGCATTGACCTCTGCAGCAGAGGTAACTCTAGCTCGTCCTTTCCTGCGGCGTTCCTCATGAGAGCCAGTTTCATCATAGCACTTCATGGTTTTTGCGACTGCACTTGAAGAAACGTTGAAATTTTCCTCATTGACTGACCTTCATGTCTTAAAGTAATGATGAACTGTCGTTTCTCTTTGCTTATTTGAGCTGTTCTTTCCATAATATGGACTTGGTATTTTACCAAATAGGGCTATATTTTGTATACTTCCCCTACCTTGTCACAACACAACTGATTGGCTCAAACGCATTAAGAAGTAAAGAAATTCCACAAATGAACTTTTAACAAGGCACACCTGTTAATTGAAAGGCATTCCAGGTGACTACCTCATGAAGCTGGTTGAGAGAATGCCAAGAGTGTGCAAAGTTGTCATCAAGGCAAAGGGTGGCTCCTTTGAAGAATCTCAAATATAAAATATATTTTGTTTTGTTTAACACTTTTTTGGTTATTACATGATTTCATATGTGTTATTTCATAGTTTTTCTACAATGTAGAAAATAGTAGAAAATTAAGAAAAACCCTTGAATGAGTAAGTGTGTCCAAACCTTTGACTGGTACTGTAGGTAGAAGCTTACAAATAACATTTTGGGTGAGTTTGGACATTTACGCAAGGAAATCAAAAGATAGCAATGGCAGATGTACAGATAACTCATCCAAAGTGCTTTGACTTCTCAAACATGGCAGAAAGCTAACACAATATGATGCCCCGTCACCTTATTAATTCAGCACTTACTTAGATACTGTGCATTCGGAAAGTATTCAGACCCCTTCACTTTTTCCACATTTTGTTACGTTACAGCCTTATTTGTCCTCACCCATCTACACACAATACCCCAGAAGGACAGAACAAAAACTTGTAGCAAATTTATTAAAAATAAAAAACTGAAATATCACATTTACTGTACATAAATATTCAGACCCTTTACTCAGTACTTTGTTGAAGCACCTTTGGCATTGTTGACTTTCAATATAAAACACAACCCCGTCAATACACAGATGGACTCACCTGTTCCTGCTTACTCCCATTGTGCTATAACACAAACAAACATGTGACTGGCTCAACTGATCTGGGGAACTACGGTAAGTCTCATAATGTAAAATAATGTGACAGGTGAAAAGAAGAACATGATCTGCTTTATCTCCTAACGCTCTCCTAACATATTGCACAAGTTGACTGCAGGTACTTACATAAAAAACAGACACAAATATTACAATTTATTGAAAAACTTCAAAGAAACAGTTTCAAAGGTATTGACGGTATTGAAAAACCATCCTGTAGCTATTTCCAAATACCCTGGTATACGGGGTATACCTCCCAAGCCTAATTGATTCCCATTCAAAATCCTATTTTCCCTAACCCCTAAACCTAACCCTTAACCAAACTCTAACCCTAACTCCAGCTCTTAACCCCTAATCCTAATTGTAACCCTAACCCCTAAACCTAACCCCTAAGCCTAAAACAGCCATTTTCATTTTGGGGACCGGCAAAACATCCCCGGAGTAATGTCCCCAGGAAATGTCCTTGTTTTACACTCACACACACACACACATTAACAAACAAACCCATTCATTCAGTTTTAGGATCAATTAAGATCAATCAAGTACAGCAGCATAATGCATTTTTATTGTGTATGATGAATTGTACCCATTTACAATTCATTCGTGCTTGTGTGCGCACCTGCGTTCATGACCGTATGCATTACTGGGATACAAAATAAATAGATATTCAGTGGATTTGAGCTGGCACACTGACAATATTTCCATGACAACAAGCTCTCCGACACGGCACTTCTCATGCCCAACGTAACGGCATTGTGTCTACAGCCTCACTAGCCAGGTCTGTTTGGTTGTCCCTCTGTCCTTTGTAGGGGTCGCGAACAAACTGGAAAATAATGACATTTTTAAGGAACAGAATCAGAACCAGACCAGGGAACGAAAGTGATCTATATTGTTCTGGAACAGAACCATTATTTAAAAGTCCCATAAAAAAATGCAACAAAGCGCCTATGCAAAGCTCTTCCTCTGTCAATCATTAACTTCTTCCAAAGTCTGCCAGCTGAAAATCTTTGCCAGTGTGTGTGCTTGTAGTCTATCTGCCCCTCAGAAGCATAGCTGCAGCCTGCGGACATTACAAACATAATTCAGAAGATAGGGAGAGAGATTTTTTATTACAGAAGGATGGATTAACTTTTTCAATGCTAGTTAGGGATCCTAAAGTTCACATTGGATTTATTAAGGTAAGATGTGTTTTTAATTCAGGTGCCGCTCTGCACACGCAAGCTTGTTAGCTAGCCAGCTACGCTGGTCCAACGTTAAGCCAACTCTAAAGTTCAAAGACATTCAAAATTCTTCCATAGAAGCCGCTCCTTCGTAGGTATAATTCTGTGGGCCTGATTCAAATAATGCATGTCATCACAAGATCCCCAGCGTTTCAAGCCAAGCCTCCTCCTCCACCCTCTCTCGCTGTCTCCCCACTCGCAAAATTTTAGTTGCATCTCACGCCCTACACTTGTCTTTCTATAACGCATGTGAACAATTCACTGAGCTATAGCGTGCCAGCTCTATAGCAAGCTTGTAAGGGGTGCGTAACCGATGGCAGGGAAGTCAGACGCAGGAGAGCAGAACTTGGTAATAGCCTCAGCAGTTAAATAGCAAAACCAACGGCATAAAAAATAACAAGCTATTGGGTACAAAAACCCGTCGCGGACCAATCAACACGTGCACAAGCACTTACAATAAACAATCCCACACAAAGACATGGGGGGAACAGAGGGTTAAATACACAACAAGTGATTGAGGGAATAGAAACCAGGTGTGAGGAAAAACAAGACAAAACACATGGAAAATGAAAAGTGGATCGATTATGGCTAGAAGACCGCCGAGCGCAGCCCGAACAAGGAGAGGACCCGACTTCAGCGGAAATCCTGACAAAGCTACTCTATCCATACTGCATGATTGGAAAAGTAATTTAATGTCGAGCTAAATGGAAAATAAATAAAGGTTTAAAAAGGAACAGAAAGTAACGATATAAACGGGTACTTTGGGTGGGTTGAACCGGTTCAGAACTGTATTTTGCTGGTCGGAACAGTGTAACGAAAAAATGTATATATGGTTCTTTTCAGAACAAAACGATTGGAAAATTATTTTGGTTCCAACCCAGGGTCCTGTGTTGATGTACAAGAGACAAAACACAGGAGCATACAAGTATTTTTAATTTTTTAAATAAAACAAAATCACAAAAGTAGTGCACGGGGCCTTTACTTGTCCTGTATTAGTGGACCTATATAGCCTTCCGTAGCACGGGCAAAAAATAAATAATCTGCACCCCCCTCATCCCCCTGCAGCACCCCCAAACTACTTAGTGCAGCTATGCGCAGGATGGGAATGGGGAGTGGGGATGTCACGCCCTGATCTGTTTCACCTGTCTTTGTGATTGTCTCCACCCACCTCCAGGTGTTACCCGTCTTCCCAATTATTCCCAGGGTATTTATTCCTGTGTTCTCTGTTTGTCTGTGCCAGTTTGTCTTGTCAAGTCAACCAGCGTGTTTTTCTGTGCTCCTGCTTTTTCTTGTCTCTGTTTTTCTAGTCCTCCTGGTTTTGACCTTTTGCCTGCCCTGACACTGAGCCCGCCTGCCTGACCATTCAGCCTGCCCTGCCCTGACCTTGAGCTTGCCTGCCTCCCTGTACTGTTTGAAACTCTGACCTGGTTCTGAACTTTTACCTGTCCTCAACCTGCCTCTTGCCTGCCCTTTGTTGTTGAATAAATATCAGAGACTCGAACCCTCTGCCTCCTGTGTCTGCATCTGGGTCTTGCCCTGTGTTGTTATAGGGGATGAATAAACATGTTGCATGTGAGGTAAGCAGGCCAAGATAGCTCCACCATGTCCACTCCTCAGACAGATAAATTAGTAGATGAGAGTTCACTGAGTCTGCAGCAGCTGGCTCCACATTCTGTAACACTGCATCATACAGTAGCATTACATAAAAGTGAGAGGGAGACAGCCATGAAACTTGGAGGGACCAAAATATTCTGTATGTGACCTTTACAGCACTCCCCACTATAAAGAAGGGGAGTAATGTTGTCACTTTGACTCTCTTGCTCTTTCCATCTCTTTCCATCTCTTTCTCTCTGAATCTCAGTCTAACCCTCCACCTTCTCCTTACCTTCTTTGTTGTAGTAGAGGATCTCCACCTTGCGCTCCTCTGACCCTAGCAGGGCCTGTGCCAGCTGTGTCAGGGCAGTCTTCATGGTGCCAGGCCCCACCAAGAACTGGCAGGTGCAGGGCTGCTGCATGATCTCTGCCCGCGAGAAGCCAAACATCTGGCAGAAGCCCTCGTTACAGTAGATAATGCCACAGTTCTTCATCTGAGCGTTGGCTATCAGGAACTTACGATCTGGGAGGAAACCAAGGGGAGAGTCAGAGCAGATATGAAAATGTACGAATATGGTGGGAATGTGGGAAATTACAGTACAATTATCATTGAAGGCTTATTACATCAAATGCAATATGCAAAATCGGACATTCTGTCACGTTCTGACCTTAGTTTCTTTTTATGTCTTTGTGTTAGGTTGGTCAGGTCGTGAGTTGGGGTGGGTAGTCTATGTTCTGTTTTCTATGTTGTTGTATTTCTATGTCTGGCCTGATATGGTTCTCAATCAGAGGCAGCTGTCGATCGTTGTCTCTGATTGAGAATCATATTTAGGTAGCCTGTTTTCCCCATTTTGGTTGTGGGTGGTTGTTTCCTGTTTTTGTGTTTGTGTCACCATTCAGGACTGTTTCGGTTTTCGTTTTCATTCACTTTGTTATTTTTGTATTTTGTAGTGTTCAATTGTTATTAAAATATGACGAACACTTACCACGCTGCATATTGGTCCGATCCTTCATACTCCTCAGACGAAGAGGACGAGAATCGTTACACATTCAAAGTTTATCCAACTTTAGAAACATTGATTTATCATATTCAGGTAATGATCATTTCAAGGAGAAGTCTCTCAATCAGATCCAATTCAAGTCTGGACTGTGTTTATTTCAGTTTCGCATTCAACTAACCACATTCACCTCAACATCAATTTCCATTGAAATTGGAGTAATCAAGTCTGGGTCTCTGCGGCACAAATCATATCAGTGCTGTCACGCCCTGACCTTAGAGATCCTTTTATGTCTCTATTTTGGTTTGGTCAGGGTGTGAGTTGGGGTGGGTATTCTATGTTCTATTATTTGTATTTTTATGTTTTGGCCGGGTAGGGTTCTCAATCAGGGACAGCTGTCTATCGTTGTCTCTGATTGAGAACCATACTTAGGTAGCCCTTTTTCCCACCTGTCTTTGTGGGAAGTTGACTTTGTTTATGGCACATAGCCTTTAGCTTCACGGTTTGTTTTGTAGTGTTTATTGTTTTTGTCGGCATTTCCAATAATAAAGGAATATGTACGCCCACCACGCTGCACCTTGGTCCAATTCAATTAACGGCCGTGACAAGTGCAATGATTCAAGATGGCCCCAGAGGGACTAATACGGAGCAGCTGGACTCAGCAATGACAGTCCGCAATCAAGATTATAATATACTGCAATAGGTTTCAGCCGTCCTTACCTAGGTTCATGAGTGTGGCTATTGTCTCCAGCGCTAATGACAATTGCCTTCGAAGTCACATCAGCTACACTGATATTGTCGTACAGCGTGATATTCAATCAGTACAGTTTATATTGAAAAGCTGCTCAAACATCTGTGCCTCTGACTCTGTCTCTACTCTTCTTTTTATCCCCTCGTGAAACTGAGTTACACAACTCTCATTCTTCCCCATTTAAACAAATATGAGGAGAGCGATTTGGAGCTTCACCCAGAAAAAGCAGAACCCCTTCCCCCTCCTTGCTCCTCTGTGTAGAGTAAATAGGTGAGGTCGTTTGGTGGAAAGTACATCCTATCCTAAGTCATTATCAATGCCTCAGAACACAGACACCCAGACTCAGATTGTTGCTAAGCAGCAGTGGTCTGGCACACGCATCACCCGGCAGGGTGCTTACGCACGCACACACGCACACAGAGATAAGGAAGACATCAGTTTGATGGGACTTATCGGTCTGTCTCTGAGGACCCCTCTGCAGAGAGTTTTGAAAATCTCAGAGTAACACAATTAATTCCGAAATGTCACCTGCCAGGACAGCAAATTAAACAAGCTGAAATCCTTTAACATGAAATTGAGGTGAAAAGTGGAACATTGCATCTTCTCTCTTTAATGTGGAGCAGCGGTTGAGAGGGTTATTTTGAGCCGTACCCCTGTGGTCAACAGACTGCCTTCACACTGTGACTGAAGAACACTGACAGTGACAGGCACAGTAGTCACAGTCAGACTTACAGTAGCATAGAGATAGGCCACTACTGAGCTAGGGTATAGGCCACTACTGAGCTAGGTTATAGGCCTCTACTGAGCTAGGTTATAGGCCACTACTGAGCTAGGTTATAGGCCACTACTGAGCTAGGTTATAGGTCACTACTGAGCTAGGTTATAAACCACTACTGAGCTAGGTTATAGGTCACTACTGAGCTAGGTTATAAACCACTACTGAGCTAGGTTATAGGTCACTACTGAGCTAGGTTATAGGTCACTACTGAGCTAGGTTATAGGTCACTACTGAGCTAGGTTATAGGTCACTACTGAGCTAGGTTATAGGTCACTACTGAGCTAGGTTATAGGTCACTACTGAGCTAGGTTATAGGTCACTACTGAGCTAGGTTATAGTCCACTACTGAGCTAGGTTATAAACCACTACTGAGCTAGGTTATAAACCACTACTGAGCTAGGTTATAAACCACTACTGAGCTAGGTTATAGTCCACTACTGAGCTAGGTTATAGGTCACTACTGAGCTAGGTTATAAACCACTACTGAGCTAGGTTATAAACCACTACTGAGCTAGGTTATAAACCACTACTGAGCTAGGTTATAGGTCACTACTGAGCTAGGTTATAGGTCACTACTGAGCTAGGTTATAAACCACTACTGAGCTAGGTTATAGGTCACTACTGAGCTAGGTTATAAACCACTACTGAGCTAGGTTATAGGTCACTACTGAGCTAGGTTATAAACCACTACTGAGCTAGGTTATAAACCACTACTGAGCTAGGTTATAGGTCACTACTGAGCTAGGTTATAGGTCACTACTGAGCTAGGTTATAGGTCACTACTGAGCTAGGTTATAAACCACTACTGAGCTAGGTTATAGGTCACTACTGAGCTAGGTTATAGGCCACTACTGAGCTAGGTTATAGGTCACTACTGAGCTAGGTTATAGGTCACTACTGAGCTAGGTTATAAACCACTACTGAGCTAGGTTATAAACCACTACTGAGCTAGGTTATAAACCACTACTGAGCTAGGTTATAGGTCACTACTGAGCTAGGTTATAAACCACTACTGAGCTAGGTTATAAACCACTACTGAGCTAGGTTATAGGTCATTGAGCTAGGTTATAGGCCACTACTGAGCTAGGTTATAGGTCACTACTGAGCTAGGTTATAAACCACTACTGAGCTAGGTTATAAACCACTACTGAGCTAGGTTATAAACCACTACTGAGCTAGGTTATAGGTCACTACTGAGCTAGGTTATAAACCACTACTGAGCTAGGTTATAGGTCACTACTGAGCTAGGTTATAAACCACTACTGAGCTAGGTTATAGGCCACTACTGTAATTGAAGTTCAGTGCTAATCAGAGCCATTCCTCTTATTTAAACAACTGGATTTCTTCTTTGCTGAATGGATCAATAATGTTTTGTTTGAGTGGGTTGCAAAGAAATTCTGGGGCAGTTTCTGAGTGCGCAATAGTCAACTACGATACCATTTAATTCAAGACAAAAGCACGAAAACGAAGAGGCACTGTGGGTGTAAAGTGTGCTATGATGTGCTGCATAAGGCCCTGTTCAAGAAGGATATCACTCAGTTATATACACTAACAGAGTGTGTAGTAGTGGTTAGTGGTCACATGCAAACTCTGTAAAGTAAAGACATTATGTACTCTTTCTATCAGGATCCAGTGGTCTGACCAGTTTAAGGACAGAGAACATGTTACACCAACAGGCAGGCAGACAGACAGACAGACAGACTTAAACTGAAGCATCTACTTGATTACAGAAACAGCCATGTAGCACTCATATTAGGATCAATAGAAACTGGGAGGCACAAGGGAGCACTAGACAAATGCATTTGTCTTTACATTTTATTACACTTTGCATGGTTGAAAGGTTACATGGAAAAGGCATTCACTTTCATTTCTACCCAGTCTAATTGTTTGTTGTTGGGATTATACAGTTAAAACAGCTTGCTCATGGTCACATTATGTTATTACTTTTTCAGTCATAATACAAAGTGTGTCCACTTACTTTGTCCATCGAATTTCCGGATAATGGTGTCCAGATAAGTGTTCTGGAGGGCTACATGACCGCGTCTCACAGGCATTTTGACGCAGAAAGATGAGACTTCTCCGACGCATGAACCTCCAGAGTTTTAAATAAATCAAATTAAAGACGAGGTAGGGAAATACCCTATGCAAAAATGCCCCCGCATACAGGCGGGTGCAAAAAGGCGAATTCAATATGCGATGGCTGGTGAGTAAAGCGACAAGGAAATGTCACAAGGCAGCAGCCACGAGGACCAGTTGCTAGGGCGATACAAAAAAAGGCGCTCGCTCCACAGGAGAGAGAACTGGAATCCGGTTTTTGCGTGCGGTACACAGGAAAGTGTAAAAACGTTATTTCATAAGTCATAAAACGTTTCACTTTGCCTACAAAATAGTAAACAGGCTCTACAATTAGTCTTGCCTTGCCAGTCGTTTTCATCTAATGAAGAGAAAAACCAACACCGCCCTCCCCGTCAACAAGATCAAAGAGAAGTGAAAGAAAAAGGGTAAATCGAAGTCTTCACCGCTACGTTTCATCCGGACAGTAGAAGAAGCTACTATTTGGCGAATCTCGGATGCCCTCCCCATTTGACAGGGTTGACCAAGCACTGCACGGGGCAGGGGGAGTTATCATCCCACCAGACGCGCCTGCCACTTTTTGACAGTGAGCAGAGACACCCTCATCAACTGCTTCGCTGCACATCACACGTCTCTACGCTCAAAATAGTCCCCCCCCTCTCTCTTTGGCCTCTGTAATGTTTTTGTTCATTTCTTTCATCTCAATAAATGACTGGGTGAAGGTATTAGTCCAGTGTGTTTGTGTATGATCCATAAATATTTCATTTGGGGAATTCATGCTATAAGTGACCACACAGTTAATGGTCCAATGCAGCTGTTTTTATCTCAGTATCAAATCATTTCTGGGTAACAATTAAGTACCTTACTGTGATTGTTTTAAATGAAAATGATCAAAAAGAAACAAAAGTAGCTTCTTCGCAAAGAGCAATTTCTCAAGACAGAGTTTTGCTACACTCTCTTACACTAAAAGGGCATTATCATCATTTTCACAATTTCACAGTTTTATTCCAACATCATAGGGTGGAAATATATATAAAACACAGAGAAATCACGTTTTTGACTACACTGGGCCTTTAATAAAATAAAAAAGACAAACAAGATCACAGTTCTGGGAACCGGCATCCCCCTCCTCATAAACAGCCACTGAACCAAGAGGCAGATAAGAAAAGATACAGATAAAGGTGAGAAAACTTAACATGGGCTGGAAGGTGTCATCAACACATGTCAAGTAGAATGCCTTATGCATGCCTCAAGTCATCCTGTCAAACCATTGGTACAAATTCTCCAGTCTCACGTCTCAAAGCTCCTTCAACCTTCTGCTCCCTGAGCCAGTCACTGATAACACTGGCGACGGCTGAGAAGATTGGAGAAGATTCACCGAAAATTATGTGAAACGGCGAGGGCACTTCGACTTAACAAGAGACACAGTCTGGGTATGTTTTGATGACAGTATATAGCAGGGCCCCAACCTAACCATTATACTACATGCTAATTACCAATATGGCAAGAGCCTGGACCTGTGGAGGATGGTGGGAGGAGTTATAGGAGGACGGGCTCGTTGTAATGTCTGGAATGGATATCAAACACATCAAACATATGGAAACCACGTTTGACTCCATTTATTCCATTCCAGACATTACAATGGACTTGTCCTCCTATAGCTACTCCCACCAGCCTCCTCTGGCCTGGACATACACTTGCACACACCCACAGACACACACCCACACAGGCACTACGTTTTTTTTATGATGACAGTGTGGCAGCAGGTGCAGGTGTAGATTATTGAGGGGACACAGGAGAGGGCCCAAGTGCCCACATGGGATCTGTGCCAGAGAAGAGACAGGCACTAATGACCAACTGGGGTGTGTGTTCCGAACAACACTTGTCTCAGTTTCTAAGGAGAACAGATGAATTCCATATACTGTACGTACAGTTGAAGTCGGAAGTTTACATACACCTTAGCCAAATACATTTAAACTCAGTTTTTCACAATTCCAGACATTTAATCCAAGTAAAAAATTCCTGTCTTAGGTCAGTTAGGATCACCACTTTATTTTAAGAATGTGAAATATCAGAATAATAGTAGAGAGAATCATTTATTTTAGCTTTTATTTCTTTCATCACATTCCCAGTGGGTCAGACGTTTACATACACTCAATTAGTATTTGGTAGCATTGCCTTTAAATTGTTTAACTTGGGTAAAACATTTTGGGTAGCCTTCCACAAGCTTCCCACAATAAGTTGGGTGAATTTTGGTCCATTCCTCCTGACAGAGCTGGTGTAACTGAGTCAGGTTTGTAGGCCTCCTTGCTCGCAACAAGCTTTTTCAGTTCTGCCCACAAATTTTCTATAGGATTGAGGTCAGGGCTTTGGGATGGCCACTCCAATACCTTGACTTTGTTGTCCTTAAGCCATTTTTCCACAACTTTGGAAGTATGCTTGGGGTCATTGTCCATTTGGAAGACCCATTTGTGACCAAGCTTTAACTTCCTGACTGATGTCTTGAGCTGTTTCTTCAATATATCCACAATTTTCCTCATTCATGATGCCATCTATTTTGTGAAGTGCACCAGTCCCTCCTGCAGCAAAGCACCCCCACAACATGATGCTGCCTCCCCCATGCTTCACGGTTGGGATGGTGTTCTTCGGCTTGCAAGCATTCCCCTTTTTCCTCCAAACATAACAATGGTCATTATGGCCAAACAGTTCTATTTTTGTTTCATCAGACCAGAGGACATTTCACCCAGAAAGTACGATCTTTGTCCCCATGTGCAGTTGCAAACCGTAGTCTGGCTTTGTTATGGCGGATTTGGAGCAGTGTATTCTTCCTTGCTGAGCGGCCTTTCAGGTTATGTCGACATAGGACTCGTTTTACTGTGGATATAGATACTTTTGTACCTGTTTCCTCCAGCATCTTCACAAGGTCCTTTGCTGTTGTTCTGGGATTGATTTGCACTTTTTGCACCAAAGTACGTTCATCTCTAGGAGACAGAACACATCTCCTTCCTGAGCGGTATGATGGCTGCGTGGTCCCATGGTGTTTACACTTGCGTACTATTGTTTGTACAGATGAACGTGGTACCATCAGACGTTTGGAAATTGCTTCCAAGGATGAACCAGACTTGTGGAGGTCTACAATTTTTTTCTGAGGTCTTGGCTGATTTCTTTTGATTTTCCCATGGTCAAGCAAAGAGGCACTGAGTTTGAAGGTATGCCTTGAAATACATCCACAGGTACACCTGCAATTGACTCAAATGATGTCAATTAGCCTAACAGTAGCTTCTAAAGCCATGACATAATTTTCTGGAATTTTCCAAGCTGTTTAAAGGCACAGTCAACTTAGTGTATGTAAACTTCTGACCCACTGGAAGTGAAAAAATCTGTCTGTAAAAAATAGTTGGAAAAATTACTTGGGTCATGCACAAAGTAGATGTCCTAACCGACTTGCCAAAACTATAGTTTGTTAACAAGAAATTTGCGGAGTGGTTGAAAAACGAGTTTTAATGACTGCAACCTAAGTGTATGTAAACTTCCGTCTTCAACTGTATGTACCTGTCCACCGGTCTATATATCCCTTTTTCTTATGATTACAGTTTTCTACAATCACTTTGGCACTAATTTCAGGGGCGGCAGGTAGCCTAGTGGTTAGAGCATTGGGTCAGTAACCAAAAGGTTGCTAGATCAAATCCCTAAGCTGACAAGAACAAGGCAGTTACCCCACTGTTCATAAGCTGTCATTGTAAATAAGAATTTGTGCTTAACTGACTTGCCTAGTTAAATAGTAATTTCAGAACCTTGTAGTCATTTTTCAAAACTCTAGACACAAAACTCAAAACAGTCATCACTTGTAACACAGGCTGTCCAATGTTCAAAACATTGCATTGTAGATTCATATCTTTAAAGAAACCTTGCACTAATTTGTCATGAAATACCATAGGAACATTAATTTAGATCACCCACACACAAGATACCGATAGTTTCACTGTGTAGTTCTTTGTACAATCATTCAATATTGTAGTACAAAATATGTGATACATGTTTCATTATGGTACTACACGTAAATACATCACTGTAAAAGGACTAGTAGAGAGAATACTACAGACACAGTGGAATCATTGAACAAAACTTGACATTTATTGATGAAATACAATAAAATCACAACATAGGTTTCTTTGAATTAAAGCAAAAATAATTAGCTATAAAAAAAAAAATCAAAATACAGTAAAACGTCAACTGCAGTGTTCCTCACCTGGCTTACTGTAAAAAGAAAAACAAAGGATCAATTACTGTACTTCTATATTTCCATCAACCCTGTCTTGTGGATTTGGCCACAGGTTCTCATCCACATCGCAATGGATGTTTTCATTAGCCAAACAGCTTGGGAAGAATTTTCGGGCATGGCGAAGCCAGGCCTGACACTGGTCTGCCGTGATGTCGTTGCATGCGTCATTCATGGCCTGGAGAAGGGTGGCTTGTTCATGAGGGAGCCTATCATATACCTTCCACCCCCATGTGGAGAAAGATTCCTCAATCGGCTTAAGGAAAGGAGAGTAAGAGGTAAGTACAGTGTGGTAAATTGTGGATGGGCCTGAAACCATGCTTGCACCATTTGAGCATGATGGAACCTGACATTATCCCACACAATGACATAGGTCACGCCATCAGCTCTACAGACCTGATTTAGGTCATCAAGGAAGGTTACAAGGAGAGCTGCTGTCACGTTCCTGACCTGTTTTCAGTTGTTTTTGTATGTGTTTAGTTGGTCAGGGCGTGAGTTGGGGTGGGCATTCTATGTTATGTGTTTCTATGTTGGTTAATGGGTTACCTGATATGGTTCTCAATTAGAGGCAGGTGTAATTCATTTCCTCTGATTGAGAACCATATTAAGGTAGGATGTTCTCACTGTTTGTTTGTGGGTGATTGTCTTCCGTGTCTGTGTTTGTCGCGCCACACGGGACTGTTTCGGTTTGTGTAGTCTATTCCTGTTCTGCGTGTTTATGTAAGTTTTTCCAGTTCAGGTCTGTCTACGTCGTTTTGTTGTTGCCCGCTGGCCAATAAAATTCTGACCTCTCCTCCTTGTCTTGGCCAGGTTGAAGCCTGCCTCATCCAAAAAGAGGAATTTGTGATGGTTTTCGTCAGCATCCAGCTCCATCATCCTCTAAAAATACATTTTGGAAAGAGAATTACTGATTACAATGATGTAGAACTTTTTGGGAATTTTTCACAACAGGCATCTTGAAACTGAACATGCCTGAAGACACTCAGTCCTCAGTTGTTTCACTCTGTCTGCATTTCTTTCAAAAGGCACATGGTATAGCTGTTTTAGAGACACCTGGTGCCTTTTCAGCATGCGTGCAATAGTCAGCAAACTTATGGCATCCACATTGTTGAACATGTGGTCATTGTCCAAGATGTGCTGCCGAATTTCTGTAAGGCGAATATAATTTCCGTGCCGAACCAAATTGACCACAGCCCGTTCTTGTTGGTCAGTCAGAATTTTGCCTCTGCCTCCCCTATTTGGCCTAGTCTCAATTCTGCAGGGAAACAGTAAGAACACATTTAGTCACATCACCTACTCTGTGGTACACATTGGCATGCAGTATACAGTAATTTGACAATTGAGAGTAGCCTAATGTTTAGTGCATGCTGAAGACTTACCGGTTCTCATTGCGGAAAGTTCTGATGATTGAGGCCACGGTTGAACTTCTGAGGTTTGGTTTAATCATTGTAGCTGCCTCAGTCATTGTCATGCCATTATTTACGACATGGTCTACAACTACTGCTCGGATTTCATTGGACACTCTGCTGTTGCTGCCGCTGTCTTGGTCCGTGGCCTTGTCCTCTACCACGTTCCCCCACACCTCTCAAACGAGGCCCACAACCACCTCTCAGAAGGGGTGCTTGTCCCCTGCCATTCCTTTGACCACCACGTCTTCCTCGTCTTCCTCCTCCCACTGCTTGACTTCTATTACCTGCCGGCTCCGTGTTATCGCTATGTTGTTGTAGGTGGATACCACTCATTTCACTATATACTCGTACCACAATGTGAAATCAATCATCAGTAACGAGTTGGCAGCATTGGAAAATAAATTACAAGGGCCTGCATACATACACTCACCGGCCACTTTATTAGGTACACCTGCGTGTTAACGCAAATAGCCTGCTCCTTCGAACAGCGAATCATGTGGCTGCCTGCAACTCAGTATATAGAGTATAGAGAGCTTTAGTTGTTGTTCAACCAAACATTAGAACGGGCAAGGTGCCACACATGGTGGTTCCAGCATGTCAGAAACAGCTGCCCTAATGGGATTTTTACGCACCACAGTCTCTAGAGTTTACAGAGAATGATGCGATAAACAAAACACATTCAGTGAGCGGCAGTTCTGTGGGCAAAACACCTTGTTAATGAGAGAGGTCAGAGGAGAATGTCCAGACTCATTCAAGCTAAAAGAAAGGCCACAAATACTCAAATAACAGCCGT
The DNA here is from genome assembly GCF_045679555.1 of Salvelinus alpinus. Lineage (NCBI taxonomy): Eukaryota > Metazoa > Chordata > Actinopteri > Salmoniformes > Salmonidae > Salvelinus > Salvelinus alpinus. Next base: position 37,018,112 of record NC_092086.1, on the reverse strand, counting down.
TTAAAACAGTGGTGTGCAGAAGGGCATCTCTTAACGTACAACACCGTGAATAATTCAGGCTGTTGTGGAGGTAAAATGGGATCCTACCCAGTACTAGATAGGTGTACCTAATAAAGTGAGTGTACAGTGATATCAAATCTGAAAACATGGTCTGGAAAAGTGGTACATGGGACCATAGAAACAGTGTCTAATAAAGAATGATGATGAAATATTACATCCATAGATAATGTAGTGCAATTGGTTCATGTTCGACGGTAATTGGTGTCAATGGATCTCGTTATCCTGAAACTTTCATGATCTAAACATGGAGTATTGTTTGTCAGTTTCCATAAAACTATGCATTAACAATAATGCAACAGTTACTTATCATTTTGTGCAGTTGTATCAATTGATAGTTAGATCATTGTAATGAAATTAATAGACAGTCATCTCAGATGTAATGTGTGAATTGCATTTTGAAATGGTAATGCTTTGATGTTAAGTTGTGTCATTTTGAACAGGTGATTTTAGTTCAATTAACAAATTATCTTAGCTGTATGTGTATTGTAGCCAAGCAATTGTAAAAAGTGTTAGTTTTGAAAAATTTTCATTTTGATCATCGGTTGTGAGTTTTGTGTCTAAAGTTTTGAAAAATGACATCAAGGTTCGGAAATTAGTGCCAAAGTGATTGTAAAAAACTGTAATATGAATCATCCCAACACTGATGTGTTATCACAGGTGCAGCGAAATGCTTATGTTTCTAGCTCCAACAGTGCAGTAATATCTAACAATACAAAACAATACACACAAATCCCAAATATAAAATAAAATTTATTAAGAAATATCAGAATGAGCAATGTCAGAGTCCAGTATGGATATAATGGTGTGTTTATAGACAGTATGGACAGTATATGAATAGAAAAGGTGTGTACAGCAGTAGTTATATAGGATGAGCCTTTACTAGAATACAGTATATACATATGAAATGGGTTCAGTGACAATGTACGTAGGGCAGCAGTCTCAAAGGTACAGGGTAGTAACAGTGATTAAGGTTCAGGGCAGTTGCAGGGTACTGGGCGGAGGCCGGCTACTGGTGACTATTACAGTTTTTTCCAACTGCTTACACAAGTTTTCAAAACTGTCTCCTTTTTTCAAAACTCTACTCACAAAATGCAAAATGCCTCACATCTCCTTCAAAATGTAACAGGGCATTCAAAATGCCATAAACACATGTCAGAATGAAGCATTTGCATCAAATGGCAAACACTGCTTTCATAATAGTACATTTTTGGATATACCATGTAAACACTGTTGTTCTAAATCTAAAGCTCTTTGGCCTTTCATCGGCTTATATCTACATTTCAATACAATGTTCTACAGTGAAAGTAATCTGCTGAGAGGGGTAACAAGTACACTGTAAACACCAATGCAATGTAGAAACAGAAAATATTTATTAGGCCACATGACTGTTGTATACAGTAGCATACAACAAAACCATAAACATATGTAAACCACAAGTATATTCTTTAGAATACAGTAAAGAACACAATTGTGTGTGTGGGGTCCCGGGGGGGCAGTCCAGGAATTGGTGGGGGTGGGGGGGGGGCAGTCACCAGTGCTAAGCTATGCTTCATCTCTTCTCCGGCCTGGGTCTGGTCACAATACTTCGTCCACATCACAAGATACGTTTTCTCTTGCCAAACATCGAGGGAAGTATCTCCTAGCATGGCGTATCCAACCTTGGACAGAGGCAACCTCTATGTCCCCACATGCGTTTTCCATTGCCTGGAGAAGCGGCATGCGGGCATAGGGTTGGCGATCATACACTTTCCAGCGCCAGGCTGAGAAGAATTCCTCTATGGGATTTAGAAAAGGTGAATATGGGGGTAGGTACAAAACTACAAATTGTGGATGGGTGGCAAACCAGTTTTGGACCAGAACAGCCCGGTGAAATCTAACATTGTCCCATAAAACCACAAATCTAGCAGGCTCCTGATCTGGATCAGGGACAAGCATTGTGTAAATTGCATCCAGAAAAGTGAGCATATGGCCGGTGTTGTACTGTGATGGAGGACCCCGTTTTGAGTGATGGCAGCACACATAGTTATATTACCCCCACGCTGTCCAGGGACATTAGTAATTGCCCTCTGTCCTATTACATTTCTTCCGCGGCGCCTGGTTTTGGTGAGCTTGAAGCCAACCTCATCCACATAAATAAACTAATGGCGAATTACATGGGCATCCAGCTCCAATACTCTCTGTAACAGACAAAATTATATACAGATGAGTAAATATGGCATGTCTGAAGTACTGGAAGTAGTGTTGCATACATACCTCTACAAAGTCATGTCGCATATTCTTGACTCTGTCAGAGTTTCTCTCAAATGGCACCTTGTAAAGTTGTTTCATCGTCACTCGGTGCCGTTGGAGGATGCGTTGTATGGTCGACAGGCTTACAGCATTGATGTTGTTAAATATGGTGTCATTATTCAAGATATGCTCTCTTATCTCTCGAATCCTAATTGCATTGTTGGCCAAAACCATATTTATAATTGCAGTCTCTTGTACATCTGTAAACAAGCGTCCTCGTCCTCCATGATGTCTTTGCCTTTCCACTCTGTACAGAATTCAAACACAGTATGTGTTCAGCATAGGAACTGTAAACAATGTACAAAAACATGTAGTACAGCATGATAACCAACCTCATTCATTCAATGCAGTGCAGTAAATGGATGGCTTAGAGTTACAAATGTTTATGCAATACTATGCAGTCATACGTATTTTACAGTACATTACTGTAATGCTAAAATAGTCATTAGATAGTTGCATACCTGTTCTCATTTCTGAAGGTTCGAATTATGGACGCCACTGTAAATCGACTCAAGTTGGACTCTCAGTCCAGCTTCTCTCATGGTCAAACCGTGGTTGATCACATGATCAACAAGTGTTGCCCTAATCTCATCAGAGATGGCTCTCCTTCCTTCTCTTCTTTGCCCTCGTCCTCTTCTTCCTCTTCCTCTCCCTCCTACTCCTCTTGCTCTCTGTCCATTGTTGGCATCCACTGTTCAAAACAGGTAATCTGACCTTTGACCTATTTATAGGCCTATACTACAGTAAAGCAGTGATTGGTTAGTGATCAGTTAAGCTATTAGTGTTTGCACATGTGAGGAGTGTGTGTGTGACCTGGTGAATAAGTGTAGCATTTTCATTGGTTGTGTTTGGAAAAGGAAAGCAAGTCACTTCCTGTTAGATTTTTGTGTTTTAGGTAGAGAATTGTGTGTAGTGTTTTGAAAAAAGTGTTTTATGCAATTGACAACTGAGTCAAAGGGTGAGAAATAGCTTATGGTTTTGGATATTTGGTGTGTAGTTTTGCACTTTGAGTGAGAGGTTTCAAAAATCGTGTGACATGAAAAGATTTTGTGTGTAAGCAGTTGGAAAAAACTGTAAACAGTCAGATGGCCTGGAGTTGTTAACGGACTTGGTGGGTGTGAGTTTGAGTCCGTGTCCGTGTCCGTGTCCGTGTCCGTGTCCGTGTCCGTGTCCGTGTCCGTGTCCGTGTCCGTGTCCGTGTCCGTGTCCGTGTCCGTGTCCGTGTCTGTAGTGTGCCTGTGTGTCCAGAGTGTTCATATTGCTTTAAATGTAGTACCACCGATCATTTTAGGTGGATGTCACTGACATGTCTCTCTGTCGTCTCCTGTAGCTCTGATGTATGCCAGTATCTTTGGTAACGTGTGTGTGTGTGTGTGTGTGTGTGTGTGTGTGTGTGTGTGTGTGTGTGTGTGTGTGTGTGTGTGTGTGTGTGTGTGTGTGTGTGTGTGTGTGTGTGTGTGTGTGTGTGTGTGTGTGTGTGTGTGTGTGTGTGTGGCTGAGTTTACACAGTCACACACACAGTTTACAGAGTTTTGACCAATCAGATCAGCTCTGAAAAACCTCTGATGTGAAAAGATCTGATGTGATTGGTCAAAAGAGCAATTAGTGGAAGAAATATCAGAATTGGGCTGCCTATGTAAATGTAGCCTTAGTGTGTCAAAAGTCACTGCAGTTGTTTATGGAGTCTGCTAGAGAATCAAAGAGACAGAGAGAGTTGCTTTAGGGTGGTGGTGTTTGGTGGAGGGGTTGACGTGCTTGTTCTGTGTTTTGTCTCAATGGGCTTGATGAAATGAGGGCTAAAATTAACCATCAAGCACACATGCCTTCCCATGACCCTTTGGTGACAGGGCCGAGTAGTGCAGGAATGTGTAGTGAAGAGGGGAGAGGACAAGGGGGCTGAGAGGAGAAGGGTGCTGGCTGCAACACAGAGATAGGGCATGTGTATGATGCTCACACATCTAGCATCTCATTACCAGCATTAGTTCTCTGTGTACCTTTACATAATAAGAGCTGAGTACTGAAGTAGTGATTGATGAGAAAGAGTGCTTGATGTTCTGCGCTGATACAAACAAATGCATTAGGGAGCTCATTATGGATTCTGTTAGTGTAGAGAGCTAACAAACACACACGAGTGTCTAAAAGTGTCAAGGAAAGAAGATGGCAGCATACTCATTATCCTCATTTGAATGATTATTTGAGTACAAATGATGGGTAATTTTAGACATCCTCTCTCATGGAGTGAAGAGGTCTGTATTGCCAGGAGCCCTGTGAGTGCATAAGCTGTGGTTGGATTGTACAGGGTTGTGTGATGTTTGGGGTCAATAAGCCGTGGTTGGATTGTACAGGGTTGAGTGATGTTTGGGGTCAATAAGCCGTGGGTGGATTGTACAGGGTTGTGTGATGTTTGGGGTCAATAAGCCGTGGTTGGATTGTACAGGGTTGAGTGATGTTTGGGGTCAATAAGCCGTGGGTGGATTGTACAGGGTTGAGTGATGTTTGGGGTCAATAAGCCGTGGGTGGATTGTACAGGGTTGTGTGATGTTTGGGGTCAATAAGCCGTGGTTGGATTGTACAGGGTTGAGTGATGTTTGGGGTCAATAAGCCGTGGGTGGATTGTACAGGGTTGTGTGATGTTTGGGGTCAATAAGCCGTGGGTGGATTGTACAGGGTTGTGTGATGTTTGGGGTCAATAAGCCGTGGTTGGATTGTACAGGGTTGAGTGATGTTTGGGGTCAATAAGCCGTGGGTGGATTGTACAGGGTTGAGTGATGTTTGGGGTCAATAAGCCGTGGGTGGATTGTACAGGGTTGAGTGATGTTTGGGGTCAATAAGCCGTGGGTGGATTGTACAGGGTTGAGTGATGTTTGGGGTCAATAAGCCGTGGGTGGATTGTACAGGGTTGAGTGATGTTTGGGGTCAATAAGCCGTGGGTGGATTGTACAGGGTTGAGTGATGTTTGGGGTCAATAAGCCGTGGGTGGATTGTACAGGGTTGAGTGATGTTTGGGGTCAATAAGGGAACTGATGTCGTGTGGATGAGAAGCACACTCTTTAGCTAACTTCATTGTCACCCCTTTCTCTTCGTAGTTCTACAGTACGTATAGCTGCTGAGGAGAAAAAGCTCTTCAATAGTAACCAGTCCTTACCCCCACCTCTGAAAGATTGGCTGGAAAAGTTGCAGTGGGCCAAACATCAGGGCCCACACCCTGGTGGAGTGAGTGTTTTATCTGGCCAGAATTCCTTCAGCTCGAGGCCACCTCCATCCCAGACCTGAGACACGCCAGTCCACTGACAAGAACCAGGCTAAATAGACACATCAAATCAAATCTAATTTTATTTGTCACATGCGCCAAATACAACAGGTGTAGGTAGACCTTACAGTGAAATGCTTACTTACAAGCCCTTAACCAACAATGCAGTTTCAAGAAAAGTAAGTGTTAAGTAAAAAATAGATAAGTAAAAAAATAAATAATAAAAGTAACAAATAATTAAAGAGCAGCAGTAAAATAACAGTAGCAAGGCTATATACAGGGGTGCCGGTACATAGTCAATGTGTGGGGGCGCAGGTTAGTCGAGGTAATTGAGGTAATATGTACATGTAGGTAAAGTTAAAATGACTATGCATAGATAATAAACAGAGAATAGCAGCAGCGTAAAAGAGGGGGGGGGGGGGGGGCAATGCAAATAGTCTGGGTAGCCATTTGATTAGCTTTTCAGGAGTCTTCTGGCTTGGGGGTAGAAGCTGTTAAGAACCCTTTTGGAACTTGACTTGGTGCTCCGGTACCACTTGCCGTGCGGTAGCAGAGAGGACAGTCTATGACTAGGGTAACTGTAGTCTTTGGCAATTTGACACTGCCTGGTATAGAGGTCCTGGATGGCAGGAAGCTTGGCCCCAGTGATGTACCCTCTGTGATGTACCCTCTGTGGTGCCTTGCGGTCGGAGGCCGAGCAGTTGCCATACCAGGCAGTGATGCGACCAGTCAGGATGCTCTCGATAGTGCAGCTGTAGAACTTTTTGAGGATCTGTGAACCCATGCCAAATCTTTTCAGTCTGCTGAGTAGGCATTGTCGTGCCCTCTTCCTCTTCATGTCTTGGTGTGTTTGGACCGTGTTAGTTTGTTGGTAATGTGGACACCAAGGAACTTGAAGCTCTCAACCTGCTCCACTACAGTACTGTACTGCACACACACACACAAACACACATACACATGTGCACATACACACCAGTGGTGGCTTCTGAGAGGAGCTACAGGAGGACGGGCTCATTGAAATGGCTGGAACGGTATAAATGGGACAGTATCAAACACATAAAACATATGGAAAGCACATGTTTGACGCCGTTCCATTTTTCCATTCCAGCCATTACAATGAACCTGTCCTCCTATAGCTCCTCCCTCCAGCCTCCACTGATACACACACACTAACACACAGAAATACATTAGCTGTACAATGAGTAAAGGATGGCCTCTGCGTGACTGGGACTCCTATATACCTGCACCCCACATACATACACACGTACGCATATCTCCTCCTTCAACTCCTTTCTGGCTGTTTGTCAGAAGGGGCCCAGAGAACAGTGTATATGGTGAGGTTGTGTGTGGGGGGCCACTGAGAGCACTTATATAATCTCTGTTTGAGTCATTGTCCACACAGGAAGACTCATAGAGTCTGGGCAGGGAGTGAAGTGAAGGGTCCTTGAGGGCTGAATGTGTGGATAGGTTGTTGGATCATTCAACACAGTGTTACAGTCTGACCCCGTCTGTGAGAGAATATACTGTCTATATGCTTCTGTAGGGGCCTGGGCAGAGCACTGACAATGACACTGGCAAGTGACGATGACAGTACTGTAAATCTAGGCTTTGGTGCTGTCATGACGTTGGCCTGGGGGTAGGTTTATGACATTCATAAATACCTCTTCCCCCCTTTTTCCTCTCTCTACTCTACTGATGTGACATTAGAAAACCCCTTGGTTAACATAGAGATTCTGGGAACATCAGAAGTTGGGGGGAAATTAACTATATTCTGGTAATCCGACCAATTGAACATATGCGGTGGTACTTAATGTATATTATGTCAGTTCGGTTGTCATCTGGCACATTCTCATCAATGATAGAATGACATAAACTCTACAGTGGAAAGTCTACACATCAGAGTTATCGGATTCACATGGAATTGTTGTTCAATTGAAATGTTTGAATATGAAATTGTACAGGGTTGTGTGATGTTTGGGGTCAATAAGCCGTGGGTGGATTGTACAGGGTTGTGTGATGTTTGGGGTCAATAAGCCGTGGTTGGATTGTACAGGGTTGAGTGATGTTTGGGGTCAATAAGCCGTGGGTGGATTGTACAGGGTTGAGTGATGTTTGGGGTCAATAAGCCGTGGGTGGATTGTACAGGGTTGAGTGATGTTTGGGGTCAATAAGCCGTGGGTGGATTGTACAGGGTTGAGTGATGTTTGGGGTCAATAAGCCGTGGGTGGATTGTACAGGGTTGAGTGATGTTTGGGGTCAATAAGCCGTGGGTGGATTGTACAGGGTTGAGTGATGTTTGGGGTCAATAAGCCGTGGGTGGATTGTACAGGGTTGAGTGATGTTTGGGGTCAATAAGGGAACTGATGTCGTGTGGATGAGAAGCACACTCTTTAGATAACTTCATTGTCACCCCTTTCTCTTCGTAGTTCTACAGTACGTATAGCTGCTGAGGAGAAAAAGCTCTTCAATAGTAACCAGTCCTTACCCCCACCTCTGAAAGATTGGCTGGAAAAGTTGCAGTGGGCCAAACATCAGGGCCCACACCCTGGTGGAGTGAGTGTTTTATCTGGCCAGAATTCCTTCAGCTCGAGGCCACCTCCATCCCAGACCTGAGACACGCCAGTCCACTGACAAGAACCAGGCTAAATAGACACATCAAATCAAATCTAATTTTATTTGTCACATGCGCCAAATACAACAGGTGTAGGTAGACCTTACAGTGAAATGCTTACTTACAAGCCCTTAACCAACAATGCAGTTTCAAGAAAAGTAAGTGTTAAGTAAAAAATAGATAAGTAAAAAAATAAATAATAAAAGTAACAAATAATTAAAGAGCAGCAGTAAAATAACAGTAGCAAGGCTATATACAGGGGTGCCGGTACATAGTCAATGTGTGGGGGCGCAGGTTAGTCGAGGTAATTGAGGTAATATGTACATGTAGGTAAAGTTAAAATGACTATGCATAGATAATAAACAGAGAATAGCAGCAGCGTAAAAGAGGGGGGGGGGGGGGGGGGGCAATGCAAATAGTCTGGGTAGCCATTTGATTAGCTGTTCAGGAGTCTTATGGCTTGGGGGTAGAAGCTGTTAAGAACCCTTTTGGAACTTGACTTGGTGCTCCGGTACCACTTGCCGTGCGGTAGCAGAGAGGACAGTCTATGACTAGGGTAACTGTAGTCTTTGGCAATTTGACACTGCCTGGTATAGAGGTCCTGGATGGCAGGAAGCTTGGCCCCAGTGATGTACCCTCTGTGATGTACCCTCTGTGGTGCCTTGCGGTCGGAGGCCGAGCAGTTGCCATACCAGGCAGTGATGCGACCAGTCAGGATGCTCTCGATAGTGCAGCTGTAGAACTTTTTGAGGATCTGTGAACCCATGCCAAATCTTTTCAGTCTGCTGAGTAGGCATTGTCGTGCCCTCTTCCTCTTCATGTCTTGGTGTGTTTGGACCGTGTTAGTTTGTTGGTAATGTGGACACCAAGGAACTTGAAGCTCTCAACCTGCTCCACTACAGTACTGTACTGCACACACACACACAAACACACATACACATGTGCACATACACACCAGTGGTGGCTTCTGAGAGGAGCTACAGGAGGACGGGCTCATTGAAATGGCTGGAACGGTATAAATGGGACAGTATCAAACACATAAAACATATGGAAAGCACATGTTTGACGCCGTTCCATTTTTCCATTCCAGCCATTACAATGAACCTGTCCTCCTATAGCTCCTCCCTCCAGCCTCCACTGATACACACACACTAACACACAGAAATACATTAGCTGTACAATGAGTAAAGGATGGCCTCTGCGTGACTGGGACTCCTATATACCTGCACCCCACATACATACACACGTACGCATATCTCCTCCTTCAACTCCTTTCTGGCTGTTTGTCAGAAGGGGCCCAGAGAACAGTGTATATGGTGAGGTTGTGTGTGGGGGGCCACTGAGAGCACTTATATAATCTCTGTTTGAGTCATTGTCCACACAGGAAGACTCATAGAGTCTGGGCAGGGAGTGAAGTGAAGGGTCCTTGAGGGCTGAATGTGTGGATAGGTTGTTGGATCATTCAACACAGTGTTACAGTCTGACCCCGTCTGTGAGAGAATATACTGTCTATATGCTTCTGTAGGGGCCTGGGCAGAGCACTGACAATGACACTGGCAAGTGACGATGACAGTACTGTAAATCTAGGCTTTGGTGCTGTCATGACGTTGGCCTGGGGGTAGGTTTATGACATTCATAAATACCTCTTCCCCCCCTTTTTCCTCTCTCTACTCTACTGATGTGACATTAGAAAACCCCTTGGTTAACATAGAGATTCTGGGAACATCAGAAGTTGGGGGGAAATTAACTATATTCTGGTAATCCGACCAATTGAACATATGCGGTGGTACTTAATGTATATTATGTCAGTTCGGTTGTCATCTGGCACATTCTCATCAATGATAGAATGACATAAACTCTACAGTGGAAAGTCTACACATCAGAGTTATCGGATTCACATGGAATTGTTGTTCAATTGAAATGTTTGAATATGAAATTATTCGTGATGGGATGAAATGTGATTTTAGCTTCTAAGATGTGAGATTTGGATTTTCATGAGTGAATTAGGCCCGACTCAGTGGTCCGCCCACGTGAAGAGACATAGGTTGTAAACTATGAAACACACCCCTTTTCTCCCTCCACTATATAAGCTCTTGACGAAAATTTAACCTCCTGTTCCGAGGATGTGAGGACGACGGTCCGATGTCAGAATGGTTCAGATAATAACTACAGAACGAAGCCAACCTCAGCGTGAGCTTTGGTTGCGAATGGTATGAACTTTGAACTCTTATTCACTATAGAAGTGATACCTCCTAGACGTTGAGTTAGCAACAGCAGCTGCAAACGTAAATTAGGATAGGACAGACAGAGTATTCCGTCTACCACACAACAACGTTACTACAACGTACCCGATTGACCAGCAGAGACATTCTTCAAAGGACAAAGGACTCGGTTGGGCAACACGGCCTTCCACCTACCACCAACCTACCGAAGCGCAGCTCAGAGTAAATATTTATTGCATTTTCCTTTTCCAAATGGGCGGTAATTTAGAATGCATAGGATACTGTATTTACGATAGCATGGCTTCTTTCTTTGTTCCTCAAGTCTTCCCGCTCTTTCACTCAAACCCAGCCCCCTTTTCTTTTGTGTAACCAGCTGTCATATCTGTTTCGCCCGCTAGGGACGTTTTCCTTTATGACGTAATTTGTAATCAAGGTATGATTCATTCTGTGTATATGTAATTCTGTGTGATTAGTTAGGTATTTAGTAAATAAATAATTAAACCCAATTTTGTATTGCTGATTCAACTTGTTAGCCAGGGTTCGTGAAGATAACCAAGAATTTACAACTTTCAGATGAGACTGAAATAAGGTGACGATTAATATTGACTGCTATTGATTTAAAATATTATTAGGTCTTTAAGAGTTTATTCGGAAGATGACAGCTCTATAAATATTCTTTCTGGCGCCCCACACAACGAGTTTCTAACGTGGTGTATGCACATCAACAACTTGGAGGTGCTGGGTATATAAAATAAAGTCATGAAAAAATGTCCATCAGTGAGCTGGTACTGTATCTATCTTAATTTCATGAGCTCACACAATCATACAACGGTACACATTCAATCCAAGCAACAGCTTGTGTTGGACTAAAGAAAGCAAATAAAAACTGTCATTAACAAAAGACTCATTCAGACACAAATACTAATCAAACAAAATGGCTTTATTGTTGTTAGCGGGTTGTCATAATGTTTGTCAAATCTAAGGTTATATTCACATCTTGTAGGTTTTTCTTAGACCTACTGCAGTGTGGTTCAGCTGTGGCTACTGTAAGATGCAGACAAGAAGAGAATAAATAGTATCTAGAGCTGACGGATGAAGACACGAAGGCAAAGCAGAGGGACGGGAGAGAAAGGCAGGCACATTAGAAGACGGTTACGGTTTGTCCTTAGTGAAGAATGAAAAGCCGTCTGTAGGCACTATCTGTACTGAATGGTAGGTGACAGGGGTGTCAGTTTGTTTATGTCAGCAGGGGTTCTAAGCAGATGGAGAGAGCTGGGATTAACAGTTAGTGTTGTGACAGCCACCCGCCAACCCTCTTCCTCTCCTCCAACCCTCCTCCTCTCCTCCCCTCCTCCAACCCTCCAACCCCCCTCCTCCACCCTCCAAGCCCCCCCAGGGCCCCCCCAGGGCTTCCACCACCAAGCTATCTCAGCAACACCCTCTTTTGTGTCTCTCTACAATCACTGACACTCCAGAGATGGGGCTGGGGGAGGAACAGGGGATTTCAGAGGTAAGGGTCTCATCAATACTCCCTGTCTCACCTCCATCTTGTCCCTCTCACCCCTGGTGTGTAAGTGGATGTGCCCAGGCACTGTTCTAGTGTTAAAATATGATGTTGCAATGAAACAGTGGAGCTAGAGACACTCCAGAGAGGGGGGGGGGGGGGGGGGGGGCAGTGTATGACGGAGGGATGAAATGGATATGGTGTTTGGCCCTAGAGGAGAGTTACATCAGCTTCTTTCTTTTCACCAACAGTTCTGCCAAAAGCACTGTCATTCACTCGTCATCTTCCTTGTCTGAGACCCATCCTGTCCACTGCTAACCCCAGCAACTATACTTTCATCTTGACTTCTCACATCCACTCAAACCACACAACTTCAGCACGACTCCTGCCACTAGCTGAATAACAATCACTACATTTCAAGGACTCCTCTCTGGCTACTATCCAAACACAATGAAAACATTTCCCATTCTGAGCATCTGATGGAGGGGATCTGTCACTGATCTGAACAAAAAATAAATTTCCAAGCATTAATCACAAAGGGTAGTAGTCCAAGACCCTTCTTTCTAAGGTGCATGGCCACACTTCCCAGCACTAAAGCCTATCTCCAGTTACAGCAAAAATGCTAACAAGGATGCAATGAGGGATTTTTTTTGTTTCAACAAAATGCAACTCCTAAGTATTTAATGATGTAGCATGGTCTGGGGGTGATGATGAAGAGGGGAGGAAGGGGATGGTGAAGTGGTTGCAACTGGGGGGACTTTGAGGTTTGGAGAAGAGGGAGGTGCCTGGTCAGGAAAGGGTGTCATTATCATGCAAGGCCTCTAAGCGTTACTGGGGAGTGGGGACAGTATGACAGACATATACTGTAGCTAGCACCATTTGTGTCCTTTAAGGACTGTCAGGAATCTCCTTCCTCTCAGCCGTAGACTCCTTAATGATCTGAAACACAGAGAGCAGGGAACAGGGCATGTTAGGTTGTAGATGCAGCAGTAGGGAGGGACTGTCTATAAGTGATCTGAAAGCTTGTGAAATTGCATGTATTGAATAATACAATGTAGCATGCTGCCCTCTGGAGGAGCTAAGCAGGAAGGAAGCACATTCACACATCTGATATGGGAATAAATCCCCCATGGATTCATTCAATGATCTATGATGTTCTACATACCTCCCCGTCTCTAGTCTCCACAGTCCGCACTATGATGCTCCTCTTGACATGGGCCTCTGGAGAGAACTTAGTGTCCATACTGGTCTCTATACTCAGGGAGAGGGTGAGAGAGACCTTTAGCTTTCAGATGCCCATGAATCCAGTCAGAGCCGAATCCTAACTTGAGATTTATGCATCAGCACATCATTCATATGGCTGGGGTAAATTATTATATGCCATGATAGACCATGCTAATATGTCTGGGTCAGGATACCCTTACTCACCTCTGAACTGCAGGTTGGAGAAGCTCTGCATTGGAACAGTGATCCTGAGGAAGAGGAAGAGAGAGTATCAGTAACTACCAGCCACCACCTATTGTCTTTTCTTTCTTCATCACGCTGTCTCCTCCCGACCCAGCTCATTAGATCCACATTATTTTTTTTCACTTTATTCCCTCCAACACCCTCTCTCTCCTTCCCTCCTCCCTCCTCCCTCCTCTCTTCCTACCTTCTACCCTCCTTCCTCTCCACCCTCCTCTCCCTCCACCATCCTCCTCCCTCTCCACCGTTATCTCCTCACCTGCTCTCCTCTCCCTCCAGCAGCTTCCTGTAGGTAGCGATCTCTATGTCCAGGGCCAGTTTGACGTTGAGCAGGTCCTGGTACTCCTGCAGGTGTCTGGCCATCCCCTCCTTCAGAGTCTGGATCTCCTCCTCCAGATGACCCACCGTATCCTGGTAACAAGCCGTCTCCATGGAGAAACGGTCCTCCATCTCGCGCAGCTGCTGCTCCAGAGACTCGTTCTGCAGGAGAGGAGGAAGAGAGGGAGAAGGAAAGGAAGGGGGTAGAGGTTTGGAAAGAGATGAAAGAGGAGAGGTGGTTCAGTTAGAGAGGGGAGTCATGGAACTCATGGTCTTCTCATGTCTCATTGTTGATACAGCACACTCTGCTCTGATTGGACAACTCACTGTTCCACGGAGCGCCTCCACGTCACAGGTCATGGCCTGGAGTTGCCGTCGGTACTCGTTGCCCTCCTGTTTGGCCAATCGCAAGGCGTCTGCATTCCGAGTAGCTGCGTCGGTCAAGTCGGTAAACTGTGCATAACAACAAAAGGAGAGACAGGACAGTTTAAAAGTCCGCATCTTATAGTGTGTTGTCAATGTGTGCATTGTGCAACACCAGGCTGTATGCATGTTTATCTGTATGGTAGTGTGTCTGCCTGTGTGTCTGCCTACAGGCGTACAGTAATGTGTGTACATGTATGTGCAATAGCCCAAGCTTTCTGATATGACCTTGGAGCGGTACCACTCCTCCGTCTCCTGAATGTTCGAGGAGGCCACGGATTCATACTGGACCCGGATGTCCCTCAGAGCAGCAGTCAGGTCTGGCTTGGACACGTCCACATCCACATGGACCTGCTGGGCCATCAGCTGCTCCTGCAGCTCACGCAGCTCCTATAGAGAACCAACCACAGGCTTACAGGTTAAAGGTCACCTCTTTCACTCTCTGAATATTCACTATTTACTTTAGAGATGGAAACAAAGGTTGGTCAGTAAGGACTAGAGATTGCCATAGAGACGAGGGGAAGCTGAAGCGCACCTCCTCGTGGATCTTCTTGAGGAAGGCAATCTCATCCTGCAGCGCGTCTATCTTCCTCTCCAACTGGACACGGTTCAGAGACGCCTCATCCACGTCCTGCACACAGAGAATCCTTCAATGGTCAATGTGACATGTATATTCCTCATATAAAAACACGGGCTGTGAAGATCACATGCAAACAGGGACATGGTCAATAATAGTGAAATTGATACAAATTATGAGAGAAATGACCTCACCTGTCTAAAGGCGTTCAAGTTGCCCTCTGCATCCTGTCTAAGAACCATCTCATCTTGCAGTCTGATTGAAAGAGAAAGGGAGAGTGAGGAAAAATAGAAGACAGACAGATAAAAGGAGAGGCAGTGTTAGGGTGCACACTAAGTCCACTCATTGGTCACGCAAAGAGGATCAATGCACCTCAGATAAAGCATAGTTTCAATCTATTCTCTATTGATACAAAGTCAATGAATCCCAGTCAGGAACCCACCAATGACCCAATATATATGATCATGTTTTCCATCCAGAAAAGTGAAGGGATCATGATCAGGATATGATTAAATGTGTTTATGTATGAATATCCTTGTATACATAATGACATGAATAAACTGATGATAAGGACTGTGTGAGTACCACTTGTCTTCCATGCTGCAGTAGCAGAGTTGGCAGTAGGTGGGCTGAGCTCAGCGGAATGGAGAGCTTACACATCATTAGCCATTCACTTCTATACATCAGCCTGCCATCAGCCTTTCAGCCTTGCAAAGAGCAGTCTACGCAAACAGTGAATCTGAGAAAAATGGCTTTAAAGTATTTTTTTTACTCTCCAGCCAAATATGTTGTAGGTAGATAAGTGATAATGCACTGATATATTATCTTATTATAACCATGACCACTTACCTGACCTATGACCCCTAACATGCTGATACTGCACTCTGCCTTTGTATGACAAACAACTATATGGGTAATGCAAAAGAAAAGTACAGTATCTACAATCTAAATGTGTTTATCAAACGTTTTGACTGTCTCATGGTGTGTGTGAGGGTGTGTTATGATCGGGATGGCCTGAACTCAGAACCAGATAGAATACCAAGGCAAACTGCACAAACTTCACTTAGTAACTTCACTTACTGCTGTTTGCGTTGGTTCTTACGTGGATATTGTAGTTACTTCACATTTTAAACTAAATTTTCTTTGAAAATGGAAGATAATTCAACCAGGAGACTACAAAGCCTGATTTCAGTCTTAACTCAATTTGACCAAATGTGTAGTTACTGCTGTTTTCAATTGTATGACAGAGAACATCTTTGATCTTGTCAATATCAGATTCTAAATGTTTTGCAGTGAAGTAAAATCCTAATAGTCAAATCAAAGTGTATTGGTTGCGTACACAGATTTGCAGATGTTATCGCAGATGCACTAGTACTGGTACCCATTGTGTAATTTTTCTCTTTTTCTCTCTGCATTGTAGGGAAGGGACCATAAGTAAGCATTTCACTGTTAATCTACACCTGTTGTTTAAGAAGTGACAAATACAATTTTATTTTATTTTATTTGTGCAGCGAAATGCTTATAAAATGCTTATAAATGCTTCATCATCATAATAGTACATTATAGTATATATATATATTTATACTTTACAAACATACTTTTTCATTATTTAGTTCTCTAAAACTGTAGTAGAATTATTTATTTTTTTATCTATAGGTTTACCAAACGGTTAAGTGATTACCAATTTAGATTAGTCGGTTAATAGTAAAATGTATTTAAAAAAATGAGAAGACTATCATAGCAAAAGTAAAGTGAGTATTGCATTGTGAAAATAAATTACTTTAAACCAACATGTACTGCATTGTGAATGTGAAACATGTATTTCCAGACGAAACACTAATTAAGTTTGGTAAAAAAGTGACTATGATTTGATGTTGTACTTACTCAATTGAGTTGAGAAATGACTGCCTTTCTGATGATGTGGTTTGAGTTCTGTACTAAGTGTTGTGAAAATCTACCACATACTGCACCAAGGAAAAGATCTGTATTCAGAGAGCAGTGACACTCACACACACGTCTCTGATCCATAGTATACACAGGCTCAGAAACCAATACACTTAGATGTTCCCTTTATCCTTGGCAACAACAAAAAACACCCTGTGAAAACATAAGCTATAACCTCATAACTATAAACTATGCCACTTAAGCAATAAACCAATAAGCCTAACTTAGAAGCGTGTATTTTATGAATGAGTATTAAGGGGGATCAGGCAACAACAGAACATCTGCCTGGCTCCCTGGTCTCTTTGTGGAAATCAGCTCGAATGTGTTTCCTCCATTCCTCCACACTCATTGAATGGCTGTAGGGGTCTGGTCAGGATCACGTTTAGAAAGAGGGACACACATTGAGTAACGCTTTCTCAGAGCACAGTGTTTTCAATAACTAACAAGCCAAAGCATCTACTGAGCAATTGTATCATGTAACACGATATCCAGTCATACTGAATTGTGTTATGGCAACTATCCACTTGTTGGTTTTAGACTATAGCAAAGATTCCAATTCAAAACTAACATATTGACCAATACACATGCAAAACACTAGGAATCCACTAAATCAAATTACGAATCCACTTTTAAGTGGACAGACTGCTGAAGCAATTAGAACTCCACAATATCAATTGGAACTCCAAAATACTAAAACAAAGTAGACTGATCAATGCCCAATTGTAGTGATGGAAATGAGACTGCCTCATTCTCACCTCTGTTTGAGCGTGGCCACGTCAGCAGCCATGTTGTCCCTCTCTATCTCCAGCCGGGCCTTCCCAGCGCTGAGTCCATCCACCTGCCTGCGCAGCTCCCTCAGCTCCTCCTGGAAGATGTCCCCCAGACGGCTGGGCTCCTTCCCCCTCAGTTGGTTCAGCTCCGTCACCAGCACCGTGTTCTGCTGCTCCAGGAAGCGCACCTTCTCTATAAAGCTGGCGAAGCGGTCGTTCAGACCCATCATCTCCACCTTCTCGTTGGTGCGAGTCTCCCGGTACTGGGCCTTGAGGAGTGAGTCAGCCGAGAAGTCCAGCCGGTTCCCAGGGGTCCCCAGGAGCAGGGCCCCTCCAGCCGACCCCAGGGAGAGACGGGAAATGGTGCTGGAGTGGGTCAGGTGGCGGGGGCTCCCATGGAGGGAGAAGCGGCTGGAGGAGAGACTGCTGAGCCGCACGCCCCCACCCACACTGCCGGCCCCCTGGGGCCCGAAACGCTTCCTGTAAGACGACAGGACTCTCTGACTCTCCATGGCTGGAATGAAACCCTGTTAGGGCTCACACATGCCTTTTATAGGGATAGACATCCGCATCCTGAGAGAGAGTACACAGGGAGGGGCGAAAGGGACGGGCCGGTCACTGAATAGGACAGAGAGGGACAGACAGAAAGAGAGAGTGAGAGACAGACAGAGAAAGAGAGAGTGAGAGACAGACAGAGAAAGAGAGAGTGAGAGACAGAGAGAGAAAGAGAGAGAGCGAGAGAGAGAGAGAGAGAGAGAGAGAGAGAGAGAGAGAGAGAGAGAGAGAGAGAGAGAGAGAGAGAGAGAGAGAGAGAGAGAGAGAGAGAGTGGTTTATGTGACACTCAAAAGCTGTGTGCCAGGGATTGTTTGTGCTCGTCCACTCAGCTACAAATGTCTCCTGGCCTTTCTCTCTCTCCTTCTCTCTCTCGTCCTTGTTTGAATAGGATTTGGTGCGACAGAGCTTGGCTACCAAATCAAAGCTGCCTCCCACACATGCTCAGTCACACAGACACAGATGGGGACAGAGTGTGATTGAAAGGGAAGAAAAGAAGCAGGGAGGTGAAGGAATGAGATCTCTTTTCCTCCATCCCTGTTAGTTGGTGACTAATAGGGTCAGAAAAAGAGAGCGACAGAGAAAAAGGGGACAGAGAGAGGGTCAGATAGTAGCTGTGTTCTTGTGTGGCACTCTGTCTCGCTTGGCGTCCAAAATATCCCACTAAGCCCTCCAGATGTATTGGTATTACTCTGATTGGCCTGCGCCACTCTGTGTGTGACAGTAGCACCGTCTAGGAGCATCTCGCACCCCATCCCTGTTCCTCTGCTCCTCTTTAGTCTTCTCCTTGTCTGAGTCAAAATGGGAATAAGTACAATTACATAACACAGCAAGAAAAGAGCAAGTTAGTTAAGGTTGCCTCTCTTTCTTGTCTTATCTAGGTACATCAAATAGAAGTCAAGAACAGTTAATCAATTATTGAATATCTACATTGACCACAGTATGTCCAAACTATTGTGAGATACTGAAGACAAAAGTAGGAGAGCAAACAGAGGGGAGTAGAAACAAAATCACGTTATAATAGCTAAATGGCATTATTAGATGAACTCTTATTCAACAGCTGACTCGCATATCAGTATGCAAAAATCATACTGGGGAAATGTTTTTGAATCATTGTCCTTGTAGTCATGGATACATAATAAATGCCAGTGTACTAAACAGTCAACAAGCAACACCATTACAGTGTGCTAGCCAATAGGAGAAGCTTTGGGGCCACAGGGCTGAACAGTAGCAGCTATACATCTCCACCTCTTTGTCCCCCCTGGAGTTTCTGACAACCTACAGATGGATACATAAGACCTATAGGCCACATCTATCAGTGGGTTGGAGGGCTTCTCTTTGGAGAGACACACAGCCACACACAGGAGCATGGCAACATAACACACACACACATTATTAATCCATCACTATCACTACCATTATTAACTGTGATCAACTACAAAGGAAGCTATGTGTCAGAGGATGGGCCAGTAAGATCAGAGGCAGCCAGTTGGATTGCAGCCTCTTAGCAACAATACGACCACTCCCTCTTCCACAAGTCACATCTCATAAAGCCCTGTTGTAAGTGATGGCAGCTCATTCAATCAGACTTAATGACTGCTTAGCCTGAAAAGAGGGCAATTGGACCTGGAGAAAGAAGTCTGTGTTGGGCATGGTCAAAAAGCCCAACGAGTTCTGGGTACCTATCCAAACAACAATATGTATGGCAAAGTAAGTATTAGGTTACTATAAAGGGGACCACCTGGTCAGCTGAATGCATCTTCCACATTTAACCTAAACCCTCTGGATCTGAGCAGTGCCTTAATTGATGTCATCAGCACCCAAGAGTAGTTGATGGGGATGAATGACCTTTCTCTAGCACAGAACGACAGGTTATTCAACCTTGCTGACTCAGGGATTCAAACCAGCAACCTTTCAGTTACTAGCACAACGCTCTTAACCACTAAGCTACCTGAGGGTGAGACAGTCTGTGAGTTATTAGATAGTTGAAACTGTCACAGGACTCCAGCAGATGGATGGTTGGAGAATGGGGGGATTGGACATGAAACCTAGTTTGAAGCCGACAAACCAGCAGCCAGTCCGCTACGAATCAATTTCCATCCATTGTCATGGCAACCCCAGGGCCAGTTACTTCAAAACATGTTAAACTCTTGTTGACTCTCATCTAATAGGGATGTGACTCTGGGATGGGATGAAGCCTTATATAAACATTCACAGCTATTATACAGTCATGCTGCCCAGATATGATCCTAACATGCTCAAACAACCAGGTCTATGATCTCTCAAGCTACTATACCAGCAAGATCCTAGGGCATTCTCCATCCTGCTCGCCTCTGTTCTCCCTCTCCCCTCCAACCAACTCTGGCCCTGCAACAGGTAGTAAAACCCACATCGCAGACCATAGAAACCCTCGTTGTTACCAACACACTCTGTTAAAAGAAATGTGTAGCCAGTGGGAACCAGTATGACTGGAAGACTGTAAATACAGAAAACAACAGAGTGACTTGAATTCCAATTGGTCCCTGTTGATAGAGGTTAACTGAGTGGGCCAACTGTAAGTCTGGCTGGATGTGTTGTTTTAAAAGCTTCTATCTAGCAGGATTAATAACGTGGTCTCATCATTAAGGTGACAGTAATTGTATCGCCCCCTGAATTTCTGAGACAGTCACTGTGGTTGCCTCAGATCTGGTCACTTAGGCAATATCTGTCAGAGGAGAAGCATTCAGAAAGAGAGAAAGATGGAAAGAGACAAGAGAGAGAGAGAGAGAGAGAGAGAGAGAGAGAGAGAGAGAGAGAGAGAGAGAGAGAGAGAGAGAGAGAGAGAGAGAGAGAGAGAGAGAGAGAGAGAGAGAGAGAGAGAGAGAGAAAGAAAGAAAGAAAGAAAGAAAGAAAGAAAGAAAGAAAGAAAGAAAGAAAGAAAGAAAGAAAGAAAGAAAGAAAGAAAGAAAGAAAGAAAGAAAGAGAGAGATTGGTCGGAGTGAAAGAGGGTGTCCCCCTCTCTCCTCTCAGAGCCAGTGGAAGGCCAACAAAACATCTGATTCCTGTGGGGCAACATGAGGAGGAGCCCATCTCATTTGCAAGGAGCAGAAGAAAAGACGCCTTTCCTGGGTGTAGAGCAGAATCTTAATGCTGTTCCTCCAGACTGATCTCCCTCCAGAACCACAGGGACGCCAGCTCTGTTTGCCTGCACACGGCTCCCCCCACCTCACCATTCAGGCCTTTTAGACCCTTTCTGTTACTGCTGGTTTAAACCCCTTTCCCCTCTCTCCTATGGGAGCTACCCCCTACCTCAGACCCCCTTGCACCCCCAGCCTCCTCTCTATGCAAATGAGCACACCCCAAATTCTGACCATTCAGCTGGATACACCTCATCCCCCACCCACAACAAAACTCACACAGCAGCCCCTCCTTCTCCACTAGATTAAGCGCGCCCCATCAACTCAATGATATGGGCCCCCAGTCAGCTCAATCACGTATAAATCCCCCCGTCACATTACTTAATCTTAGTCCTCACATGGAGCTCAGGGACCCGGGACCCCATCCTCTCTGCCAACAAAGAGCCCATTGATAACAGCAGAGCCCGGGGAATGGGGGTCCCAGTGGCCCATGGGTCTCACCTCAACTCACACACACATACTATGCCCACACACAGCATGCAGTGTACTTATCACTGATGTACAATATCACTGATGGACAGTATCACTGATGTGCATTATCACTGATGTACAGTATCACTGATGTGCATTATCACTAATGTACAATATCACTGATGTGCATTATCACTGATGTGCATTATCACTGATGTACAATATCACTGATGTGCATTATAACTGATGTGCAGTATCACTGATGTACAGTATCACTGATGTACAGTATCACTGATGTGCATGCTAGCATTAACACAGGCCCTCTCAGGTATGACGTTGTATGTAGTTGTTAGTGGTAGAAGGTGCAGTTGTGAAATCATAATATGCCAGATGTGGCTGCATAGATCCAGTCCCCGCTGGTGCCCCCTGTGTGTGTGTGTGTGTGTGTGTGTGTGTGTGTGTGTGTGTGTGTGTGTGTGTGTGTGTGTGTGTGTGTGTGTGTGTGTGTGTGTGTGTGTGTGTGTGTATGTGTGGCCTCTGTCCAGCAGTCTGCCTGTCAGCACTAATGCTGGGCCCCAGCGGCCCAGAGACATACCTAGCAAACAGAACTGCAACAAACAGACCCAGACACATAGCACACGAAGAGAACCACATACCTTCCAAACACTACCACTGACCACAATAACATACTGACTACAATAACTCACTGACCACAATAACACTACCAGTGACCACAATAACACTACCACTGACGCCAATAACATTACCACTGACCACAATAACACTACCACTGACCACAATAACATACTGACCACAATAACACTACCACTGACCACAATAACATACTGACCACAATAACACTACCACTGACCACAATAACACTACCACTGACCACAATAACATTACCACTGACCACAATAACACTACCACTGACTACAATAACACTACCACTGACCACAATAACACTACCACTGATCACAATAACACTACCACTGACCACAATAAGACTGCCACTGACCACAATAACAATACCACTGACTACCACAACACTACCACTGACAACAATAACACTACCACTGACCACAATAACACTACCACTGACTACAATAACACTACCACTGACCCCAATAACACTACCACTGACCACGCTAAACACTACCACTGACCCCAATAACACTACCACTGACCACAATAACACTACCACTGACCACAATAACACTACCACTGACCCCAATAACACTACCACTGACCACAATAACACTACCACTGACTACAATAACACTACCACTGACTACAATAACACAACCACTGATCACAATAACACTACCACTGACTACAATAACACTACCACTGACTACAATAACACTACCACTGACCACAATAACACTACCACTGACCACAATAACACTACCACTGACCCCAATAACACTACCACTGACCCCAATAACACTACCACTGACCCCAATAACACTACCACTGACCACAATAACACTACCACTGACCCCAATAACACTACCACTGACTACAATAACACTACCACTGACCACAATAACACTACCACTGACTACAATAACATTACCACTGACCACAATAACATACTGACCACAACAACACTACCACTGACCACAATAACACTACCACTGACCCCAATAACACTACCACTGACCACAATAACACTACCACTGACTACAATAACACTACCACTGACCACAATAACATACTGACCACAACAACACTACCACTGACTACAATAACACTACCACTGACCCCAATAACACTACCACTGACTACAATAACACTACCACTGACTACAATAACACTACCACTGACCACAATAACATACTGACCACAACAACACCACCACTGACTACAATAACACTACAACTGACCACAATAACACTACCACTGACAACAATAACACTACCACTGACCACAATAACACTACCACTGACCCCAATAACACTACCACTGACCACAATAACACTACCACTGACCCCAATAACACTACCACTGACCACAATAACACTACCACTGACCCCAATAACACTACCACTGACCACAATAACACTACCACTGACCCCAATAACACTACCACTGACCACAATAACACTACCACT
Organism: Salvelinus alpinus; assembly: GCF_045679555.1. Lineage (NCBI taxonomy): Eukaryota > Metazoa > Chordata > Actinopteri > Salmoniformes > Salmonidae > Salvelinus > Salvelinus alpinus. The sequence goes on along the minus strand of NC_092086.1, from coordinate 36,994,423 downwards.
GACTACATAAACACTACCACTGACTACAATAACACTACCACTGACCCCAATAACATACTGACCACAACAACACTACCACTGACTACAATAACACTACCACTGACAACAATAACACTACCACTGACCCCAATAACACTACCACTGATCACAATAACACTACCACTAACTACAATAACACTACCACTAACTACAATAACACCACCACTGACTACAATAACACTACCACTGATTACAATAACACTACCACTGACCCCAATAACACTACCACTGACTACAATAACACTACCACTGACCACAATAACACTACCACTGACCCCAATAACACTACCACTGATCACAATAACACTACCACTGACTACAATAACATTACCACTGATCACAATAACACTACCACTGACCACAATAACACTACCACTGATCACAATAACACTACCACTGACTACAATAACACTACCACTGACCCCAATAACACTACCACTGATCACAATAACATACTGACCACAATAACACCACCACTGACTACAATAACACTACCACTGACCCCAATAACACTACCACTGATCACAATAACATACTGACCACAATAACACCACCACTGACTACAATAACACTACCACTGACCCCAATAACACTACCACTGACCACAATAACACTACCACTGACTACAATAACACTACCACTGACCCCAATAACCCTACCACTGACTACAATAACACTACCACTGACCACAATTACACTACCACTGACTACAATAACACGACCACTGACTACAATAACACTACCACTGACTACAATAACACTACCACTGACCCCAATAACACTACCACTGACCCCAATAACACTACCACTGACTACAATAACACTACCACTGACCACAATAACACTACCACTGACCACAATAACACTACCACTGACCCCAATAACACTACCACTGACCACAATAACACTACCACTGACTACAATAACACTACCACTGACTACAATAACACTACCACTGACCACAATAACACTACCACTGACCCCAATAACACTACCACTGACCACAATAACACTATCACTGACTACAATAACACTACCACTGACTACAATAACACTACCACTGACTACAATAACACTACCACTGACCCCAATAACACTACCACTGACCCCAATAACACTACCACTGACTACAATAACACTACCACTGACCACAATAACACTACCACTGACCACAATAACACTACCACTGACCCCAATAACACTACCACTGACCACAATAACACTACAACTGACCCCAATAACACTGCCACTGACCCCAATAACACTACCACTGACCAAATAACACTAACACTGATCACAATAACACTGCCATTAACCACATCAACAGACCTGCGGGCCACATGGAGCGGTGCATTGCAGGTGTAGGGGAAGGTTATGTAACTGGTATCAGATCCTGGTAGTCAGGGGCCATGGGTCAGATCTACAGGAAGAAAATGGAACAAGCAGCATGCTAAACACACACAGAGAAAGTGCATTACCAGAAAAACAAAGCAATAAAGTATTATCTGCATCCATCCCCTTGTCACAGTAGCTAAGAAAAGGAACCTTTGTTGGGTCCAAGCTTTCCTCTGTCCCATGGCCACACAGATTAACAGAGCTCTCTCCGCCTCCTCTTCTGTCTTAAAGGGAGGGAGAAAGAGATGGAGCAAGCATCAGTCGGGTTGCTTCTTTCTCCCAACAATGAGCTCTATTCAGTGAGATGTTCTTTTATTTACTGGACTGGGCCAGTCTGACTTTCCAACCTGCTGGCTGCTCAAAGATAATGAAGACATGCATGGACAGACTAGCCAGTGTCTCCCAGAGCCGCTGGCCCCAAAACATCTTCTACAATACCAAACACACCTCCATCAGAGCGGTGTACATGACTGGAACGTACACCAAACATTACGCAAACAAACAAGTAAGCAGGTCAGAATATTGGACCAGAGACAAAGAACATTTATTTGTTTTTGAAATTAGGCTCAAAGATATAGAAAAACAATGGCATTTAACATACTGTTCTTTTTTCTACGTAAATACATTTGATACACTGGAGTGACTTTGCACTGCAAGTCCCCTGTCATTAAACATACTCATTTATACATTTACATACATGTATATATCTAAACGTTTAACTCCTGTTTCATTTGCTTACCCCAGGGTTCTTCTGTTAACAGAAACATTTGTTTTGGCTCTTTGTATATAACAGGACCATTTCTAATACTGAACTGATTCTTAGCTGCCTTCTTTAACATCTAGCAGCCACATGATATCCATTTGATTCACTTATGAAAGTATTTTAGAGCCAGTAACATTGAAATAAATGGAAAATAAAACTAAAATAAGGTAATTGTAGAAAGCCCTTTGCTCAGTGTGGAGGGCCCCAGACATTGGGCACCGGTCGGTCTCTCGAACCCTGAGCTAAACAAAGTCGTCATGTTGGGTGGAACCCCGGTCTCTGGCATCTACCTGATCAGAACTCCTCCATCCCTGCCCTGCTCAGCTCAGTCTAACTAACGCACACATTCAGTCGCTCTGCTCTGCAAGAATGACACTAAGAGAAGGTTATTCTGGTGAGACACAGCATTCTAGTTACACTTCACTTCACTGTAGTTACACTACATCATTCTAAATTACACTTCACTTCACTGCATTCTAAATTACACTTCACATACTTCCCCTCTATTTCCCACACATCACGCCAGCAAGGAGAAATAGGGAGGAACTTCAGTAGCCTTTAACTCCTAGGCGGTGGCCTTGTTAAAGAAGTACTGAAACTGTGAGAGGTTTGACAGGGCAGTCCAACAGAAAGGGTCCAATGGAAAAGTGTTGCCATTTAATAAAGCATGGACCTTTAGACATAATATATTATACTGGAGCCAGGAATGTGGATATGTTTCTTGTTTTGGAGCAGAGACCAGGTAAGATAGCCAGAGGTCGTTTTCCACCCAAAGTGTTTCACTAATAAACCCCAATGTTGTAATTTCTGCAAAACCAGCTGCTTTAACAATTTATCATTTCGAACGGCAACATTTATCTCATAGGTCTAAATGCATCCTCATTAGATTTCAAATTGTCTAGAGTCAATATATAAAAAATATATTTATACATATATATTTGAATATAAAAATTCAGGAATGGATGAACATAGGGATTTAAATAAAAGTGAAAAAAATGTAATATTTAAAGTAAAAAAAAAAAAAGTTAATTTCGTAAGGCGAACAATAACCAACAACATTAATTTTACATAAAAGTGCATCTGACTCAAATAAATCCTAAATGGCAGAGTTCCACTGTTTGGCGTAGCGTTTTCCTAGATACACTTGTCAACACATAGAAAGCTGGTAAACCTAATGGCAACTCACTTTCAAATCAAGGCATTAGGATTGTATTTGTCTAGGACTAAAATAAAATCTCTCTTTCAATCACAAAGTACAATATAATTTGTAATATTGTGTAGTTAGCATATCCTCCAACCAAACTGGAAACCAACCCCTTCATGAATGAAATCGGTCATTTTTGGTACACTCAGAAAACACTGGGCTGTGATACTGAGGGGCTGCAGTGGAGAGCTGGAGTATAAGGCACAGTCATCACAATGGTCTACTGTGAAGGTCATAATGACAACACAAAAACACTGATGGCTCTGGTTCTATGTTGTATGGTGAGGACAGGACAGATCAGCTTGGGCTTCCATCAGGGACTGTGAGTCTTCAAAAGACCATCAAGAGGCACTTTCTCAAAAATACGAAGAATATCAGAGACGGATCAGAGGAGAAAGTGAAAAATAAAATCCATCCCGTCTCCATAACACTGAGTGGTGCATCTGTTGGTTTCATCAGTTAGCATGTTGAAGCACTGAGCTGTGGCTGTGGGTCTGCTGTCTTGGCCTAAGTAGACCAGACACTGCTCTGCTCAAGCTTACTGTAAGTCCCATATGAAACAGTTCAGACCCTCAGGGGTCTCACCTAACAGCCCATCTAGAGAATGTAAACTTAGGAGGGGACACTTTGGCATATTTGAAAGGCACATTCGGTGGTGGTGCTTGATCAAATCCCATCTTGAGCCACATACAATAGATTTGATGTGTTTGGAGTGTCTGTGTGTGTGTGTGTGTGTGTGTTTGATCCTCTCACAGACCACCAAGGTGATAGCTGAAGATACAGTTCGTATGGAGTTGGTGGGTCCAGTTCTCCACAGCAGACAGCTGAACACTGATCAGTCATATAGCTCCCCCTAGTGGGGGAAGTTGGAGGTGAATTTGATAGTTGTCGTTAACAGCTTGGAATAATGGCACTGTGCTATTATCCATCATAATGGATCATGTGTATTTGAGGGTTAAGTAATGAGTGTGACTGGTGGTGAGTCTGGTTTGGGGAGAGAGCTGTAGGATGGAAAGGGCCAAGTCTAGAGTCTAGATGTCAGCTGTAGGCCTTGAGTCCTGAGGAGCGGCTGAGACAGAGAGAGTGTACTAGTACTTCCCCTCAGCAGAGGATCTGGGAGAAGGGGTGTCTGAGCAGCTCCTCAGCACTGGGCCGGTGCTTGGCCTCCACAAAGATGCGGTGGATGAAGTCACGGGTGTGGTCCGAGGTGTGTGAGGGCAGCAGGGGTTTGGTGGGCTGGGTGGCGATCTTAAAGATGGCTGCCATGGCCTCGTATTCGGCCCAGGGAGGCTTCTCTGTCAGCATCTCCACCACTGTGCAGCCCAGGCTCCTGGGGAAGGAGACACACAAACAGGGTTAAGAGAACACCCATACGAGCTCAAATACACAATTTAAACACGTGCCGTCCAATCTCCCCTTCCACAAAACATGTGTAAATATTGGAATATAAATGGTGCCTTCCTGTATTATACTTATGCTAAAACATGTATTCTATTCTAATGAGCCATTTACTTTATGTTTGTATTCTTATCTATTATTATTTCTTATTGTTGTTGCATTGTTGAGAAGGAACCTGCAAGTAAGCATTTTGTCAGACGGTGTATCCTGTACATACGACTAATACAACACGAAACTTGAAACACGCTCCCACTCAAACATCAGAATAGGACATTCAATGCGATACACAATCGTATAACTTATTGACTTGTGTGAATTGACAAAAACAGTGTTAACACACTGAAAAAACAAAGGGCAGCTTTTCCTCACTACAGGCACGAAGGGAAAAGGCCATCCCTCTGCTCTTCTGCTTTCCCAGGCCCCACTGGAATGTTTTGGTGGAAACTTTTTCCCTGTTGACAATTAAAGTGTGCTTTTGCTGGCTACGGGAGGCCACTTCAGTCCTGAAGTCAGACAGAGCAGAGGGCTGGTGAGGGGAGCTGGGTTTAGGGACAGACTCCCCTTTGGACCTGTTACCCCCTACCGACGCTCCCGGCCTGGTCTGGCCCCCCAGGGGAGCAATGAAGTCGGAACATTCCGAACCCTGTCACAAGCTGGCTGGTTGACTGGCCAATCACATCCCTCCCCTGATGGGATACTACACAATCAGATTGCACAGGGGAATTCCTGGACAGCAGGTGGGCCCGACCCATTTCAGGGCCCTGTACGTGGGAGTGGGGCAGTCCTTCTCGACATTCTCTTTTAAATATAGCACTTTTACTATTTTATATATAGCACTTTTTCCCTTGAAGAATAATGGTTTCCCCCTTTTAGAACAGCTATTTTCCCTCCCTTCACATTCCAGCAGTCTAGCCACTCTATCAGGGAAGGAGCCTACTTATATGAGCACATGGAAAGCATCTGACACTTGACCTGAAGATACATTCACACACTCCCAGTTGAGACATCTATCCCCCACCTCCCCCTATCAACACAACTAATCAGAATCACCTGCATGTGTATAAGACCTCTTACCCAACCCCAACCCCATGTGTCTCGGTCCTTACCAGACGTCAGCCTTCCTGCCGTAGCCCTCTCCGCTGATCACCTCGGGGCTCATCCAGTAGGGGGTGCCAGTGACAGAGCGGATGCCCGTGCCAGACATGCAGATGGTCTGCAGCCTCTTGCTGGCGCCAAAATCTCCCAGCTTCACGTTTCCCGCCGAATCCCGCAGGATGTTGGCACCTGGATAAGGAGACGACAGAGTAACACCATGTGACACAGACTCACCCAACCATCTTCCTTGTATTTTAAATGTAGCTTGTAGGTCCTTGTGCTTGAGTCTGGAAGTCTATAGCCATTTAGTTCACTATCTTTACTACAAATGGCCATCTGAGCAGCGTGTTGACATAACTACCTTTGATGTCACGGTGAACGATCATGTTGCTGTGCAGATAGGACATGCCCTCCAGGATCTGCCGTGTGTACTTCCGCGTCACGTTTTCCGTCAGCGCCCCGTAGGCCTTCAACTGGTCTTTGACTGAACCCTGAAAGACAAGAAGGAAGTGCATGGTTTATAATCCTATACCCTGGAGAGACTGGGACACAGTCCAGGACTGAACACCACAGATACCCTTTAACCCCCAACACTCCAGCCCTGAGCCGATGTGTGAAGAATAGACTGACCCCCGGCATGTACTCCATGAAGATGGTGAGGGTCTTTTCGTTGTGGTCCCTCAGACAGCCGTAGTACTGGACGATGCGTTCGTGGTGGAGGTTCTTTAACAACTGGATCTCACACTCCAGAGCACTCACCTCCTACAGACAGACAGACAGACAGACAGACAGACAGACAGACAGACAGACAGACAGACAGACAGACAGACAGACAGACAGACAGACAGACAGACAGACAGACAGACAGACAGACAGACAGACAGGGAACAACAGGTTGAGGGTTGTTGTACTCGACAACAACAACATAAAAATCCTCAACATTACATGATATGAATGAGTCATCTGTCCACCAAAAGCTATACAAAGACAACTAAAAAATCTGACAAATGGAAAAAGCATTTCAGACACACAGACCAGCTCTCTCTGCAAATAGGACATTAGCGGTAACTGTCCAGTTCCTCAAAAGCAGTTCCTCTGTTTACCTCAGAGAATATGGCCACAGAGATCACATCACAGAGAGAGAGAGCGGAAGAGGGAAATGGAGATATATACAAAGTATCCACAACACAAAGACCCACTAAATAGATAAAAACAACAACAACAGATTAACATCCGCTGCAGGCTGGGGGGCCAGAGACAGAGAGAGAGAGAGAGAGAGAGAGAGAAAGAGAATGGAAGAGAGAGAATAGGAGCGAGAGGGAGAGCGCAAAAGAGACAGTGGAGTTTAAGGGGTGATTGGAGGCCAAGGCAAAGCTGGCTCTGCTACTCTCCCCCTCCTCACCCCCCTGCAAATACTCCACTCAGATACAGGAAGTGACCGTGCATGTTTTCTCTGTGGCAGACAGGAAAAGACATTAAAGAGGGGGGAGAGAGAAAGGAAAGAAAGTCCCTTGAATCTCCTCAAAGTTCATTGGTCTCAGAGACAGAGATGAGCACTCAGTCAGGATTTGACTATGTTAGTGATTCAGAGCATGTGTTTATCTGATTCCTGACCACAGATCGTTGAATAGCGCCTTTTGTGCTTAAGACAGTTGACCAACAATTTGCTAGTAAAACTCAGTCAGGTTAAACACAGCACCATACTGCATTCCTCCACAATCGCCTCTTAAGAGTAAAGTAGCTTGCTGAACACATTACCTCATTCTTGGCATTGCTCCAGGCTAAAGGTGCTCCAGGCTAAGCCTCTCTGCACCAATCTTTAACAATACACGGGAACTCAAGTCATACAGAGTTCTCCTTCAGGCTGGGGAGTCTGAGTCATCTTGGCATAAATACATTACAGTAGCCTGGCTGTGAACAGTAGACTTTGATATAAAAGCAGAAAACAATCTGTGTAGTAGCATACTGTTCCGGCATCCCCTGCTGTCTCACCTTGCTGGTGTCAGGACTGTCCGGGTCAAACACCACCTGCTTGGCGGCCAGCTCCCGTCCCGTGTCCACATCGTAACACAGGTAAACCCTCCCAAACGCCCCCTGACCCAGCAGCTTGCCCCGCCTCCACGTCATTGGAGCACTGGGGGCTGTGGAGGGAGGGGCATACACCATACATATCATCCTCTCCATATAGCAAACATGACACCATACTCTCAAAACACACTGCATTCATCATACAAACTAATTCCCTTATTTAAAATGTGTAGGATACAAAAATAGATTTATTATTATGAAATCTCTAATAACTATAAAATATATGTAAAATATGTGTAATATATGTAAATATAAGATGAAGAGGCAGGGTCGGGACTCACACTTGTGGGCGACAGGGCGCTCCTGTGGGCGGAGCCTGCCCTGCTTGTCCACTAGCTGCCAGCTGCCCAGACTCTCCTCGCTGCCGTTGAGGGAGCGCCGTGAGGGCACCAGGGTGAACAGGTTACCCTGGGGGCGACGGATCCGCGGGAACGTTCTCCGACCTGGGGGGATGAGAGGAGAGTTGAGGGTGAAGGAGTGATGAGAGAAGAACCAAGAGAAAAAGAGAAGGAGGAGATGGTTCAAGAGAGGGGTCAGGGAAAAGGTCAAATACAAAGTAATATGGCACAAAGTGGTTTGGTGAGAGGAACAGTGAAAAGTGCCCCTACCTTCACTATGGTCCTTGTGATGCAGGGAGACATGGTACCTGCGGGGGTATGTCCCTCCCTTCCCCACCACCTTATCATACACATGGTTCTCCCGGTCTGAGAGGGAGGAAGGAGTAAAGAGAGCGAGAGAGAGGGTGAAGGTTAGACTACTACAGGATTCAGACTCAGCTCAGTCATACAGCATTCACGTGAGGCTCTGCTGCTAAGAGCTGCCTTGTTTCTCTGTGCTGTTGCTTGGGACTACGTTGTTGCTTTGTTGCTAGGAGCTGCATTGTGGTTTAGGCCTGTTGCTAAGGGGCTTGAGAGCGGCTCTCTTGCCAGCACTGTAAAGGGGTTACCGGGAATTTGACAGTAGCTTACAGGCAGCTTGGATGAAAGTATAATTCTGTATTTCATATTACCGTACACCTGATGTAATATGAATACAGAATCAAAGCAAGTACTGTGTACTGACACAAAGTAAAATATCATAAAATTGACTGTATTATACTGTAAAAAACTAAATGCTACCGTAATCGGAATGAATTAATGAATACGTGGATGACAGTATTTTACTGAAATTACATGGGATTGGTGCAAGCAGGTTGGCTGCTAAGTGTTTACACATTACAGCATATTAATTCATATTTGGTGCTTTATATCACTTGCACTTCTAGAGGCCTTAACAAAGGCTTCCAAACTGGCAGCGACTACAGGTCAAAACAGACCAAAAGTACATGGCAAAATGCTCAACCATTTGCTGCCACTCCAATCTGCCCTTATACATTTTTTATTGATGGGCCACTTTAACCACATAAGAGTAAATTTGGTACAGCATTCTCACTCACGGGTGCAACAAATATAGCCTCTTACAAGGCACGCCTCAAAATATAGTAATAAGCCCGAGACAACAATACCATGCACCCACTAGTGGTCATAAGGTTTTTGGCGCTCTAAAGATACAGTATGGTACTGTATTCGTGGGGTGGAATTACAGTACCATTCGAAATACAACAAATTTCCCATAATTTACAGTATGCTACAGTAAAACTTCCAATGTTTTTTACTGTTGATAATACCTCAAATTACTGTATAAATTACAGTTTTCCGTTACAGTGAGGATCTATATCTTATGTAGTGATATCAGGATTCCTCCTGGGCACCCACCTGAGACGTTCTCCTGCTGCCGGTTATCAGGGTAGCTCTTGGCTCGGTGCATGCGTGACTTCCTCAGGGAGGGGCTGGGAGGAAGGACAAATAAAGAGAGTGAGAGGTGCTGATCACTTCCTCAAAATACATACTTAACCAAAGTCAAGTATTGTGTACAAGTATTGTGTACGTGGGAGGTAGAATCAGGGGTAAAAGTAGATTTAATTTCTTACCGGTATCGCGCACACACTTTTTATAGGTGTAATTATATAATTACATATAGAATCCTTATTAATTTCAAATATGATCTCTGTAAAGATTTGTCATATCACTTTTAACATGTTATACCTGTTTTTTTAAATGTATAATTATCCCCAATTGGTAGTCCCATCGCTGCAACTCCCCTACGAACTCGGAAAAGGCGACGGTCGAAACAAGACCCTGCCTAACCACACTGCTGGCTTAACCCGGAAGAGGAAACACTGTCCAGCTTGAAGGCGCTCGGCCCGCCACAAAGAGTCACTAGAATGCAATGGGACAAGGAAATACCGGCTGGCCAAACTCTCCGCTAACCCGGACGACGCAGGGCCATTTGTGCACCACCTCAAGGGTCTCCCAGTCACTGCAGGCTGTGACACAGCCTGGGATCAAACCCGGGTCTGTAGTGAAGCCTCAAGCTCTGCGATGCAGTGCCTTAGACCACTGCACCACTCGGGAGACCTATTAACATAGGCAGCACATGGGTTTCAAGTTTGGGGAAGCTAATTTTCACCATAAAAATGTACCTTTATAATAAACATTCCATCCATCCTCACATTTGCAGACTTATTAAAGATAGCCTACTATTCCTAATGTGATGATTAGATTGGATAGTCATAATTTAAGCGAATAATATAAAAATAAATGTTACTAAGAAATACTTCAATGCAGTGCGTAATGGATAGAGTAAGCCTAGACTATAGGCTATATCAGATACACTTCTCCTCCTTTCCATGCACAGGAAAATGTTGGCCTTTCATGCAATTCCACTACACTTTTTATGACTGGTGACATTAGCAGAATATTTTTTTTATACAACAAAAATTACAGGGTAGCCTACTCTGCTGAAACTGACAACCTGATCAATTAAAACAACGTTGTCTGATCCATATAATGGGCCTACAAAAAGGGGAAACATAAAATACAATATAGTACATCTAACCTGGAGGAGGAAATGATTGTCCAAAAACAAACAAAAATGTCACTGACCCAATGATAAATTGAATATGCAGACTGACCGGGGATATGGACGATGTTCTCCACTTGTGCCAATAAGAGTGGCAGGTAGCCTAGTGGTTAGAGCATTGGGCCAGTAACCGAAAGATTGGTGGATCGAATCCCCGAGCTGACAAAGTAATAATCTGTTGTTTAACCCCTGAACAAGGCAGTTTACCCCCTGTCCCAAGGCTGTCATTGTAAATAATAACTGGTTCTTAACTGATCTGCCGAGTTAAAAAAAGATAGGCTACTGTTTGCTCAATCTCTTCACAGATATAGCCATTTGCTTTCCAAACAGTTTTTCAAAAAAACATTTTTTTAGATCGTCTGCCTGGGTCTCTCTGCTTTTCACTGACAGTTGCAACTCAAATGTGGTATTTGCCACATGCTGCCCAAATTGCGGGCCCTTCCAACTGTAGGCTATACAAAACAAAAAGAAGCTAATGATCCTCTGTGGCCAAATCATGCTTTCTGGTTTAGTAGCCTATTTTTATGATTTAATTTATTTCTGTATAGACAGGAGTAGGCTAATTAGGCTATATCATTTTGGGAATTTAACTCAATTTACTTCAGTGAAAGCTTCCCCTAGCCTTATGGACACACCGCCTATGCCTTTTAATGTGGTATAAACACAACCAGTCATGTTTTCATCTGATTGTCAAACAAATAATCACTTCAAAAAAGCGGTCCTGTAGGCTAACAGCACACGTTCGTCCACTCACAAAATAATTCCAGCATCCAAATCCCAACAGTGCACTGATGAATGGAAAGAGACATCTGTTACAAAACACCTACATGTATTCTAATGACATTGTCATTAGGCCTAAACTTGGAGCCTGAATTGATGCATCCACTGTTGGTCGCGTGCCTCGGTCTTGGCCACTCATCTCCACCTTGTCCTCCCGTGTTTTGGTCTCGGCCTCTCATCTCCAAGGCATGTAAGTGTTCTCCTCGAACCACAACACAATTTGGGCGTATACCACCCGGTTTCAAGTCAATTCACTCATTTTTCATGTAGCTGACATTAGGTCATGTTTTATAATGCCATAATAGCCTATAGTTTTCTTGCCATTTTGTGTTAATAGTGATAGGCTCATGTTTTACCAGTACGGAGTACCCCCACTATTTATTTTGCCGGGACGCCGCACCAGACCGTACTAGCTTACTTTCACCCCTGGGTAGAATGTGGGGTAGAGTCCTGCACTCACCTGTCTGAGCTACTGTCCAGCGACTGGCAGCTTCCTGAGACAGAGTTCTCTGCACTGCTCCAGGGGTCCAGCACCTAGGGAGAGGAGACACAGTATTAGCCCTATGGTGTGTGTGTGTGTGTGTGTGTGTGTGTGTGTGTGTGTGTGTGTGTGTGTGTGTGTGTGTGTGTGTGTGTGTGTGTGTGTGTGTGTGTGTGTGTGTGTGTGTGTGTGTGTGTGTGTTTGTGTGTTTGTGTGTGTCTGCGCACTTGTTTGTGTACAGTGCAATGACTCACACACTGGTCGCTCTCTGGGATGAACTCTCCCTCACTGTTGATGCTGGTGTAGGAGCCCTGGCGGGCGATCCTCTGCTGCCGCTCAGGGACATAGCCAGGAGGGGGGGAGCTACGGCCTGTGTTCTGAGAGCCTGGGACGGGAGAGAGGAGGAGGAGGAGGATAAGAAATAGGACTGTGACTTGGCCATATTACACTGTTCTAAACCAATGGAAATCAATACATGAGATACATGAGATAATGGGATTCTGGTGTACCAAGATCAATGACAGGTAGCCTAGTGGTTAAAAGTGTTTGGGCCAGTAACCGAAAGGTCGTGGGTTCGAATCCCTGAGCAGACTAGGTGAAAAATCTGTCAATGTGCCCTTGAGCAAGGAACTTAATCCTAATTGCTTTGGATAAGAGCATCTGCTAAATGAAAAAAATAGATACACAAAAAAAAGTTCAACAATGGATTATGTGGGAGAAAAGAAGATACATCCCTAACACTGATAACAGATATTCTCTCTCTCTCTCTCCAACCAAAGAATGAAATGAGGGGAAAAAATATCTAAATGATTAATAATGTGATTGTTTGAAATGTAACTCTGCCTCAGGTGGTGGATCTGCAGAGAATTTAGGATTTGTCCAGTTTCCCTCACACAGCACTAATTTCAACCCTCTCCCAAAACAGCCAGTGTTTCTAAAACCAGGACATTGACCCGCCATGCTAATAGTGTCTCTAAATCTGATTGGCTTGTGGCCAGCAGGCCATTGTAGAGCAGCCAGTGATGGTTGACAGGAAGAGGAAGAGGACCTACTGCTAAGAGGGGAAGCCAGAGAAATAACAGCAGCTAGAGAGAAGGGGGGTGGAAATGAGAGAGAGTGGGGGGGATAGAGAGAGAGACAAAGAGAAAGCTAGCAAAATAAATTAGTTAAGAGAGCAAGACATGACAAACACCAAACCAGACAATATACAACATTACTGTCTCTCCATATTGAGAGATACCACTACCCTTCCCTTGCTATTGTAAAAAAAAGTTATAGCGAGAGAAATGGAGAAAGAGGATGTTGAAAGCAAAGGCAGAAGAATAGAGGAAGCAGCTATGAGTTGAATCTGCTTGTTCATACTCACTGGTGGAGAGGTGGCGCCCCCTGGGCTCGGAGGGCTGGTACACCGTGCTGACATCACCCGTGGACTGGGAGGCTTTAATCCTCACCTGCTTACTCACCGTGTGGTGGGAGGAGGGAGAGGGAGAGGGGGATGGGGAGGCCTAGGGGTGGGATGAGAGGGGTGTGGTCAGTGTCCACATATAGACTGTACACACTACCCCATTACATATGATTTTAATAACATCTTATTGATTAATGTGTGTGTTTATTTCTGTATGTCTGTGTATTTATGTGTGTGTGTGTGTGTGTGTAGTACATTGCACTGCTCCTGCGTCAGCAGCAAGATCTTGATGCTCTTAATCTTGGAGCTGCGGTCCAGCAGGTCAATGGCCTTGTCCAGGTCGTCCTGACCACGCAGAGGGATGGACAGCTGGAAACACAGCACACAGAGATAACTCAACCAAAACACAGAGACACTAAGGGAGAATATCCATTAAACATGCATCTTAGTACTTAGGACTAAATGTCCAGGAAACTGGCCGTAAATGTTACCTACATCAAGTGGGTTGCTGTGAGGGCCAGTGTTTGTGTGTGTATGCATTGTGTTGGTGTTTGTCTGAGAGAGTGTTTGTAGGTGAGAAATGCAGAGAAAGAGATGTGGGGTTAGCTGTACCTCATTGTTCATATAGTGCAAGTCCAGCTGTTGGCCAAAGACAGTCTTGACCTTCTGCTGGATTTCTTCAAACTGCACAGGCCTCCCAAACATCAGTATCCTACACAAATAAAAAAGATGGAGACAAACAGTGGGTTAGATGGACAGACAAACAGACAGAAGGAAAAAAAGTGTTTCGGTCTGGAAACTATATCCTCTTTAGATCTGCAACATAAGCGTGCACACACACTTTTACAAACATATTCCGTTTCCAGTGTGTGCAGATTCCTCTAAGCACACCTAACATAGCTGTGGTTTCTGCTGGCTGCCACAGCTAAACCACAGTCCTTTCCCTTTCCATTCTCCGCTTCACATACCATTCTGACTGGAGATCTGGAGTGCATTTGAGCCGAGCTGACCATGCTCTTCTCACAGACAAAAACGTGATAAAACAAGCACACACACACACACAAACAAAGACACACACACACACACACACACACACACACACACACACACACACACACACACACACACACACACACACAAAGACACACATCCAAAAACAAGAAAACCCACTCACCTCCTCTCTCCACTGAACTCAAACTTTATTCTGACATCGTCCTGAGGGAGTAAAGAAGAAGCTCCGTCAAGAGGGTTCATGAGAGGTCACAGGGTCATGATGGGGTCATGAAGGGAAACAAGATGTCATGTAGAGATGATGATGACCTGCCTGTCTGAGGAGAGTGTGTGTTGTTGACTGAGTGGGGTGGTAGATGGTTTACCTGTCTCTTAGCAGGGGCAGGGTTGGGCAGAGTCTTGGGTTTCCCCGTGTCATAAGAGGGCCCAGGCTGGCGCCTCGTCATCTGGAGGGCCACTAGGTCCTTCATTATGGAGTGGAGAGCCTGGCGCTCATCTGTAGGGGAGAATGGTTGGTGGAAACACACATTTACCATGAGATCAAATTGAAGTGTAATTGTGTGTGTGTGTGTGTGTGCGCGTGCACGTATAGCCATATAAATCCCGCTTCTAGTTGTGTACACAGAAAATGTGTGTTTTTATATATACCCACATTGAGAGTGTTCAGCTAGCGACAGGGTAATGGAGCCCGTGAGAGGACAGACTGCAGTGTTTTATATAAACCCACATTGAGAGTGTTCAGCTAGCGACAGGGTAATGGAGCCCGTGAGAGGACAGACTGCAGTGTTTTTATATAAACCCACATTGAGAGTGTTCAGCTAGCGACAGGGTAATGGAGCCCGTGAGAGGACAGACTGCAGTGTTTTTATATAAACCCACATTGAGAGTGTTCAGCTAGCGACAGGGTAATGGAGCCCGTGAGAGGACAGACTGCAGTGTTTTTATATAAACCCACATTGAGAGTGTTCAGCTAGCGACAGGGTAATGGAGCCCGTGAGAGGACAGACTGCAGTGTTTTTATATAAACCCACATTGAGAGTGTTCAGCTAGCGACAGGGTAATGGAGCCCGTGAGAGGACAGACTGCAGTGTTTTTATATAAACACACATTGAGAGTGTTCAGCTAGCGACAGGGTAATGGAGCCCGTGAGAGGACAGACTGCAGAGTTTTTGATATCTCTATTCCCATGTTTGATCTCTGAGTGATCTCTGCATTGGCTGTGTTAGCTCACGAAGGGAAATATTCCCCTCATGTAGTTTGGACAGACATCACACAGCAGTAGGGCAGGAGAGAGAACCAGAGCCCCGTCTCCATAACACTGAAAATCAATCCTTCACCTGCCGGCCCGGCCAGCGTCTGGAAAATCAGCTCAGCTCAACTCACACAGGCCCGGGTGTGTGTGTGTGTGTGTGTGTGTGTGTGTGTGTGTGTGTGTGTGTGTGTGTGTGTGTGTGTGTGTGTGTGTGTGTGTGTGTGTGTGTGTGTGTGTGTGTGTGTGTGTGTGTGTGTGTGTGTGTGTGTGTGTGTGTTCATCTGAGTGTACATTTATGAGATGTAATATTGTGAGGGTTTCAAGTGTGTTCCAACATCATCATAATCAACACAAAGAACTCACTCATTTTGGCGATGTGTGTGTGAGCGCTGTCTAAGCCAACCACCTTCAGAGATCTTCAGATCTTCAGACTCCTCACTCTGCAGTGCCACCCATCAACATCCTGCAGGGAATGCACCAATATGTTAACATGGGGAATATATTTCAGAACCTAAGCTGCAGTTGTCATCAAATTCACAAGTCATCATCATATTCATCATCTTTATGTTCAACATATTTTGTAGCACTGGCAATATATTATCTTTGAGTGTGAAGTGTACGACATCATCAGTCCTTAAAAAACATTCTGTTTATCTTTGATATAAACATACTAAGTGGTTTGTAATGCATTTAAAGATAGGGTGCATGGAGAATGTATATAAGAAAATGTCATTCCTGAAGTACCATCCATTTCTCAAGGAAAGCATGGAACATAAACTAAAATGACTTTTCTGGGACGAGGCCTGGCCGATCAGGAAACTGCACTGGAGCTGTGTGTGTGTATGTGTGTGTGTGTGTGTGTGTGTGTGTGTGTGTGTGTGTGTGTGTGTGTGTGTGTGTGTGTGTGTGTGTGTGTGTGTGTGTGTGTGTGTGTGTGTGTGTGTGTGTGTGTGTGTGTGTGTGTGTGTGTGTGTGTGTGTGAGAGAGAGATACTTTGCACATGAGAAAAAGTGAGAGTTGTAAAGGTCTGAAACTTGAGCTCCACTGGCACTGACAGATCTGGCACGAAGCACATGAAAAAGTTTAACTGTGAATATTCTGACAGCTTTAAACTTCTCAGACTGCATGAGCCATAAAACACTCACTCAACCACGTCATAACTCCACTGTTAATGTTAAGAGGGCATTATTCTATTAAAAAGGATGACAGAGTTGTGCCAGGTATACATTTTTCCCTGATTTACCATTAACCCCTGACAAGGTCAAGTATTAAGGTGTATAATGTATCCAAGAAGACAACAGCATTAGAGATTCTCATATGTCCTTTAGCGGAGTACGTTGCCATATCTATGACAAAGAAACCCTAGAATTAAAAAAAAACACTGACACAACGATAAGACTTTAATTCAGCAGAGATTAGTGTGCTTGGAAAATGTGTGCTTTCTTTGGTAAGTGAAAGGGTATTTTAGTATTCTCTTTACCTAAAGTGGACGAGACACATCACATATATGGGCCTTACACTACAGTAACAATCAGCACAATAGCATTGGTCTTATTACACTGTAACAACTTAGTAAATACAAAAAGATATTGAGGACTCACCGATATAGTGCTCAGAAGGGGAGCACAATATCATTTAGCTATGCTAGTTATTACTATATAGTTTCGTTACTTCCTTTTATTACACGAACTGGATTCATCATCAGAGAATACTGCCTATGTGAGGTAAAGTGTTGCCCAAAGCACTGCTGTTCCTATTTTTTATAAGGTCAGCCCCTCAATCTTCTCTGGTCTCTCTGATCAATATTGTTCTATTATTGATCCAAATAGAGCCGGTCGGGAGAGGAACCCAATCCAGAAGGCACTAGTGTCAACACAGCAGTTATCACCAGTCACCTCCCAATGACCTGAGCATGCCTGGCTACTTTGCCCAGGGGGGTTAGCACACTGTAACTCAACTCTAAGTTCATTTATAAATTCAGAGAAACACATTGGACCCTAAGGTGAGTGAAATATATTAACCAAATGAAATGTATTGTTATTAGAATCTGAGAGGACTGATGTTGAAATGGAATGAAACAGGTATGCTGCTGATTGAGCATTCTTGTGAAAAATACACTACTGCACATGTGCCAAATGTCAACCCTGCCCCTGCCTCACAAACAACAGGAAAGAGAGGAGGATGAAGATGGGAGGTGAGTGGCTGAGGAGGTAGAGTGGTATGATGAAGAGGGGTGGAAGTATAAACGGGCAACAGCAACAGCACCTGAAGCGCTTCAGTGGCCCTTTGGAATTCTGGGTAATAATCACTAACTGGAATGCCGGGTATGTCCATCTGGCCCCCTCGCCACACTCACATTCTCCTCACCCAAGAGAAACACTAAATGTGTCTACCCTTTGTACCCCCAAACCAAAGGCCTGCTACCATTGGCCCTCCCTCCTCCTATAAAAACATGGAGTGAAATCCCAGGATCGCAGATAGCTTCAGGACACACCAACCAAACATCTTATCTATCTCTGTTATACATTGACTGGCCTCTCAGGTCCGTCGTTCTGCTCCCCCGCTCTCCTGATTTTAATTACCTTCACAGAGGAATGTGGGGAATTCAGCGAGGAGAGAGGCCGTACACTGCCAGCCCAGTCAGCTGTGCCCCCTTTATTTTACTTGCATCGCATTTCCAGGACTCACCGGATTTACATGGATTTTCCTCCCTCCACTTCTCTCTGCCTGCTTTTAGGTGTTTAGTCTAAGGCTGTTTTTCCCAACCACGGCCCTTGCTCTGTCTCAGTGCCTTACATCCAAAAAACCCTGAGCAGTCCCTGGCCTCACGTCTCTCCTTGCTTAACATGCTCAAGTGCTCTGGGTTGGTGTGACCTGCTATGTTCACAGCTGCACTGCAAGGCTTGAGTAAAAACTTGCCATAAAAGTTTGTAGTGCGGCCTAGTGGTGCAACTCAGAGTACCGTCTGCCAAGTTTTTTGTTCAACAAAACAAAAATAAAGATCCAAAACAGCCTCCCAGAAGAGTTAGCTGGAACCACACTTATGGATTGACTACCACCTCCAGGAGTAATGGCAGAGGGGAAAGAGAAGAGGCAGAGGATCAAGGGAAAGTTCAGAATCATAATATTGCACAATGCTTTGTCATTTCTCCATAACTGTATGCATCCACTAAGTTCTGTAGGGAGGAAAATTCCCTTGCAAAACGTTAGTTGGACAAAATTGCATGCATAGAACTGTCCTGTACTGGTTCAGATGTAGGATCTTAATTTGATCACTCTTCTGTTGCTGAGAATTTTCCTGCACTACAGGGAATGCAAACTTGCAGTGTATTTCAGTTTTAAGAAGTATTCTAAAATTTGTAATTTCCACTTTGAAAGGTCAGACTTGTTTTGCCCTAACGAAAAATGTATCAACCACTACAGAAATGTCCATTAAAGGAGCAATATGCAGAAATTGCTCAGCCATTTTCTGGTTTTTAAAAATCTAATAGTTCGCCTAACTTCAGTTTATGTGGCAAAACAAGCAATGTAATGTGTAGAGAATCATTGTACCATCTAAACCAGTGTGAAATATATTTTCAATAACCAGAAATATTGTATTTTCAGCTGTTTGAAGCTGGTGTACAAAACCAAAAGTTTAAAGAAGCAAAAAAAAAACAAGAGAACGGGAAGCATAGAAATAGCTCACAGAACAGATCTACTGCTTCTTAGACTTGCTTTCAATGAGAATGACAGATATATAACTCAGATTTCTATGTGAATTTGGTTGGGCCACCCAAAAAGTTACAGATTGTAACAATCCACATAATAATTCACTTTTTCTGTTGGCGCAGGGTAATTTTCCTGCTGTAGTAAACTGGCTTAAATTAAGATCCTACATCTGTATCATTCTAAACTCCAGTTATTGTGGGCCACAGTGTCTGCTGGTTTTCATCATTGCTTTTTAGGGAGTAATTCACTTTGACTTGGGGGACCGGAACTGGGGACTGTCCAATTGATCAAGTAATGTCATAGAGGAAGGAGAGAAACTATAGGCTATGAGAATTACAGTTGATGTACAACTAGGCCTTAAGAGGCATAAGGACACTTAACTATTCATTAATTTGATTAAAAAATAAATGATATCACTTTGAGTGGAGCTTATTGAGTGGAGTCCTTTAGACATATTCAGCATATAAGGGTGTGAGTGTTTCAATAGGTTGGATTCCTTTTGAAATTGTTCTGTGATGTGTTGAATATGCATGAGCTCTCACCTGTGCGGTTGCCCTGATGATTAACCTCTGTCTGGAAGATGAGAGCCGTTCCCTCTAGCGGGGTCCTGGTTCAACTTCTAACTGGGTCGCTCAGGAGAGATGCTGCAGCGTCAGTTTGAACCGTTATCTCCAGAGCATCATCCTCAGCTTTGATCCCGAGTCTTTGTTGTTGATTCACTCACACAACCACACCGAGATACAGAGGGATGAGGGCGCCATGGCAGGGTTGCCCCCAGGTGCGGGGGCACTAGTGCGCGCGCTGGTCCACGAAAGTTTGTTACGCACTAGCTAGTAAATATAAATTCTAATGAGCAGTAGGCCTAGAAAACACAATGTCGTCACATCGAGATCGTCACTGTATACGTATACATTTGGATTTCTCTAATGCCAAATTAATTTAACAGAAATATAGTCCAAAATCCGATACATTAGACTGCTCTCAGAAAGTGACCAAAAAGAAAAGTGTCAACCTTCCGTCACCACAAAAACGTTCGACAACTTGCCCATATTTCCAAACTTTATCAAAAAAGAAAAACGTCCGATGGCATTTCATTGTGGAACAAGAAGCCCAACTTACACGCTAGAATACAAAAAACGAACATAGGCCATCATAATTCTCTCTATTCAGTAATCAATATTTCCCAGTGACATTTTGTCAGCATGGAAAGGGTGAACTAACACAAAAGATGTAACAATAACCGTGTTGCCTTTATGAAATCCATTTGCAACAGTGTAACAGTACACCAAAGGAAAAGGACGAAGCGATTTCCGTGATTTTGATGGCCTCTTTTCCTGCTACATTTGCAGATTTTTACTTTTTGTTCTATGCCCTTTTTCTCTCCAAACTGTATTGTTCCATCTCTATACAGAATTATTATTATTAATCCATAAACAGCAAACAGGCACCAGACTTTTTATAACAAAGAAACCAGGTGAAAAAAATGTAATTCAACACACAACATGGTGGATGGGAGATGAAGATTCAACTACGAAAGCAGGCTATTATTTTCGGAATAATGGTGTAAAATTATAGGAGGCAGATGTAACACATAGTTGACCACACACAATTAATACATTTGCATCAATAACAAGTTATGATCGGATGGTTTTATCGAGAAAATATATTGTGCGCATAACTGAACTTTTACCATCTCCGCGGTGCAGTGGTAGAACTCAACAAAAGTGGAAAAAACTGTGCTTTCTTTGTGCAATAGAAGTGATAAACATGCACCAACTGTTCAGAAGACTTGAGCGAAAGATATTCCATAAATTCAGGTCCTGATGCTCACCGACATAAAGTAAAATGTATTTTTAATGCAACCAATTTCCTGACAGAAAAAACAATCCGTCACCGGAACCCCTATAGAACGCTTCTTACAAAACGAGAAAACGGTGTATATTCCCAATGCTTTGTAGGCTTATGATTCAATATTCTGAATGCAGTGGTTGGTCATGGGCAAAGGTGCATCATAATAACTTGTGTGTTCCATTTGGGTAAAGCATACAGTAACTAAAACGACTCCGTGCTTTTCTCGGGGGCGCGCTGTTCCTCTGTCGATTTCTTGCTCCTGGTAGCGCGCACAATATTAATGGCGCGCTCAAAACCAGACTTTTTTTATTTTTTATTTTTGTATTTATTTTTAATACATTTTATCCCCTTTTCTCCCCAATTTTTCGTGGTATCCAATCGCTAGTAATTACTATCTTGTCTCATCGCTACAACTCCCGTACGGGCTCGGGAGAGACGAAGCTCAAAACCAGACTTGCGACCATCCACACATACATTGATGACGTAGGCTGCATGAAAGGTAAAGGCCTACAAATTTCACTTACGCGTTCTCCATCACATAAGGACTTTTTAGACAGAGCGCTGACAACAAATACCATGAGCAGATACCATTATGAAGATCAAATATCATCCTTAATTAAAAGTATATGGCATTTGACTTCAACTTGACTGAACCCATGAACTTGAGTGACATTTGACACATTCAATTCAATATAGGGTCTTACAAATCTGCACCCAGGGCTGTAATATAGTTTGTGTGAGTGTAGATTATTCCATAGAACTATAGGGTCAGCAAGACTTGATGAATGATGCCACAAAAGCCATATTTTATAGTGTTTCATCCATGGTTCAATAGAAAAAAACAACATGGCCTATAAAAAGTGAAAGAAACTACAGATGTTCTATTTTAATTTGATCAGTCTGTTCTCTCAGAGAATTTTCCTGCACAGCAGGAAATGCAAACTTGCATGTATTCAAGGTTCAAAAAGGCTTCTAAAGATTGTAATTTCCACTTTTCCACAGACTTGATTTGCACTAACAAAACATTTACAGATGTAGAATCTTAATATGAGCCTGTTTGCTACAGCAGGAAGAGAATCTGATACAGATATAGGATCTTAATTTGATCACCCTGTTGGAGCATAAATGTAAAATGTCTAGTGTATTTGAGATTTTAAAAGGATTCTGAAGTTCGTCATTTCCACTATGAAATTTCAACTTTGATTTTCCCTTATGAAAAATGTAATGTCAAATCAAGTCTGAAATTTCTAAGTGGAAATTTAACAGTATAACAGTATATATGAAACACACTAGCTCCTATACTCATAAAAAAGGCCTACTATTTACCCAACAAATGACTAGTATCAAATATGCACTGCATTTACTCATCATGTAATAAAGACAACCACCTCACTTATCAACACCAGCATCTTCATTTATTTTTCCAAAAGCATGTAAAAACTAAAATAAACTACTGAAAGAAAATGATTGAACAAAATACATTTGATTGTGTGTATGTGTAGGTTGGGACAAATCACATTATTATCATGTTCTTCTACAACACAATTTAACTGGAGTAATAATCCAAAAGAAGAAGAGAGTAGAGATGAAAGACGAGTAAGAGCCAAAACGTCCTTTTGCTTGTAAGGCCACCATCCACAGGTCAAGTTACACAGAATGTTTTTGTTTTTAAATGCATACATTTACATTGACAACAGTGACACCTGCATTGAAAAATAAATGTTAAGTCTACATCCAATTTTGCACACAACTACATGACTCGCAGAACACAGTCACACAGCTCTCATAGACCTGAACCTCCTCGCAGTATGGAAAAGTACCTTCTTTCTTTCCGTTTGTTTCTCTATACAAAGAATGTTTATTCACAGGATAACGCCATTGTACCTTGGCACACTCCTCACACATAATAGACGATACGGACACAGTGTTATTTGATATGATGTTCTTGGTTACAAAGCATTCTGGGTGATCTCGAGGACCGTTACAACATTTTAAAAACAAATAGATAACTTTACAACTTGAGGAAATGTAATGACAAAATGAAAACCATTCAAGAGAGTGGAGGATGAGCGGGTACGTAAACTTCTGGCTGAGTTAAGCCACTCATATCCACCACAAGGACTAAGTGGAAAACAAGCAGAAGGATTATTTTCATTCACAGGGGATAGGCTGGAACAGGAAGAAAGGTATGTGCACTCAAAAAAAATTAAAAATTAAATTTGTTTTGAAAAGCAATAATGTTGGGCCATGGTTTTTGCCATTTATTTTTAAGGCTTTACTTATCAAAAAGTAAAATTTTATTTTCTATTCTGCACAGCATGCTCTAATTAAGCAATGAAGCCCGAGGTGTGGTATATGCCCAACATAGCACAAACCCCCAAGGCGCCTTATTGCTATTATAAACTGGTTACCAATGTAATTAGATCAGTAAAAATAGATTTGTCATACCTGTGGTATGCGGTCTGATATACCACGGCTTTCAGCCAATCAGCATGCAGGGCTCGAACTACCCAGTATATAATTCACAGTAAACTTTCCATCACAATATACATTGTGTCATTCAAGTGTTGTGGCATTGAATACTTCCCAAATGATGTAATTCAATGGCTTTAGTCTCATTCCAAAGCAAGAATGAAGAAAATAAAATCTTGTCTATTGAGTTTGTTGGCCAAAGCAGGTGTCGCTTTAGAACATTCCAACCTAAAAATACCTGTTGCACAACAGTTTCATCCCGAGGCCACTCCCACATCTTTAAAAAATTAGTAAAAGCCATACAGAAGAAATTACTGGGGGCAAACGTGTTTATTGACAATTGTGTGATATGTAATATCTCAAGCCTTGACTGGGATTTGCTGAACTGACTCAAGCATTTCCTACCGCTCTTCTCCCACCAGGAGGCGCTACTCTGAGGTTCAGGGCACTGTTGGCCTGGGCTTTACGCACTGCGTAGGAATTCCCCTGAACATGCCCTAGGTCAAACAACATTCCCTGTTAGCGCCCACCCCTCATATAGTACTAGGTCCTGGTGCTCAAAATCAAAGATGAAGAAGCAGGGAGACATCCCACGCCCTCATTTTCTGGTTACATTAGTCAATAAAGTAGACCAGACGCAGCTGCTATCTATCACATTGGTGTCGATGGGAGATCCACCCTGTTCAGCAGACTGAAACTGACGTTTTCCCCCAATGGTAAACAGCCTGAAGTGAACCATCTTCACAAATCCACCACCTCTGCTCAGAATCACGTGATGCAGTCGAGACAAGAAAGCCCTGCGGCATTTATGAAAAAAAATATATATATTTATGTTCGCAGATCTGATGTCACTGGAGAAGCAAGATAATATATATATATTTTTTTACATTATGTGATTTCACTTGTGGCCCCATCAGGACATCCCAGTCATATGTGAATTTCTGCCTCATTCAGAACACGGAATTCTCTGACTTTCAAGCATTCAAGGCAACAGGGAACTCAAAAATAAAAAAGCTGGATGGGATTTTTTTTCTCCAAACGGTCATCCAACTCATAATTCTGCGTCAGGAACTCTGGCCTCTTTCTAGAGCTGACTTTCCCAATTGGCAGATAACAGACATCAGGATTTGACATTGTTGCCCCACCAGAGTTCACAGTTGTCTTGAAAGATCCAAAAGTCCCGCTTAGTTTTACACACCAACTTAGCACATGAACAGACAGCTCTGCATGGACAGGAAGCAGCAGGGGATATTAGCGTGGCAGTTGTGGTTTCCTGTTAGGCTATATTCCCTGCCAATCAAACATTGACCTGTCTGGTTAACATGCATGGTCATACGTGCACAGTATAGTGCGATATGTTCACTAAGCACAAGCTATGTACAAACACCTATGAGATACTTCTCATTCAGAATAAAGACAAAAAAGCCTCTACGAGTGAGAGCAACTTATCGCATGACAGTCAAACCCAGCAAATAACAGAGCAAAGAGTGCATTTTAAAACCAGTAAAGTGAGATTAAGAGTCAATGAAGCGGATTAGTTGTAAAAAGTCATCCAGAACACAGGAGGGCAGTACAGACTAAAGGTATGACAGCTAAGACTCATACAGGACAAACATGCAGAACTGAAACCTAGCAGCCATTCAGATCATAGGAGCAAAAAAACATTTGAACAGTAAGACAGAATTCAACTAACTGTACCCAGAGAGAGAGAGAATGTGTGACAGTTTCACAGTACCGTGTTTGTTTCTCAGATAAGTGAACCCTGACAAACTCACAAATTGGCTTCCGCCGGTGCTACCGCAATGCAGAGGACTGGTCGTTAAAATTGGTGTTAGATTTAATTGACTATATGGAACTAAAAAGAGGTCATAAAATACAAAGTTGCTAATGAACCTAGCTCAGTATGGTTGACCTGAGTATGCACTACAGCTTAGAGTGAACTCCAGCTTCTCTAACCATATGTTCACCTGAGCATACGGTCCTTGCACCTGTTGCGTCAAAAGGGTGCAAATTTATCCGAAAAATAAACAAGAAAACAATGATAATGTAGTCCGCAGACAGCAAAAACATACCACTGGTTTGTGAATAAGCAGTTTGGTCCCAATCAACAATTTCAGAAGAGCAAATGTAAAATGATACTAAAACCAAATGAAAGTAATAAACACCCCACTAAATAAAATGTCGAGCAACAGGGGCGTGACTGGCCAGTCATAGTGGGTGTGTCTGTCTTCCATGATGTGGAGCGAGCGCACAGGAGCGTTGACTGCTCCCCTCATGACATGTTGGTGCTCTTTATGACATGTTGGAGGTGGAGAAGAGGCAGCTTTGGGGATGAGATGGGAAATACCAGCAGGATACTGCTGACCTGCAAAACTACCCAAAATCTAAAACTAACCCCGACCGTTACCAATTCTGAAAATAAGTGGGTTTGCAGGTCAGGAGTGTCCGTATAGCCTTTCCCGTGGGAGAAGGGTTGGGACAGACAGGCGTGGCTACGCAGTCTTTGTTATGTTCTCTCCCTCCTTGGAGGTCCAAAGCTCCTTGTGCTGCTTGCGGCCAAAGCCCTCATCATAGTTGCCTTTGCTCTTGAAGAGCTGCTGGAAGTGCGGCTTGCAGTAGAAATCACCCGAAAGGGCAGCAAATGTGCCCAGGCTGCAGGGAGGGAGGGGCAGAATATAAACAAAAGAACAACACAGTCTGATATGGAGTGAGTGAGTGAGAGAGTCTCACCTGAGTTTGGTGTTGCAGTGTTTGCAGCAGAAACAGGCCGAGTGGAATATCAGGTTGTTAGCCACCAATCTCTCCATGGGGTAGACGGTCTTCTCACATGACGAGCACACCTCCCTCGGTGTCTTGAAGCTGAAGGACTACGCACATGAACAAAAACCACACCGTTACTATGGCTTCAAACATGTGTTTCAATGGATAAATGCAGCATCATCTCAACTTGCTCAGTTGTCTATAACCAATCTATCGAATGGAGTTGCTGTTGAGTGTATGTGAAAACATATACTGGTATATAAACTGTAGTTCCATTATGCATGACGTTTAAATGACATCTGAGTAAAGGTCAGTAGGGTGAGACACACTGGGCCAGACAGACAGGTAATGGAGAAGGATAGTGATTAAAAGATAATGTCCTACTGGGTTGAAACCGGGACAAGGGGGGGGTGATAATGGAGGTATATTTACTTTGGAGCGCTGGACAGGTTTATCTTCAGGGGCATTTCTGTTGTCCTGGAATAAAAATGAGTAAACCTCAGTACTTTCCTATTTAGTGTTATTACAACAGAAGTGTGAGCATTCAGGATTTCCCCTGTTATATTGACAATACCGTGTCCATAATATCCTTCTTTCATCTCAGTAGTTTCCCCACTCCCGCTCTCTCCCTCCCGGCAGCTCCATCTGTCAGTGTACTGTACTCCCCAGAGGGCAGGTCAGCTACCTTCTGTCTGGACATGTGAGTAGGTACACTGAACACACACAGGGTAGCACAACCATTTCAAATATTAACCCCAAGCGTGATGTTACGGACATCCGTAGGATGCTCTCGACTTGCACACAGCACAGCGGTTTAAGAAAGCAACCAATGCCAGTGTTACACTAAATCACTAAGCTGGAATTCTGATGTACAACTTCAAGTCAATAAAAAAACATTTGTTCACAAACCTTACAACAGTTCAGTGTGAGAGCTTGGCCTTTACAGAGAGCACCATTCAGGTCTATAGAACTAAAGGCCTTATGTAATGGAGGCCTGTCTCATGTCTCTACTCGTGGCTCCAAAGCCCTATGCTCTGACACAACATCCATGGACTTCCTGCTTCAACTTGACTCTACAGAGAGACCCTGAACACTCATTCCTATCCATGAAAACTGCATTATACCGTACACAAACAAGTTACTTTCAACATACACAAACTCCTTGATCCTACTGTTGGCACTGACTCCCATGAGGGCAGGATCGGTATCATATTGTCTGCCATATTGCTAACAGATGTTGACCTAGCAGATCATTGTGGAGTGGCTTAGAGTTGGTTTGAAACTAGGTCACAAAAGTCTGAACGTCCACAGGACAGACATGGGTCAAGCAATTGGTCAAAGCGGTCACACCTGGCTCCCAACACGCCTGGTGAAGAACTATACTTCAAAACTATGTGACCGTCAGGCTTCAGCAATTTCTCCACATTGACGTCCACGCCCTGAAGCTGGACTAGCAGGTCAATTAGCAGACAGACACACGCATTTAGGCAGACGCACTGAAAAGGCTGTGTCCGCTTGTGTGCAGGCCAGACTGCTCTCTGGGAAAGTCCACTGCAGACATCTAAACCCTGACTGTTATGTAAGGAGATTGGTGGTAGTAGTCAGAGGGTTACTCCTCATTTGACAGACAACTGTGCGCCACCACATTCTCGCCACAGCCCTTTCATGAAGCCTGTGCAGCAGAAAGGGACATTTCGGCTACATTCACACACATTGAAGGGGAGAGGACACAGAGCACTGATCCACAGGGAAATGGGTTGTTCACTACAAATCCAGCTCCTCATTGGTCTGCTCAATTAGAATACGTTGGAACGGCCCGAAAAACTCCATTAAACTGAAATAATGTTGAGCCGTTACAAGCGGTTGAGTGTGAAACCCATCAGCCACTGATTCAATCATGTTGCACTTCACAACTGGCAGCCATTAGGGTCAAAGAAGAGCTCCCCAAAAGCCCTTACACATCACCTAGCATGTGCACAGATACAGTTACCAGAGACTTTGGGAATCCAATTGGTAGTCTTAAATTGAAATGATCAAATGAGTAATTTTTGCATTGGCGTAACTGTCGCCCACTCACTACTGAACCCTGATGTGAAAATCATGTCAGATATCTTTAAACTGAATGACTGAGGAAGCTGGGGTGTTGCCTTAGTTTGTGAGAACGGAATGTCTGATGGAGGGACTGCAACTTCCTGTAGATGCAATCACCATCCGGACCATCTTCCTCCTCACCAAGTCTCCTTCATTCTCATATTTGGGTAGGGTACAGGGTGCACTGCTTGGTTGGCTGCATGGTAAACTCACTTCCTGTTGCAACAAGAGAGCAACCATGAGTAACACTCAACAGGAGCCTCATATGTCATAAGATAAATAAACTGCTTCAAAAAGGCAATGGTTTCCTGTTTTAGCACAGCATGCAACGTACAGTACCTTACAGAAAAGTTAATCACCAATTCAGGCTGCACAAGATAAAACTGAAGCCCAGAATCGCCATAGCCACTAAAAGATAATGAAAACAAGAATAGATTCCATGGCAGGCAGGCAGTCAGTCCTGGAAGGCTTCTACATGGCTGGTGCCATCTGTCTTCTTTTGCCTTATTTGTACATGAAGACACGCCACTGACAGCCGACCAAAAACTGACGTTGTGGCAGGAAGTAGTGATGACACATACTTTAAGAGTCCCTGTGGGGAGCCTGCTACAGCTAACTGCCCCCCACTGGGCTTAGAGCATAGGCTGATTACAGCAGATAACTACCACAGGGAATGATGTGTGCACAGACCAAACCTCTCCTTAAATGGTGAGAAGGACAGAGGGACAATATGAACATTGTGGTGTGCCAACCATGCGCACAACTAAATGTGCTCAAAAACAGTACGCTAGATGCAGCCTTCCCATTAGATTAACACATGGTAATTCAATTACAATTTGGTGTACCCATTTAGATTAGTTTGAAGTTGGAACCACTTACTAAAGTCTCCAGCCAGAGAGAAAATAACTTTTGCTAGATCAGGCTCCCACCGTTAGCAACATTAAAATTCAGTCTCTTACCTGTCATTTATTCACACCACATCTCTGTTTGAGTTTCAGGTAGGCCACACTTACTGCATGTGAGATTCTTCCATGCAGCAGTTAGGCCCTGCTGTGCTACACCCACAGTCAGATCAGGTTGAGACTCTCCCTCTCTGATGAGGAGCTCCTAATCTCATTACAATGATAAATCCCATTGCCTGTTCCCCTGGAGCTCAGCTCACCCCAACAATGGCAGGGGGTCTGTGGGTGACAGCAACCTGCTTCGAAGAAAGAGGCCTTCACCAGGGGATGTCTGTTCAGGCCCAGGGAAACCACACTGGGGCTAGCTCTTCCCTAATAAAAGTATTGAGGGAAGGGTTGGGAGCATCAAGTGCGTGCTTGCACGGGTAAGCATCGTCTATGAATTCCATTTACAACTTTGAAACGGTCAGCATTAGAAAGCATAAGCCAGACCTCTGTCCAATATTTGCGTATGTTTATACAGAGATAACTAGCCTAAATCTGCCCCTTTTAAAAAGGTTACAGCTACAGTCAGGAATATTAACAGTCATGGGACATCAATGTTTCCATCTAGAGTAGAAAGGCTAAGGGACTTGGTGCTGGTAAGTTTCCTTAACTTTTCCTTTTCCTAACTTCTCACCCCAGGCTGTGTGACACACACACACGGAGCGAGAGATCACCTAGTGTTCTTACGGTAACGTACACATAGTAGTGAAACTGGCCCTAGACGTTGAAAGAAGTCAGTGGCCATTAATTTCAGTTAGTCTCTGCGCATCTTATTTTTAGAACGCTGACCTGCACCCCTTGATGAGACCGAGGGATGGAAAATAAACAGTAAAAATGCACTACGACTACACCAGCCTGTTAATTAAAGGGCCACCCATTCTGAATGTTATATTCAGAATGGGTGAACGGCGCCATGAAAAAAATGGTAGACGTTATACATCCCCCCAACCAATTGTTTATTTTGTTAGTTTGCTTGCTTTTTTTATTTAGTACATAATGTTCCCACTAGTCTCTTATGACCGAAAAGAACTGGACATCAGGACCACGATTACTCAGCATGGACAGGCAGAATCCTTTTTTTCCCCTTTAACGATTCTGACAAGCCCGACGCGAACAATATACTGCTTTCCTCGGGAACAGGTCCAGATCCGCGTGATTTGCATGAAGAGGCAGAGAAGGTGGCCAAAGGGCAGACTGCCTTCTGAGAATTTGTAGGCGATCGAATAAACCCCCACTTCCTTCCATTCTGCTAGCAAACGTGCAATCTCTGGAGAATAAAATCGACGAGTTACGCTGAAGATTAAACTACCAACGGGACATTA
Organism: Salvelinus alpinus; assembly: GCF_045679555.1. Taxonomy (NCBI): domain Eukaryota; kingdom Metazoa; phylum Chordata; class Actinopteri; order Salmoniformes; family Salmonidae; genus Salvelinus; species Salvelinus alpinus. The sequence continues at coordinate 36,963,397 of NC_092086.1, read as the reverse complement.
AAACTAACATCTTATACTTCATGGAGTAATGGCTGAACGACGACACCATCAACATACAGCTGGCTAGTTATACGCTGTACCGGCAGGATAGAACAGCGGCGTCTGGTAAGAAGGGGCGGCGTACTTTGTATTTTTGTAAATAACAGCTGGTGCACGATATCTAAGGAAGTCTCGAGCTATTGCTTGCCTGAGGTAGAGTATCTCATGATAAGCTGTAGACCACACTATCTACCTAGAGAGTTTGTCTGTATTTTTCACAGCTGTTTATATACCACCACAGTCAGAGGCTGGCACTAAGACAGCATTGAATGAGCTGTATTCCGTCATAAGCAAACAAGAAAAAAGCTCACCCAGAGGCGGCGCTCCTAGTAGCCGGGGACTTTAATGCAGGGAAACTTAAATCCGTCCTACCAAATTTCTATCAGCATGTTAAATGTGCAACCAGAAAAAAAAAGAAAAAAGCAGAAAGCAGAAAGCACCAGTGACTAGATCAATAAAAATGTAAAAAGTGGTCAGATGAAGCAGATGCTAAGCTACAGGAGTTTTGCTAGCACAGACTGGAATATGTTCCGGGATTCCTCCAATGGCATTGAGGAATACACTACATCAGTCATTGGATTCATCAATAAGTGCATCAATGACGTCGTCCCCACAGTGACCATACGTACATACCCCAACCTGAAGCCATGGATTACAGGCAACATCCGCACTGAGCTAAAGCTGCCACTTTCAAGGAGTGGGACTCTACCCCCGGAAGCTTATGAAATCCTGCTATGCCTGCCGACAAACCATCAAACAGGCAAAGCGTCAATACAGGACTAAGATTGAATCGTAGTACACCGGCTCTGACGCTCGTCAGATGTGGCAGGACTTTCAAACCATTACAGACTACAAAGGGAAGCACAGTCGAGAGCTGCCCAGTGACACGAGCTAAACTACTTTATGCTCGCTGCGAGGCAAATGGCACTGAAACATGCATGAGAGCACCAGCTGTTCCAGAAGACTGATCATGCGCTCCGCAGCTGATGTGAGTAAGACCTTTAGACAGGTCATCATTCACAAGGCCGCATGGCCAGACAGATTACCAGGATGTGTACGGCGAGCATGCGCTGACCAACTGGCAAGTGTCTTTACTGACATTTAACCTCTCCCTGTCCGCGTGTGTAATACCAACATGTTTTAAGCAGACCACCATAGTGCCTGTGCCCAAGAACACCAAGGCAACTTTCCTAAATGACTACAGACCCGTAGCACTCACGTCTGTAGCCATGAAGTTCTTTGAAAGGCTGGACATGGCTCACATCAACACCATCATCCCAGAAACCCTAGACCCACTCCAATTTGCATACCGGCCCAACCTCTAATGCACTCCACACTGGACAAAAGGAACACCTACGTGAGAATGCTATTCATTGACTACAGCACAGCGTTCAATACCGTAGTGCCCTCAAAGCTCATCAATAAGCTAAGGACCCTGGGACTAAACACCTCCCTTTGCAACTGGATCCTGGACTTCCTGACGGGCCACCCCCAGGTAATAAGGGTAGGTAACAACACATCCACCAAGCTGATCCTCAACACAGGGGCCCCTCAGGGGTGCGTGCTCAGTCCCCTCCTGTACTCCCTGTTCACTCATGACTGCGTGGCCAGGCACAACAATGGTAGGCCTGATCACTGACAACAACGAGACAGCCTATAGGGAGAAGGTCAGAGACATGGCCTTGTGGTGCCAGGACAACAACCTCTCCCTCAACGTGATCAAGACAAAGGAGATGATTGAGGACTACAGGAAAATGAGAGCCGAGCACACCCCCCGTTCTCATCGACGGGGCTGCAGTTTAGCAGGTCGAGAGCTTCAAGTTCCTTGGTGTCCACATCACCAACAAACTAACATGGTCCAAGCACACCAAGACAGTCGTGAAGAGGGCATGACAAAACCTATTCCCCCTCAGAAGACTGAAAAGATTTGGCACGGGTCCTCAGATCCTCATAAGGTTCTACAGCTGCACCATTGAGAGCATCCTGACTGGTTGCATCACTGCCTGGTATGGCAACTGCTCGGCCTATGACCGCAAGGCACTACAGAGGGTAGTGTGTATGGCCCAGTACATCACCGGGCGAAGCTTCCTGCCATCCAGGACCTCTATACAAGGCAGTGTGAGAGGAAGGCCCTAAAAATAGTCAAAGAGTCCAGCCACCCTAGTCATAGACTGTTCTCTCTGCTACTGCACAGCAAGCGGTACCGGAGCGCCAGGTCTAGGCCCAAGAGGCTTCTAAACAGCTTCTACCCCCAAGCCATAAGACTCCTGAACATCTACTCAAATGACTACCCAGACTACTTGCATTGCCCCCCCCCCCCCCCCCCTTCTTTTACACCGCTGCTACTCTTATCTTCTATGCATAGTCACTTTACTAGCTCTACCTACATGTACATATTACCTCAACTAACCGGTGCCCCCGCACATTGACTCTGTACCGGTACCCCCCCCCCCTATATATAGTCTCGCTATTGTTATTTTACAGCTGCTCTTTAATTACTTGTTAGTTTTATTTATTATCTGTATTTTTAAAATTTTATTTAAACCGCACTGTTGGTTAGGGACTTGTAAGTAGGCATTTCACTGTAAGGTCTACACCTGTTGTATGCGGCGCATGTGACAAATACAATTTGATATTTGGGATCCGAGTGATGTTCTATCGATTCCCTGGGTCATTTCATGTTTTCATATGCATCCGAGTTGATGGTGTTCAAGCAGGCAGAAATCCGTCTGGTATGACGTAACAGTGATAAAGTCTCACCACACTGGAAGTTAATAGGAATACCTTTAGATTACAACAACATCTATCATACATGTCAGATTTCGGGAGGACGTCTTCTCTCAAATGAGCCATTCGTGCCAATTCATTTTTTTTTTTTTTACTGGAGCCAAATAGACTCCTAGTCACTCCTTGAAGGAGAGCACTCCTTGTCCCAGAATCGGACGCGTGGCCCATTGACGAAGCATGGACAACTTTTGCACTGTATATCTGCCGTTGTGAATGTCAGTCTCCACTCTGAGGCACATCGAACTGCAGGTTAAACATGGTGAGATTGTAAACACCTAAATTGATAGTGCAGTACGTTAAGGCGATTTCACAGCTAACTAGCTAGAGATGGATGGTACTGGGGTGAGAAGGGAAAGTCAGTGGACTTTTTTGGTCACAGGTGGATCTGAAACAAGGCCACCATGTGCAATGAACAAGCCTCAGCTAACAAATAAGTGAAGCAGTATCGAGGCAGTATCGAGGCTGTAAAACCACTAAATTAGCAGGTTTCTTTCCGACCTCTGTCAGTTGAAAAGTCTTTCTTCACTTACACACGTCAGGGGAGGCCATTTCCTGTGAGGCTGCGGTGAGAGAGGTTGTCCTTATATGACTAGTGACAGAGAGCCTCAATGCCATAATCACGGATGTGAAACCTGTCTAGGGAGGTAACAGCTGAGACTGAAAAACAGGGGTCAAGATTGCCTAAGGAAAACCTCTGAATAACATCTACTCAGCTTTCACACATTCCCACTGGCATAACCAAACATTTTACGGACATCCCGTCTCAAAAAGGTGAACGAGAAATGTTTAATCTGAGATTTGAACCCACAACCTTTGGCTCGAGGTCAGCCTTTAACAATATTGCGCTCTATTGACTTTAGCATGTAGTGACCCAGCGAGAAGCCGCTGATCATGCATTTAATGAAGTCACTCAAAAAACATCCCTCAGCGTCAAACCTCAGACCTGATACAACGTACCGCACAGAAGAGAAAGTTGCGCAACCAAAGCCTGTGGAGGGACAGGAATTCAGGAAGACAGGTCCCATCGCTTTGACCAAAACACATGCAAATCTGAAGTCTACCATTCCATTGGAATTTCACAAAACATGGGAGATTTCACAACTACAGCGTAAGATAACAGGCAAAGGGGGCAGAAGGTGTGTCAGGCGGTGTGACAGCAGAGGCAGGAGACAAAAGCATGAACTTTTAAGCCTACGCATCCCAAGATATGAAAAGTGGGTGGTGTGTGATGCAGTAGGCATTCCTCAGTAAACCAGGTTGCCCACAGTATATACTGCACATGTAGACACTTTGCTGCTTCATTCTCACGTGAGGCGAGGTTGCTGTGGAAAATGTTTAATTTTTTACTGGGCAGTGTGTACAGTTTGTCCTTGGGTCCTCCCAATGTGATTGCAATTGCTTGGTACTAGGTTGTAAGAACAGCCAATAGGAAGGTTATCTAACCGATGAAAACGTTTAAACGTCTTGTTGAGTTTGCATTTAAAAAAAAAAATGTTATTCACAACGATACAATAGAGCAGGTGTAAACACAATGAACCGTTAGTGCCATTTAGGAAGTTTGTTCAAGAGGCTTCCATGTCACAATAATAAAGACAGGAGCGGAAAAGTTTGGGGCAGAAACAGCTGGGATAAATCCCATAATGCTGTGTGAATGAAGTCTTACATCCCTCCAGGGCATTAAAAACAATGATTGGATTATTTCAGACATGTTTATTTCCCGACTATGGTTCATTGCTAGTTAACTATATTTGGGACTTCTACCCAAGTGCGCTACATAATGACTGAATCAAATTAAATGTTTCAAAAAACATTAATTGTTAAAATGCAATCTACAAGGGAATGGCATTTCTCTTAGTTCAGCTTATGTCAGGCTATTGTTCAATGATACCCTGACTCAAAGACTGAGGTATCAAAAACTATGAATAATTTAACTGTACCATTAGGCTAGCTAAAATGGCCATAACCAACTGGGCAGCTTTGGCTACCTACCTTTACTCATTCATAGTCCTCTTCTATCTAGCACACAACAGCTGATGCATCTCCCACTCACACCCTCCATTGATCTGCACCTAAAACATACAGCACCTGACCGTTCTCTTTTTGCACTCCTTGTCCAATGACTGTAGTTGGGATGGTGTAGCTGACAGTACCTAACAGACCGTCTCTGTGACGTCTGTAAAAAAAAGAATCTGACACCATGAGGACCCGCCAGCTATGGAGGAAAGCAAAATGAAGTGCATTTGGAGCTGTTCACTCAAAAAAAAGTGTAAACATTTCCCATAGTTGTGTAAAGGAAACATGTGCACTATATGGTTACTTCAATTGGACCTGCGAGTAATGTAATGAACACATTTTACATTGTCTGAGGGAAGGCTTTGGTCACAGAGGCAGTATGTGCCTTTGACAAGTCATTGGGCAATGGTGCATATGGCTGTCCAATGGAAATGTTTCAAGCAAACTGCAGGTGCAATTCTCAATGCAGCCTAGGTGTCAATACAAGTAGACGCAGAAGTCCATCACTCAGAACAAACGTCCTCGCCACAGAAGCTTGCCCCACAAATCCGCCAGCATTGACGTAAATCTGTCTTCAATCCATGTGTCAATCCTCGGCAAACACTGGGCCAAAATTACAGACAGCACATCTACAGATCCCCAGTCTTTACCCACAAAGTGGCGGTAAACGAAAATGATCATATGCCAAGGCAGTCATTATGGAGATCGGCATCTTGATTTGATAGAGCTGGTCTGGCAAGACCGCAGGTAGCGCTGTAAATGTGTTCTCCAAGGTCTCAACTCGGAGAACATTATGCGGGAATGGAAGAGAAGACCATTTGAAACAGGTACTTTACCCACTCTGCTACTGCTGGGCCATGCTGCTACTGTCATGAGCTCGCAGGGAGCCAGATAATTCACAGGGGTGTTACAGTAAATAAAGATATGATATAATTGATGCATTTCTAGGCTAATACTGTTCACCATGACACTGCGTTGGCTTGCAAAGATGCGGTCGGCTCATTGCCTTCCAGTTCTTAACCGCCTTGCGCCCACCACACCAGAATCCCTTCCACAGCACTTTATGTAACAGGGGAGAGACGCCAGGTTCTGTGCACCAACTAATGGCTGGCATGATTAGGTAATAACAGTACGTAGACATTAAGATTTTCAGCCAGCCAGAGAGCGCTTCTGAAGCCAAACTGGGTGATGTATATGATTGGCAGGCGTTAACTTCATAAATTGTCAAAATAAAAACATTTATACTATGCACAGCCACAATCTGTTGAGAAAACCAACAAAGGCGATCGACAGTGCACATTTCCTTCTGATTCTACATCAGAATGATCAAACTAACGTTAATCAAGTGCACTTTAACCTAAAACATGACAGACAATATGACTGTTTAAAGCTTCACTTGAGGCATAACATAAAACAAAGCCTCAACCAGTGAGAATAGTGCTCCGCTATTGCGCTAGCTCGCAAGCTAACGTAACCAGTAAATATGGATCGTTCGAGATACTCATTTTGAGTGAAATGCTGGGTAGCTGCACAATGCCGTACATAATGCCGGATTGATTAATTAGCGTGCAACAAAAAAAATATCAGAGATGGCAAGTTGGAACAGTGCAATAAAATAACGTTACATTGCACGTTTTTGCCCTATTTAAGAACAGAACAGCAGGGTAAACATGAGTCATTCCACCAAAAAACGGAATGGGTGGCTAGCAACCTTGGTAGCTAGCGAGTTAGCATCGAGTGGACATCACCTCATCACAAAAGGAGAGGGAGGGGGGAGAGAGGGTATGCTGTCGCTAGCTAGCCATCTCTGTACAAGAACCGCGAGAAATGGCCGAGAAGCACTTACCATCTGTGTACTTTAGTCAACGTTTAAATACAAAGACAATTTGGTGATCGATTGCTTTCTCATTCGTTTCCCCGATTTCTGCTGTCAGGATTCTTCCTACAGACCCGGCGAGTTACCTCAGCTTGGCTCCCCTGCTCTTGTTTTTCGAGAGTCGTTTTTTTTGTTCTTTATATTAGCAGGATGTTGCACGCTATTGGTTCTAGTCGCCCCCCGGGTCTCTCTCCTTCACCCCACCCCGCTCTCTTAACCCACCTCCCTGTACTGAAACGGTAATTCTTTTGAAAAAGGGATTCAAAAAAGATTAACAGTGTAAATCAGTCCTAGGTTTAAAATAAAAAAGAAACTAACACATGAATATGCATACATCACAACTAATTGTCATCCCTTTTGCTGACAGGGTTAAAAAAAGCACCTTTCGACTCTTTAAAAAATATATTAACAAATCAATACAAGTAGTACATGGGGGAAACACCTTTCGACTCTCATCTACACATAGTCTGACTGCACTGCCACTAATGTTTTGTGTGCTGCAGATGACAAAGAACCCAAAGTGCACTGTACATGTAACAAGTCTCAGCACATTTCTGTCCAAAGTCCAGTGACTGAGGTTTATGTCTGGGTAGGTAGGTATGAACCACTCTTTGGCCTGTGGTCCAGCATAGAACAAGTTCCACATTTAAGAGGCTGAGAAATCCTGCCGAATTCAAATCATTTGTAATAGCTCGAAGAATAGCACACAACCCTTAATTCCTGCTCAGCGTAACTAACATTCACAGCACAAGTCTGTTATGCCCAGTCTTGCCAACAGTTGGCTTTGTGATGGAAACCTGTGTTTAAATATGACATGCATGCAAAAGTTGAGCATGATAATAGTAGCGCTTAAAATACCATGAAAGCAATTGGTTGTGTATGGTAATAAAAAAAGACTAAAGAGTTAAGTGTGAAATGGCTGTGTCGTTTTCTGCTGACGTCTTCATTAACTGTTAGGTCCATGTAAGTGCATTTTGTGTGGAGTCAAGGGTGACCCAGAGTCCAGTTATTGAAAACAGATGTTGAGAGGCCTTCATCACACTAGAAGTAGAAGGGTGTGTGGGTCTAAGTGGGGGATGGTGTATAGACTATTCTGTACTGAGAGAAAAGTGTTGGAGTTGTTACTCTTGAGAGTGGAAAACACCTACCATCTAGTGGGGGGTTATTGTGATTGCATTATGGTTGTCGGTGGTGTGGGATAATTTACAATGTTTTATACCAGAGCCCAGTGGCCTGTACACACATTACTTTCAGTATCAGACATACTGTACGCTCTAACTAACTGTTTTTGAGGAGACTCAAGTCTGAAGACCCTGCAGGTCTATGGCAATACCTGCAATAGTATTGCACGTAACACATTGATGTTGGCTCGATGAGTATCAGATAGATTGTATGTAAGGCTGCAGATCAGAGGTGTTGTGTGGCTGCATTAAGAAAGAGTTACTGGTACGATGAAAATAAAAACTGGTACTTTACACAAGGTCTTTGGAAACAAACACATGAATGTCACTTAGTAAAAGCAGAAGCAGCCCGTGTCCACCACCTTTTTCCTGTCATCCATCCAGCTAGTTTTTCACCCTGTATTTGAATACTGAGTATTGACATTAGTGCACCATTGACTATGAATCCTGCTAACATTCAGAAAGCACGGCAGTGGGGTGTTTAGTTACTTCAGTGAGGAGTGTCACCAAGGGTTTTGCTGGAGCCATCCAGTGCAGTGAATGACTCACTACATAATCTGGTAGAATTTGCAATCAGAAGAGCCACGGCTCTTACCTCTGATGTCTCCCTGCACCACACGGATGAGTCCACCAGAATATCTTTGGCCAACCTCTCAATCTAACGGAGCTGAACAAAAGAGCTGAAAGGACAAGAGTGATGTTTAGGTTCATAGGATGGGGTTGTCTTTTCTAAATACAAAATAAAAGGACGGGTGGGAGGTAAAGCCATGGGTAGCTCTGCAAAGCTTATCGACATGGGCACTAAATTAAATCCACTTGAACAAAAAGGGTTAAGATGCTACAATGCTATTCGATTAGCAAACGAGTAAAGTGCAAAAGTATGCATGGCAATAAGTTAAATCAGGGATTCTCAAACTTTTTGGGGCCATGGACCCCTTAAATTAGCAAATTCATCAGGGATCCCCACAATCTGAACACAACTCTAGTGAGATAATAGCATACAAGGAGTTTTACTATGACTTCGGGGAGTGAATGGCCAGACAACGCACGTCTCAGGCCCATGGAAGGAAGATTTGAAAGGCCCATCTCTTGGCATCGGAGAGAACATTTAGCAGTTTATGCTAAATTTCTGAAATTCTACAGATTGCCATGTGGCAAAGAGATGTTGTTGTTGCAGTTTTAAAGCTAATATCCTGCAAGAGAGAAAACTTAGCAGTTTTAAAGCTAAAATTACAGTGCATTCATGTAAAAAAAACAATGGGTGGGGGAATACAAGTATTGAGTTGAAAAATGTATAATTGGCAGAGAACTGTGGATACCAATATTCCTGTGAGCCTCCCAGGCCCATGTTGCCCAGGGTTAAGAACATATATTGTAAATTAATAATATTACATTGTATTACACCCTCTAAATTTATTCCGTGGATCCCTTGGCCAAAATTTGTTTAATCGGTTAGTAATATTCATTTAAAAAATGAAGTACATTTTTGATATACACCGAACAAAAATATAAACACAACATGCAACAATTTCAAAGATTGTACTGAGTTACAGTTCATATAAGGATATCAGTTAATATAAAAACATTAGGCCCTAATCTATGGATTTCACATAACTGGAAATCCATAGATTGTCCGTAGTTAATGCCTGCCCATACCATAATCACACCACCACTCCGTTCACCATGCTGACGTCAGCAAACCGCTCACCCACACAACACCAAACACACTGTCTAGCATCTGCCCGGTACAGTTGAAACCGGGATTCATCCTTGAAGAGCACACTTCTTTGACGAAAAGATCATGATCATTAGACTCCTCTTTAAATCTGCGTATTTCTCCAAAGCTCAGTTGTCCTGAGTCTGCACAATACTGCCAGGACCTATGATCAAGAGAGACACTCAAGTTTTTCATACTATATCTCTTGACACATTGATGAAAATAGTCTTGGCCTCTAAACCTTCAAGCTGCATACTGGACCCTATTCCAACTAAACTACTGAAAGAGCTGCTTCCTTTGCCCTCCTATGTTGAATATAATAAACAGCTCCCTATCCACCGGATATGTACCAAACTCACTAAAAGTGGCCGTAATAAAGCCTCTCTTGAAAAAGCCAAATCTTGACCCAGAAAATATAAAAAACGATTGGCCTTATCGAATCTCCCATTCCTCTCAAAAATGTTAGAAAAAGCTGTTGCGCAGCAACTCACTGCCTTCCTGAAGACAAACAATGTATATTAAACACTTCAGTCTGGTTTTAGACCCCATCATAGTACTGAGACTGCACTCGTGAAGGTGGTAAATTACCTTTTAATGGCGTCAGACCAAGGCTCTGCATCTGTCCTCGTGCTCCTAGACCTTAGTACTGCTTTTGATACCATCGATCACCACATTCTTTTGGAGAGATTGGAAACCCAAATTGGTATACACGGACAAGTTCTGGCCTGGTTTAGATCTTATGTCGGAAAGATATGTTTGTCTCTGTGGATGGTTTGTCCTCTGACAAATCAACTGTACATTTCGGTGTTCCTCAAGGTTCCGTTTTATGTCCACTATTATTTTACCTCTTGGTGATGTCATTTGGAAACAATGTTAACTTTCACTGCTTTGCGGACGACACAGCCGTACATTTCAATGAAACATGGTGAAGCCCAAAAATTACCCACCCTGGAAGCCAATGTTTAAGACATAAGTGGACAGCGACAAATGTTTTACTTTTAAACTCGGACAAAACAGAGATGCTAGTTCTCGGTCCCAAGAAACAAAGATCTTCTGTTGGATCTGACACTTAATCTTGATGGTTGTACAGTCACCTAAAAAAAAACTGAAGGACCTCGGCGTTACTCTGGACCCTGATCTCTCTTTTGACGAACATATCAAGAATATTTCAAGGACAGCCTTTTTCCATCTTCGATACATTGCAAAAATCTGAAAGTTTCTGTCCAAAAATTATGCTGAAAAAATAATCCATGCTTTTGTCACTTCTAGATTAGACTACTGCAATGCGCTACTTTCCGGCTACCCGGATAAAGCACTAAATAAACTTCAGTTAGTACTAAACACGGCTGCTAGAATCTTGACTAGAACCAACATTTTTTATCATATTACTCCAGTGCTAGCCTCTACACTGGCTTCCTGTTAAGGCTAGGGCTGATTAAGGTTTTACTGCTAACCTACAAAGCATTACATGGGCTTGCTCCTACCTACCTTTACGATTTGGTCCTGCCATACATACCTACACGTACGCTACGGTCACAAGACACAGGCCTCCTTACTGTCCCTAGAATTTCTAAGTAAACAGCTGGAGGCAGGGCTTTCTCCTATAGAGCTTCAATTTTATGGAATGGTCTGCCTATCCTTGTCAGAGATGCAGACTGTCTCGACCTTTAAGTCTTTATTGAAGACTCATCTCTTCAGTAAGTCTGGCCGAGGGGTGTGAAGCTGAACAGAAAGGCACTGGAGCGACGAACCGCCCTTGCTGTCTCTGCCTGGCCGGTTCCCATCTCTCCACTGGGATTCTCTGCCTCTAACCCTATTACGGCGGCTGCATCACTGGCTTACTGGTGCACTTCCATGCATCACTTGAGTGGGTTGAGTCACTGACATGATCTTCCTGTCCGGGTTGGCGCCCCCCTCGGGTTCGTGCCGGGGGGAAGATCTTTGTGGGCTATACTCGGCCTTGTCTCAGGATGGTAAGTTGGTGGTTGAACATATCCCTCTAGTGGTGTGGGGGCTGTGCTTTGGCAAAGTGGGTGGGGTTATATCCTGCCTGTTTGGCCTTGTCCGTGGGGATCGTCGGACAGGGCCAAGGTGTCTCCCAACCCCTACTGCGTCAGCCTCCAGTATTTATGCTGCAATAGTTTGTGTCGGGGGGCTAGGTTCAGTCTGTTATATCTGGAGTATTTCTCCTGTCTCGTTCGGTGTCCTTTGTGAATTTAAGTATGCTCCCTCTAATTCTTTCTCTCAATTTTCTCTCTTGTCGTTTTGAGAGAATTTGGCAATACGTCCAACCGGCCTTACAACCGCAGACCACGTGTATGACATTATGTGGGTGAGCAGTTTGCTGATGTCAACGTTGTGAACAGAGTACCCCATTGCGGCGGTTGTGGTTTGGGCAGGCATAACGAACACAATTGCATTTTATTGATGGCAATTTGAATGACAATCCTGAGGCCCATTGTTGTGCCATTCATCCGCCGCCATCACCCTCATGTTTCAGCATGATAATACACAGCCCCATGTCACAAGGATCTGTACACAATTCCTGGAAGCTTATAATGTCACAGTTCTTCCACGGCCTGCATACTCACCAGACATGTTTCCCATTGAGCATGTTTGGGATGCTCTGGATCAACCTGTATACTTTGGACGGTATCAATACACAGCAGTCACTGCAAAGATACAGGTGTCCTTCCCAATCAGTTGCCTGAGAGGAAGGAAACAACTCAGAGATTTCACCATGAAGCCAACGGTGACTATAAAACAGTTCCAGAGTATAATGGGTTTGATAGAAGAAACTATAGATGGATCAACAACATTGTAGTTTCTCCACAATACTAACCCTAATTGACAGTTTAGAGAAGGAAGCCTGTAGAGAATAAAACAATATTCCAAAACATGCATCCTGTTTGCAACAAGGCACTAAAGTAATACAGCAAAAAAAAAGTGGCAAACTAATTAACTTGTGTTTTGAATACAAAGTGTTATGTTTGAGGAAAATCCAATACTTTACCAAGTACCACGCCATATGTTCAAGCATAGTGGTGGCTGCATCATCGTATGGGTATGCTTGTCATCGTGAGGATCGGACCCTTTTTTTACATTCTCACCTAAAATTACATACCCAAATCTAACTGCCTGTAGCTCAGGACCTGAAGTAAGGATATGCATATTCTTGATACCATTTGAAAGGAAACACTGAAGTTTGGAAATGTTAAATTAATGTAGGAGAATATAACACATTAGATCTGGTAAAAGATAATACAAAGAAAAAACATGTTACATTTTTTTTTTTAACCATCATCTTTGAAATGCAAGAGAAAGGCCATAATGTATTATTCCAGCCCAGGCGCAATTTAGATTTTGGACACTAGTTGGCAGCAGTATATGTGCAAAGTTTGACTGATCCAATGAACTATTGTATTTATTTTCAAAATGTTGTATCAAGACTGCCCAAATGTGCCTAATTGTTTTTTTAATACATTTTCAAGTTCAGAACTGTGCACGCTCCTCAAACAATAGTATGTTATTATTTCACTGTAATAGCTACTGTAAATTGGACAGTGCAGTTAGATTAACAATAATTTAAGCTTTCTGCCAATATCAGATATGTCTACGTCCTGGGAAATTCTCTTTTTACTTACAACCTCATGCTAATCACATTAGCCTACGTTAGCTCAACTGTCCCGCAGGCGGGAAACCAATCCTTTATAACTGAACTAAGCACAGGCAAAATCCTAGAGGAAAATATGGTTCAGTCTGCGTTCCACAAGACCCTGGGAGATGAATTCACTTTTCAGCAGGACAATAACCTAAAAAACAAGGCCAAATCTACACTGGAGTTGCTTACCAATAAGACAGTGACTGTTCCGGAGTGGCCGAGTTAAAGTTAACTTAAATCTACTTGAAAATATATGGCAAGACCTGAAAACCAATTTGACAGAGCTCGAAGAATTTTGAAGAGAATATAGGTAAATGTTGCACAATCCAGGTGTAGAAAGCTCTTAGAGACTTACCCAGAAAGACTCAGCTGTAGTCGGTGCCAAAGGTGCTTCTACAAAGTATTGACTCAGGGGTGTCAACAACTTGTGCAAATGAGATTTCTATATTTCATTTTCAATACATTTGCCAAAATAAATTTAAAATATTTTTTCCCTGTCATCATGAGGTATTATGTTCAGATGGTAGAAAAAAAATCCTCACCTGTTTTGAATAACAACTAAATGTGGAATAGGTCAAGGGGTATGAATACTTTCTGAATGTACTGTAGGCTGCAACTAGCTGGAGGAGGAGCGCTCTGGGGGGTTTGGTACACTGACCACTGGAAGGAGAGCGCCTTGGCGGGGTGTAGCTGGTAGCCTGCGGCGGGGGTAGCAGGTAGCCTGCGGGTAGCCAATTGGCAGGTCATTTAGGAGACCATATGGTACGGCGCTTGGTAGGCCTCCTGGTAGCATGCTTTATTGGCCACTTGGTAGGCCGGGGTGGCTGCTTGGTATGCTGCTACACTCACCCCATTGTGTTACCATCCCAGGTTTTGGCACCATACAAAACAGCTTAAAGTCTGATTCGGCTGGGTGGGAGTTAACACAATGGGTAGGTCTTCAAGAAAACAGGGAGGTGGTAGCCTTTGGACATTTTAAAACAGGCTTGGTCTTTATGGCTTCATTTATGGGTAAGTGTTCATTGCTAGTTTGGTTTGAAAGGGGCTAGTTATTGCAGGTGGGGATATTTAAGGAGGTAGTCCCGCCTCTTTCAGGTGTACGTGATTTGGTTGATTACATTGACTGAGGTGTGTGGCGACCAATAAGTAGCAGACTCCACCCCAGGTAGGTGGGGTTTTGTACACTAAGGCTGCGTTTAGACAGGCAACCCAATTATGATATTTTTTGCATTAATTGGGTCTTTTAACCAATCACCAATCAAATATTTTCACATCAGCTCTTTTTCATTGCTGATCTGATTGGTCAAAAGACCAATTAGTGAGTGAAAAAAATCTGAATGGAGCTGCCTGTGTAAATGCACCCTGTGCCTTTAACAAGTGTACATGGGCACATAGGGAGAATCTCAATTGCATACTCCTCGAGTCCTCTCTCCTCAAAACTCATTGGATGAGAAAGCAAAGGGTCCCTCCTCTCTGACCTCTTCTAATGGGTTTTGGGAAGGAGGCGAAAACAGAGGTGTCACAGTCTGTCCTTTTGAATCAGAATCTTTACCTGCCAAAGTCATGTTACGATATATCAGTTATCCTGTTAGAGCTTTCGTGCCGAATCCACTGCAGTGTTTCAGGTGCCACGTCACACCAGTGTGTAGGAGGGAGATTCCAAGACGTGGGAAGTGTGCAGGAGGGCATGGGACAGAGGATTGTGTAGATTCTGTGGGAAAAGTTGTGTGTGCAACTGTAGAGGTGCCCATGTTGCTAGGGATTGGAAGTGTCCGGTGCGAGAGAGGCAGGTTGAGGTGGCCAGAGTCAGAGTAGTGTAGAAGGTGTCATACGCTGAGGCTGTGAAGAAAGTAGAGGAGGATGGGTCAAGGGTGAGGGATCCTGGCAGGATCCCTGTGAGTAGGAGATCTGTGCCAGCAAAGAGGGATAGGCCAACAAGTGATATATACTTCAGTAACAAAAAATAAATGTTCTGGTGGCAGCTGCAGAAAAGTATTTGGTTGTATGAAATTTGACTTCAGAAGAGTTAGTGTGTTGAGTGGTGGTGTCCCGTCCTCTCAGGCCATTGGCATGGTGTAGGAGCAGATAGGGTCAAAGTAGTGGAATGGGCTAGTGGGTTTTTAATGAGTGTAGGGTTAGTTGAAGGGTGTTTTTATTTTATTTAGTATTTTCTATCACAAAGTATAATGGGGGCGGTAAGGCAACATATTGGATGCCAACTGCCGTTAAACCCCACCGAAGAGGAGGGGACGCGAGGAGTATACAATTAAGATTCTTCCTTACACAGGCACACACTTACTCTGTCGATCAGGCATTGGCTGGCGTTGAACCTCACTTGATACTCTGAAAAAGGATACCAAAAGAATATATAAATAGGTGACAAAATACAGACCAGTCTTTGGTAAAGTAAAGACAGTCAACTTACCAAAACCAACATCATACATTCTATCTGCCTCACAAACACCAGTAACCAGCAGAGTGTGTTAATCTAAACAGGAGGCCTGTCCTACTCTAGTTCAGCTGTAAGCAAGTGGGTCGGATCTGCTAGCTAAAACACCAGGAATACCACTCTCTTCCGGGTGGTGGCCTTCTCTCAATTGCATACTCCTCACGCCCTCCCTCTTCCTCAAAACCCATTGGAAGAGAAGATCAGAGGGGAGGGACCTCTGGATTTCTCATCCAATGGGTATGAGGTGGCGGTAAGGAGAGCACATACAAGGAGATTGCAATTGAGATTCTCCATATGTGTGAGGATAGAGATGCACTAAGAGTTGTGGCTGGCTATGGATACCTTCTAAAAAGGTACCCTACAAACCACGACTAAAAACCACATTTTATTAACAAAAATTAGACCATTGTTTTTTCACATGTATCTACTCAGTCTTAACCCTATTGTCTATGGAAGTTACATGTCCACCGAGGAGCAAAAATGCCTCAAGGGTTAAATGCAAAAAGGAATTGCCAATTATATCCTCACAATGACAGCTGCTTGTGTCACATCTTGTGTGCAAATTACAGATATAACAGAGAACCTCACGGGTACTGTCATGCCTAAGACTAGTCATTTTCAAGACAGAAGCCGATTCCAAAATGGAAGCTTTTGAAACAGAATGTTATGGAGTTTGAGTTCAGTTTTTCACTAGCATATAACCACTTCTACAATATCAGGTGTCAAAACGTAGTGAGTGTTGACAAATGTGGGACCAAGTGAATTTATGTTTATTACAGTTCAGAACTTCTGTGTCAGATGCAGCTAAGTTTAGAATGCACACTTATAGAACTTCCATTGACAAATTACAAACAGAAAAGGAAACTATAGACAAACAAAATAAACTGCCAAAGACATTTTTTTAATCAAAAATACTTGACATCCTCCTGTGAATGAACTCAAGCGTAGCCTCACACAAAAATGAACAAATACATTTTACAGACACTCCACTTTCAAAAGCATAAAAAACACCTAAGTGACACAGAGGCACTTTACGAAGAAGTGAATACAAGCTGCAAAGTTCACAAACACAGATGGATTCACAGGAAGTAGTACACTTATATATAAAAAAAGAAGGAGATCTGTCATTAACGTGGGTTGATAATATACACTCACATTTAGTCCAATAGGGCTGTGTTGGGTTACTCAGGGCTAAGAGTTTAACTAGAACGACGGGGGTGTCCAGTGAGAAAGGACGTAAGAATACAACAGACATCTCAATCACAAGTGTTTTCTGTGGCGTCAGGACTGCATAACAGCTCCACTGCTTCCTTCTATTGACCAGAAAGATTGACCATCTCACTTATGGTGAGGTTAAAACTATCTGGATGGTATATTTACAGTAGATTTCTTTCTCCATGCACAGTAGAGTGGAACTCTATCCAAAATCTCAACACTTCTTCAGACAAGCTGACAATCAGGAGCCATGTTACTGAATCCCCAACCAATGCAGGATAGCATGTCTTTCCCCTTGCATTTAGACCGCGCAGTAGGGTCGGTTCACACATTAACCTTTAAATTCTGTGCATGTTTCAGCTGAAATGACCAGCTGTGCATCTACAGACAATGCATGCTCATCTAAGAACAGTTGGTTGGTTGCTTTTCAGGTGATGTGTTTTAGTTGTCCCACCTACTCTTTTTGCGTTTTGGTGGATCTGGGACTGCAAAGCTGTCTTCCTCTCGGTCTCCTTTCCCCTCAGCTCTGTCCCCCCTTCCTTCACTCCCTGCCCTGTCTCCACTCTCCCTGTCACCTCTACAATCGTCTCGCTCTCTGTCCCTTCTACTTCCGTCTCCATTACGACTATCGCCATGGCGCCCGCTGCTGCCATGGCGATCCTTGTCCCCGTATCTATCGCGGTCTGCGTGGCGGTCCCGCTCCCCATAGCGCTCCCGCTCTCCCCCGCCACTGTGCCGCTCGCTCCTGTCTCTCCTGTCACGATAGTGGCCATCTCCATGGCGACTCCTGTCATCACCATGTCTGTCACGGGGCCCTTCCCTGGGTGAGGGTGGGGCGGCATACCCCTGAGGAGCAGTGGCCTGGCTGTCTGACACAGAGCTCAGGGAGCCGGCGCTGGTGAAGCCTGCCATCTTGGTGCCCATGCCGAGGGCTGCTGGAGGGGCCATGGCTAAGGATGGGGGTCCACGTGGCCGGTCTGGGCCCTCAGGGGCCCCGGTGGGGACGGAGCTCAGACTTCCAGCGCTGGTCCAGCCTGAAGAGCTACTGGACTTAGTGGTGAGTTTAGGAACCATGCCGGACGCCGCCACAAAGTGGTTCTTATACTGAGACTGGGGAAAAATAGACAACGATTAAAGAGGGACTTCTAGACGTACAGAAATAATTCATGATAAAAAGGGATAATTTAAAGCTAACAGAATAGATAGTGAGTGACAGTTTAATTACCTGGAAGGCTGACTTCATTGCTGACATGCGGTCTCCCATGGCTCCGGTAGGCTTGCTGTAGCCCTCATAGTTACCCATGGCAGCACCACCACTACGCTCCTGGATAAACAACAAAATGTCAACAACCACCAAGAGTTACACTATTATGCCACTGACCTACCAACAAGATAAAACACTACAAATAACAGAATTTATGTTACAAATAAACATGGCCAACTCACAGAACTTTCAGCTCCCAATCCTGGCCTCTCTCTGTAGCCCAGACCACCTCCTCCAATGTTTAGCTTCTTCCCTTTGCCACCCTTGAAGCGTGATTTCCTGAACCAGGGATTCTGAGAGGAATACATCAAAGGAGGTCAGTAAAGACATCATATAAAATGAACCTTTCCATAGCCGTCCTCAATGGTCAGTCAGGGACATGTAGAATGGCTTACCTGCATTGCCAAGTCCATCAGTTCCTTAGAGACGCTTTGATTGGCTCCCTCCAGGTTACGCACAAGGTCTCCTGCAAATGATGTGTCTTTACTGGTGAGAAGGGTGTAGGCAACACCCTTTTCTCCAGCACGACCTGTTCGGCCAATTCGGTGTGTGTGTGTGTCGATGTCCCGAGCCACGTCATAGTTCACTACTGTGCGTATTGAAGGGATATCCAGACCACGAGCTAGGGAGGAAATGACAAAGAAGCAGTGAATGATAGAATGACAAGTATGTAGTAGCACTGGAATTCAGGCAAAAACAATCAAATCATTGTCAGTGTCTGTGTAATCATACACAGATCTCTGATAATTGGAACGTTGTGCCACATTCATTCCCCACCCCCTCGTCTGCAGCCCATCCCCACCTCACCTGCCACGTCGGTGGCCACCAGCACGGGCAGACTCTTCTTCTTGAAGTCAGCGATGACCTTGTTCCTCTCACTCTGGTCCATGTCTCCGTGCAGCAGGCCCAGGCTGTGGCCCTCCTGGGTCAGGTTGGTGGCCAGCTCGTCACAGTTGGCCTTCTTGGTGACGAAGATAAGTACAGAGCCAGAGGAGGTAAACTCCACCAGGCGGCGGGTCAGCCAGCCCCACTTCTCCACCCCACTGGGCATGATCTCCACTACCTGGGTCACATCCTCATTGGCCTGGGGAGGAAGGATGGAGGATTGAAGAGCATTAGATGACTAAACTCCAGAAAATGTTCTGCCGCCAGCTGGTTGACTGTTCTGGCAATGTAGAACTTTAAATAAATGACAGAAGTGGCAATCAGATGGTGTTAGAAGAGCCACTGGTCTGACCTCCCCGATGTCTCCCTGCACCACACGGATGGGGTCCACCAGGATATCTCTAGCCAGCCTCTCAATCTTCTTACGGAAGGTGGCGCTGAACAGAAGAGCTGTGAGGACAGGAGTAAAGTTAAGGTTCATAGGACGGTGTTGTCTTATCTAAAGCCTCTAACAAGTGTACATGCACACATTCACACACTTACTCTGTCGATCAGGTCGGACATGGCTGGCAATGGATCTCACTTGATACTCTGAAAAAAGTTTCCAAAAGTATATGATATAAATAGGTGTCAAACCAACTTCAGTGAACAATCTTCTGGGCCTAGTGGTCATTGGGAACAAAATAAATAAGGGAAAGCCAACTTACCAAAGCCCATATCAAACATTCTATCTGCCTCATCAAACACCAGGTATGTCACTCTCTGCAGAGAGGTGGCCTTCTTTTTCACATGGTCAATCAGACGACCCTGTGTGAAGAACAACATACACAACCCAATAAGTGAAATGACCTCAGGGGATTCTTTTCCTCCAATACATAAAGACTAAACACAGTCTACCACAGTGATTGTCAACTAGAGCTCTTACCGGGGTGCACACAACTATCTCTGCCCCCTCCTGAAGAGCCTTGGCCTGCTCCCACATGCTGCCGCCTCCATACACCGCCACCGAGCGCAGGGAGTAGGCTTTCCCAAAACGCTTACACTCCGCGTGGATCTAGGGAGCACAACCATCATTTTCACGGGCCTAATCAACTTTTTGTCATGGAAATGTTTTGTTCCTGACCCATCTCTCCCTGGCTGTCTTACCTGCTGACAGAGCTCCCTGGTGGGGCACACGATGACTGCGATGGGCCCCTCTCCAGTCTCCAGTTCCTTCTGGTCCATGATGTGAACTAGCATGGGCCAGATGAAGGCTGCAGTCTTGCCACTACCCGTTTTCGCAATGCCAATCATGTCACGTCCACTCAGGGCAATGGGAACTCCCTACAGGACAGATGGGGAAGAAAATACAGGTGAGGCCTATTTGCTACTAAAGCAATATGAAAGTACCAAAAAGAAAGACCTAGGAAACAAGCTGCTTAGGTACCTGGCACTGAATAGGTGTTGGCTGAGTGTACTCCGACTTGCGGATTATGTGCATCAGCTGCTCGTCAAACCCAAAGTGGGCGAAGCTGGTGGAGAGTTTAGGAGGGGCGGCACCAGACACCTGCCAAAGTCAATGAAGCAAAATAAATAGACAAGAGGCTTTCGGTTAAAGAGACAATGGGATCATACAACAGTTGTCTGTAAGTGGTATGTTGGCTAGGATTGTGTGGTTGGGTTTAGATGTGGTTGTGTCCTTCTCCGGACACTTACCCGCAGGTTGAGTTTGTGTCTCAGCTCAAACACCTCTGTGCCTGTCAGGCTGAGAAGCTCCTCATGCTCGTTGTAGAAGTTCCTCTCAAAAGGTGGGTAGTCAATCTATAAGGGGATGACATAAATGTAGGACCTCAGACACTAAAATAAAATAAAAACTCCAATTGACAAGATAAGATATAACTTCCTGCCTCTTGGCTCAGATAGGTGCAGTATGCAGCTGTTACCTCAGAGTGGTCCATCGGGGGCAGGGGCATGATGATCTTCTTAGTGGTGGGGGCAATGGGATTCCCATCACTGTCGTAGTCTATGTTCTCATCCTCGTCCTCTGCGGTCAGCCCAGCTGTGGGATTCTCTGCCATGTAGCGGAAGTAGGCTTCCTGCACAGAGCACAGCCGCATGAGTCAACCAGAGTCAGCTTAAACGCCTAATGAAGCACACATTCATGCAGGCACTCTTACCACTCTCATAACCGGGGGATATACATTCAAATACAGTCAACGGCAAAATGCTCTGATGATCGCCCATATCAATGTCGGAGTCTAAGCCATTTTATGTTTTAACACTCAGTTTAAACCAGTCTTTGCGTTATTCGGGCTGAAATTGATCAGTGTCAGACTTTATAACCCCCCTTCACAAAGTAGTAAGAACAGCAACAGTTAATAGCAAACATTCATTACAGTATGGCATATTTGAAAAGAGATGATAAACTATTAATCAACATGCTTAGTTTAGGCATGGGTATATTAAAAAAAATATATATAATTGACATCACAAGTATGCATGTAGATATCCAAGAAGGATAGGGTGAAGGATTCAACCTGCAATTGGGTTTGTTAGCATAGTGTGAGAGAGCGAGAGTAAAAGAGAGAAAAAAAGAGCGAGAGATGTGGTAGGTGGTGAGACTTGGCCATAGATGGGTCGGGAGGGGAGGTTGGGGTCTGGAGGCTCTCTGATCAGTAGTAAATTAGGAACGTTGGATGGATCACTTACTTGTTCATCTTCCTCTTCAATGTCATCACGTATACCCCTGTAAAAACAAGCGGAGAAAAAAAAACTTCCCTGCGACTCGTTTGTTCACCCATGATTCCCCACAACCTGTCTAATGTCACGCTTATCCCCTCCCTACAAAGTCGCCATGCAAGGCAGGCTTGATTAGTTACCTACAGTATGGACCAACTGGGGAAATTTAAGGTAATTGAATGGCAAGACAGATTATTTAAAATGAGACATATCTTTGCTCCACAGTGGTGAATGATTGCAGTTGAAGTGGGAACTTTATATCTACAGTATCTTAATAACATGCTAGAGTTTTGGGATGAGAATAGATTAATAATTTTGACACTTGACTAATTACAATGGAAATATGTGCAAATCAATACACAGGTGCATGGGAAGAATGTACTACACCTGCCTGCCTGGTGGCCTTGAATAGGGCATTTGCTAATAATATTTTAGCTTATATTATTGAGAAGGTAATTTTGAAGGACCTAAGCTTAAAGGGTAGAAATTGAAGGGATCTTACTTTTCAACCTTCTTTTCCTTCTCTTTTTCCTCCAGTTTCTTCATGTCTTTAGCTGCTTGGTCCTAGAGCAGACAAGAGGGTGAACAATATACCCCCCTGCAATATTTCCCAAAAGCTCTGTGACAATAACCACAGATTTTAAACAGACAAACTACGGAGAAAATGTGTATATTCCTACATGATCCAGGTCTAAGAGGGGAATCCTTGACTCACCTCCACTTGGGCCATGAAGGCATCCAGAGGATCATCCTCACTGTCTGAGCCCCCTCTAGACTGGAATTGTTGCCGTGTGGGGGAGTTCTCAGCTGGGATATATGGCAAATCTGTGCTGCTTGACTCCTCTTCATCATCTTCAAAATACCTGGAAATGGGTTAGGAACGTTATCACCAGTCAAATGTAATTGAAATCAATGTAATACATCCTGCATAACTGGTTGATCATACAGCATACGAAGCACACCAAACCCACCCTAAAGGAAAGATAAGTCTATACTCACGCATTCTCTTCATCAAAATTTGCTCTTTTTGTTCCTATCTTGTAGAATGCAGGGAGTTGCTGGTTCTTGCCATAACCTCCAGCTGTCCCTGCGCCTCCGAAGGACGTGTGGGATTTCTGAGGCACGCGCAGTTCTTCTTTCTTTCCCCCTCCTCCACCACCACCACCACCAAGGGAAAATCCTCCAAACCCGAATCCTCGCTTACCACTTGGGCCACCCTTGCTCCAGTTCATAGCTGTCCTACAGACATAAGGGGAAAAGAAAGATAATCACATTTGGTATTTGACTGTTGTACATTGCTGTTGCATTCCAGTCCATTCATCGCAGGCCTTGTGTCACCCACAAACGTCTGCTAAATGCTAATCATCTCGTAAATCACTGTCTGGGGGATGTCAAAGATTATCTGTGGCTTCTGGCAAATGAAGATATAAAATATCGCATTAATCTGTGTCTAGCTAATGTTTGGATCTCATTAATTGGCTAAATTAAACTAGCTAACGTTAGCATGCTACGCTTCTCTAGGGCCGCAGCAGCACGACGAAGAAGTGGGTGTGTGACAAATGATTGACTGAGCAAATATGGCTTGTCAAAGGATATTTGCAAAATCAGTTAAATCTAGTGTACGTTATACACTATAAACTAACCTCATGGTTTCATGTACTGTTTATTTACCTGTTTTCACCACCAATAAAGATCTGTTTACCACTGCCAAATCTCACAGCGCGACTCGAAAGTGTTTTGCGTCATTACCGTGTGTAGACGTAGATTACGCGCGACGGATTGCTTCTCACAACAACGAACCAATCAACGCAAACATGTGACATTAGTTACCGCCCCTTTTCGATTATAGTTGTTTGTTGAAAATGGTAGCTAACAAACTCGCTCCACCAGATACTAGCTAGCTAATTCTTCAAGTTATTAACATACAGGTAGGTTACTAGCTATCGTGGTTTATATAGCTACCTAGCTAATCTGTTTTTTAATGTATTGAAAAAGATAGCGTAAGCTAGCCACGCTAACGTTAGTTATGATTTTTTTATATAGCTATATGTTACTGTAGCTAGCTAACGTTAGCTAGTAGTCCTGCTAATAAAATGTTTTTGGGCCTATCTATTATACTATTTGTGAAATGGTTTTCACATTAACATTACAACTTAAATTATTCTATAGGCAGGTTATAGTTAGCTACATGTCTTGTTCATAGCGAAGTAACGTTAACGTGTTTCCTTTCCTCTGTTACTGTGTTAGTATTTCTTTTGGAGGGATTTTTTCTGGATGGGGTTTCAGCGGTTCTAGCTGCCACAATCGACAGATCCATGTCTTTTCTGGTGAGTAAACTCAGTTAGCGCTCCCCTGCCTGTTGACGTTAGCGCTCCGCCTAGAAAATATATCAAATACTTGTGCTGAATCCTTACAGTGTCACAGCAATGATCAGTTATTGGAGAAGTGATTGACCTGTGGTATCTGCACTTTCTTTCTCCCTCTCTCAATCCCAGCGTTGGGTCTCAGAGAAATTGAGTGTGGAGAGCCTGAGGGATTTTGAGTTTTTTGGAGGTAAGGTCAAAGGTTATGCTGAAAAGGCTTCCCCAATCAACTGCTGCTTACACACAAGACCTATCATCAGCTATGAAGTTGCCCAACCCTCATACAGAACCTGCTAGCTATAAGTGCAGCTTTGCTTTCAAAACAAGATATTGCATTGCACAGTTTTTAAAAAGCAACACACTCTAACAAACAATTCGCATAATACAATTTAAACCTACTGGAATCCAATCAGCATTGGTTCTTTGGCAATATGTGGCTGGATACCTCTGTCTCCCACATAGATTCAGGACACATAAGAGCTACTGCTTGCTTCAATGTTCTGCAGGTGTCAAGTGTCTCACTGTACCTTACATGTGTGCCATGAAGAGAGTTTGTTCAGGTGTGATGTCTCCTTGTCTGGCAGACTTGATCAATGCAGTAAATGTGCAGCCTCAGAATACTGCATGTCAGATTAATATTCTGTTGCGCCGTCGGTCTTTGTAGTATATACGAAGTTGACATGATACCTAGGTCAAATATTTATTAAGGAAATCATATTTTATGGGTAACAAGTGTGGTGGAGATGAGGCATGTTCAAAGAGATGTTTCTACAGTATGTGGGTCTTATTAGACACTAACATGAGGACAGGAAAGCACTGTCAATTTATCAGTGGTTGAAGAATCGGTTTACATAGAGAGGAACTGAATAGCTGGGGAGGGGTGGCTTCACTATCAAGCTTTGCATTATCTTCATATTTCTGTGCGCTCAGCTCACATTGCATAATTGTTCTGTGTTCGTTCATACGCTTGATTTCAAGTTTGGTTTTGGCTGCTTCCTGTTCCCATGGCAATGCATAATCACTCAATCCCGCTAGACTGAATCCTCAGATTCCTCGCTGATTTAACAGATGCGTCAGAGGTATCTAATTAGCCTAAACTGAATCCTCCTTGTTATGGGAGCCAGCTAGCAGCATTGATCCGACTCCTGCAACAAACACCACATGCTATACTTTACACTTACAGTGTACCTAATGGTTCCTGAGCTGCTCTAAACACATATCCTTCTCTTGTGTGTGTGTTTGTCATTGATGTGGTTTCTCTACCACAGAGCAAGCTCAGGGAAGCTCTCACAGGAAAGTAAGTGCAGTACTCCAGTTACGGCTCTCGATCGTTCCATCTGCCTGTGTGTGAGGGTGGAGCCAACGTGAATGTATTCACAAGCCCTGTGTGCTTTTGTGCATGGGCATCTGATTCACAATGCTGTGCTGTATGTGCTTTGTATTTTGAGGCCTATCCAACTTCACCCACCAGGGTTTCCTATTGGGGGAGTTGGGAGATTGGTGGAGCTTACAGTAGTGATGTCCTCTTGATGAGACATGGTTGGGTTGGAGAGAGCAACTGAGGTTGTCAAGTCTGATGAAAAAAAGATGTGATCAGTATAAGTGGACAGATGGATCACCTCATGTAAGTCGCTCTGGATAAGAGCGTCTGCTAAATGACTTAAATGTAAATGTAAATTAATACTACTTGTTACCTGATGGCTCCATCGGTTGCTCCAGATACCAAAACAGTCCTTCCTGATTCATAAAGTTGACCTCAGTTTGTGTCTTTTAGAGTGGGCAATGATGGGTCATCCGTAATTACCAGGCTTAATTGACCTGCACTTGTCTTTCCCGGCTGTCACGGAAAACGGCTTTTTGGTGTCAGCTGACAGATAATCTCCCTGTAAAGCCGGCCTTAATGGGCCCTTAGGAACTTCGGTGTGGTCTTAACATGGTGTTACTATTTGATTTATGGTTTCTGTTGTTCTTCACTGAAAGTCCTCACTAATTTTGACCAAGCCTGTTTCATGTTTGTGAAGTAGTTTAAGTGTGGACACTTTGTCTATTGCCTGTGTTCACTGTACTTCTCCCTTACTAGAAAGCAGACGGCATGTAGGTGGGTGGTGGGAGGGTATGAGCAACTGGTTATTTGTTCATGTCTAATGTGTCACTGTTGTGGAAATCTCTGGATCCACCAATGGTTGTGAACTGGAGTTGAATGGAATGGATCGAGTTCCATGTGTTCCATTTTTGGCAACGCATGGCAACCCCGTCTGAGTGATTTAACGTGATGGGCATCTACCTCGCAATGCTGGCTGGAAATTGGTAGAGAAATGGTTATTAAGCTGTTACTACATATTTTTATTTTTTTATTTTTTATTAAAAAAAATAACCTCGTACATTTGAAGTCGGAAGTTTGCATACACCTTAGCCAAATACATTTAAACTCCGTTTTTCACAATTCCTGACATTTAATCCTAGTAAAAATTCCCTGTCTTAGGTCAGTTAGGATCACCATTTTATTTTCAGAATGTGAAATGTCAGAATATTAGTACAGTATGATTTATTTCAGCTTTTATTTATTTTATCACATTCCCAGTGAGTTAGAAGTTTTCATGCACTCAGTTAGTATTTGGTAGCATTGCCTTTAAATTGTTTAGCTTGGGTCAAACATCTCTGGTAGCCTTCCACAAGCTTCCCACAATATGTTGGGTGAATTTTGGCCCATTCCTCTTGACAGAGCTGGTGTAACTGAGTCAGGTTTGCAGGCCTCCTTGCTCGCACACGCTTTTTCAGTTCGGCCCACAAATTTTCTATAGGATATAGGTCAGGGCTTTGTGATGGCCACTCAATACCTTGACTTTGTTGTCCTTAAGCCATTTTGCCACAACTTTGGCAGTATGCTTGGGGGGGTCATTGTCCATTTGGAAGACCCATTTGCAACCAAGCTTTAACTTCCTGACTGATGTCTTGAAATGTTGCTTCAATATATCCACATAATTTTACTTCTTCATGATGCCATCTATTTTGTGAAGTGCACCAGTCCCTCCTGCAGCAAAGCACCCACACAACATGATGCTGCCACCCCCGTGCTTCACAGTTGGGATGGTGTTCTTTGGCTTGCAAGCCTCCCCAATTTTCCTTCAAACATAACGATGTTCATTATGGGCAAACAGTTCTATTTTTGTTTCCTCAGACCAGAGGACATTTCTCCAAAAAGTATGATTTTTATCCCCATGTGCAGTTGCAAACCGTAGTCTGGCTTTATGGCATTTTGGAGCACTGGCTTCTTCCTTGCTGAGCGGCCTTTCAGGTTATGTTGATATAGGACTCGTTTTACTGTGGATATAGATACTTTTGTACCTGTTTCCTCCAGCATTTTCACAAGGTCCTTTGCTGTTCTGGGATTGATTTGCACTTTTCGCACCAAAGTACGTTCATCTCTAGGAGACAGAACACATCTCCTTCCTGAGCGGTATGACGGCTGCGTGTCCCATGGTACTATTGTTTGTACAGATGAACGTGGTACCTTCATGCGTTTGGAAATTGCTCCCAAGGATGAGCCAGACTTGTGGAGGTCTACAATTGTTTTTCTGAGGTCTTTGCTGATTTCTTTTGATATTCCCATGATGTCAAGCAAAGAGGCACTGAGTTTGAAGCTAGGTTTTGAAATGCATCCACAGGTACACCTCCAACTGACTTAATGATGTCAATTAGCCTATCAGAAGCTTCTAAAGCCATCATTTTCTGGAATTGTCCAAGCTGTTTAAAGGCACAGTCAACTTAGTGTATGTAAACTTCTGACCCACTGGAATTGTGAAACAGTGAAATAATCTGTCTGTAAACAATTGTTGGAAAAATGACTTGTGTCATGCACAAAGTAGATGTCCTAACCGACTTGCCAAAATGATAGGTTAACAAGAAATTAGTGGTTGAAACACTTAGGTTGCAGTCATTAAAACTCGTTTATGTAAACTTCCGACTTCAACCGTATGTTTAGGCCAACACCCCGTACCAGGGCTCTACAGTGGTACCATTTTGGTCGCATATGCATCGAAATATTTTACTGTTACCTGGAATCTTAATTTGGGAGCACCAGTGCCCCTCGGTGGAAAAAATATTTTGTCTTTGTTGTCAATTCTTGTCAATAATACCTAAAATATTTTGCATTGTGCTCCTACATTTTAACATAGGAGCAAGTGCTCCTTGTAAAGATTTTTTTATTTTTTATTATAGAGCCCTGCATATTTTTTCCCCAGTCAAACATTTTGACAGTGAAAATAGTTTTATTTCTGAGCATCTTTTAAGACTGTTATTGGATCCCTATTTTCATCTTTTGAGATGATACACGAGATGCTCACGTCTCCGCACAACAAGGGGAGTCATTGTTCCAAAGGCGGGAAGGCAGGAAACAAGCTTAAGTCCAAAATAAGCCCATAGAACACATTGGGCTCATTTTGGACACATTTTGGCGAGAGTGCAACCTCTTGCTTCGCCTCTTCCTCGCTGAACACACACACACATTATTATTTTTGGGTACCCACTCTGCATGTATCTTACCATGAGTGTTAATATTTCAAGCACTATGGTGTGATAAGGTTTAGAGAAGGCATGATTCATAAATGATGTAGCTTCTTGCTTATAATTTGCCACCAACAGAATTCAAACCTGAAGTTAGATGTTCTCCACTCAGTTCCACAAGTACTGCTCGTACACACTCTTCTGTAGTCTGCCTGTATATGATTTAGCATCAACCATCACGTCTGACCAAGCCTGTGCAGGCCACTCTCACAATGCCACAAGTAAAGCCCAACACTAAGGGCCAATATATGCTATCATTTCCAATGCTAACTCCTTCCCTGCTGCCGCCTCTCCCCCCCAGGCCCATGAAGACAGCCACGAGAGCCTGACCTCAGTCCCACGGCGGGACACCATGGGAAGCTTCCTCCCTGACAGCAGCGCCTATGAGCTCCTGACCATCCTAGGTCAGTCAGTCTCAGGCTTCCAACCCCAGTGACTTGGCTGCCAAGGCGCTTGTGTGTTTGTTGTTGAATACATTGTTTGTGCTCCTGTCTATAGTCTAATTTGGTGTGTGTGTTTTGCTGTGCTAGGTCGAGGCCTGGAGGACTTGATGACCGTCAACCTTGCCAGATACAGACCCACAGGGGAACATGTAGCAATCCGTCGGATTGACCTGGAGTCCTGCACCAATGAAATGGTCAACTACCTGCAGGTCTGGACCTGTCACCATCCATCTATCATTCTACCATCCATCTGTCACATTTCCCTTTGCCAGGCAGACAGACATCCGTCAAATCATCCTTGTCTTGATATACCTCTTTCACTCCTCCACTCTGAATGCATTCATCCCTTGCTTTATGACATCACCTGTTATGTAATCCAACCTCCCATCTCTCTGTCTAATTTGTATCTATTACATAACTCAATGTAATCTCCCTCTCTGTCCATTAAACCTAACCCAGTCGAATCTCTGTCTCAGGCTGAGCTCCATGTATCTAAGCTGTTCCACCACTCCAGCATCCTGCCCTACAGGAGCATCTTCATAGCAGAGAATGAGCTGTGGGTCATCTCTCCCTTCATGGCCTATGGTGAGGATTCACAGACAGGAGAGCACTGACTGTAACACTACACCACTCTGGTCCTAGTCAAATGTAGTCAAAAGCTAAATGTAGACCGGAGGACTCTAGTTACCATTCCCACACTAAGGTAATTTGTCTCCACCTAATCCTACTATTCACAGTCCTCTGCTCTCTCACTGACTAATGTAGTGTCTAACATGTCCTAGGGTCGGCCAGAGACCTGATCAGCAGCCACTTCACTGATGGGATGAATGAGCTGGCCATCGCCTACATCCTACTGGGCATGCTCAAAGCCCTGGACTACATCCACCACATGGGCTATGTACACCGGTAAGTACAAAGTACACACAGGCCCAGGACCTTTCATGCAGGATTGTGACATGGCGTCTAATTGTGTGTGTTTAGGAGCGTGAAGGCCAGTCACGTGTTGATCTCGGTAGACGGTCAGGTGTGTATGTCTGGTCTGAGGAGCATCATCAGTCTGATCCGTCACGGCCAGCGAGCCAGAGTGGTCCATGACTTCCCCCAGTACAGCATCAAGGTGCTGCCCTGGCTCAGCCCAGAGGTGCTGCAGCAGGTAACTCCATACCACACCTGGCTAACATAC
Source organism: Salvelinus alpinus (assembly GCF_045679555.1). Classification (NCBI taxonomy): domain Eukaryota; kingdom Metazoa; phylum Chordata; class Actinopteri; order Salmoniformes; family Salmonidae; genus Salvelinus; species Salvelinus alpinus. Next base: position 36,933,040 of record NC_092086.1, on the reverse strand, counting down.
AATACCTTGCTTTTAAACTATAATACCTTAATTTGTTTCTATCGGTCAACCCTGGTGTGTGTGCATGTCAGAATCTGCAGGGATACGACTTCCGGTCAGACATCTACAGTCTTGGCATCACAGCCTGTGAGCTAGCCAATGGACATGTGCCCTTCAAAGACATGCCAGCCACACAGGTGACTAGTGGCCTGATCAACCCCTCACCCTACCTTTATTCTGAAAGATCTATATTCTGCCCCTCACTTGACTGGTATCTCTCTCCATTCCTCTTCCTCCCCTCTGTCCTCTAGATGTTGCTGGAGAAGCTGAACGGGACAGTCCCCTGTCTGTTGGACACCACCACCATCCCCCCAGAGGAGCTGACCATGAAGCCCTCCCGCTCTGGGGCTGACTCTGGGATCTGTGAGGGCCCCAGCACCGGAGGGGCCCACCACTCTAACGGAGAGCCCTCCTCCTCGGGGAGCCACCCCTACAGTCGTACCTTCTCTCCCCACTTCCATGCTTTTGTGGAGCTATGTCTACAGAGGGACCCAGAGAAGAGGTGAACCATGCCAAGCTAGGCTGCTGGTCCTCACATTGATTGTCTTATGAATTTTAGCTAATTTAATTGTTTATTTCCTCCCCCCCCCTCAGACCCTCAGCCAGTGCTCTCATTGGTCATTCCTTCTTCAAACAGGTCAGTAGGATCTAGTTCCTCAACATCAATGTACAACATTTCAGTCACCCCAATGAGATTTCTTTCCATTCCCTAGATCAAGCGTCGGCCATCGGAGGCTCTGCCTGAGCTGTTCCGGCCCGTAACGCCCATCACGGGCTTTGAGAGTACCCAGCCTCAGGATGCTGCCTCTGGACTGGCCAGCCTGGAGTCTGGCCTCAGCCACATGGATGTGGATGACTGGGACTTCTGACCACAGAGGAACAGGAAGGAGGTGTAGTAACCAAGAGGTTAACAGGAGACGCTCTGAGAAGACTTCGGACTGGATTTACGCTTTGTTCTTATTAAATGGCCCATGTAAATAATTCAAACTAAGCAGTTTCTCCTCCCTTTGACTGGGTTAACGCCAGCTTCCATCTCACCTCCTTGCTATCGCTCTAGTCTAAAAGATGCATGAGCAGACAGACCCTTGCACTGACTGACACCCAATTCCTCTCACGCTCACATCTCTCCAGATTCTACTAAAGCTCTGGACCCATCGAAGAACCGTATGGGGGAGTATGTCCATTCAGCTCTTTCACTTGCCAATGGAGATGTTCCATTAAAGGTAAAGCAGGGAGACTACCTCTTATTTGATCTGAGCTGTACTTGACCCTATCTAGAGCCATCTGTTGACATTAAAGACCAGGAACTGACCGCATTACCAAGGGTTGATCCAATCAGCCATCTAGCCAGCACAACAGATGGAAGATTCCAGAAGTTTGTCCAAGGCTATCACGAACCAGACAGTGTTTGCATTTCCTCACAGCTGAGAAGAGGCTCTCATACTGAACCATCAGTTTTACAGGAGAGGGAAGAAAAAATCTGTTTCTACCTGAAACCCTCAACTGAAGATGGCAAAGCAAGTTAACACTAGACTGTGCCAACAGGTCCATGTATTTGATTAACCTTCCTGTTATTGGCCATTTATGTCCTGCAAAAAAGTGAATGTTACAATGGTGCTTGTTTCACGAAGGGAAAGTGTTGGGAGTGTCAACTATTTTACTTGATAATAAATACCTTTCACCTCGGGGCTCTCACTCTCATTGTATTGTAAGTAATCAGTCAACTATTTAAAAATCAAGTTTTATTTCGGAAGGCTTGACATTGACCCAATGAAACAACACGGAGACGGACAGGTACTGTATTTACAGTAGGTTGCTAATCTTCTTCATCAGAGGGTGGCTGGTCTAGCATGGCTTGGTGTTTGGCGATCTTGGCTGCCAGCTCTGTAGAGAGAAAACACTTAGGGCTACTGCCTGGAGCTCAATAACGCCACGGGGCTGAATATTCGAGCAGTGAGCTTTTTCTATTTGACTGACTATAGACTAGTCCTTTACCCGATGCGCATAAGTTTTTGCCTGTCTACCAAAACTCCTTGCTCCGGCCAAACGCCACTGAACATGAGTTTCTGGAGCTGAGTACCTCCCCTAAGATTTCTAGAATGGAAATACATTCTAGACCGTCTGATTGGTCCCAGAAACCTATGGTTGGGCCAGAACGCACGTGGGTAAAGTAACATTTAGAAAATGTGTCATTGGTACTCTGGTTATAGATTATCCAATTGCTGATGACCTTGTTTTGTACAACACCACTCATTTTAACGTCACCACAAACGACTTCAATGATTGCGGTCTCAGACTGAAGTATGTAGCAAATGATAGAGCAGAGGAGGAATTCAGCTTGGAGTCAGGCAACATAAGCTCCATGGTCAACAACAAACTACTGTAGCTTTAGTTTAGTTTTCTTAGCTCAAAGTGATGCTTTGGTGGACCATCCAAGGCCATTACCTAATGTACATGCCATATCACGATGCTGACCATGGTAATTGAGATGCATTATCCTCACCTTTAGCTGGGTTGAAGACGCCGTTGGTCTGGACATTACACACATAGCAGCGCTGGGACTTGCGGTAGTGCTGAAGAGCACAGGTCTCACAGAAGTAGTGCCGACACCTGCGGGAGAGAAGACATGAGTGGTTTGATTAGCTGGAAGTTTCTCTCCACACAATTAAGCTGGAAGTTTCTCTACACACAATTAATGGTGAAGGAGTTCTTAAGGAGCATTGTCTTACTTGGTGATGACGGGGTTCTTAAAGGACTCTCGGCAGATGAAGCATTTGAAGGGCATGTCCTCCTCGTCACTGCTCACCTCGTAGTTCTCATCATCTACATACAGACCACACATTACTGAGCAGCTGTATCACACACACATCAACTCTCTAATCGGATGAATCTTAAATCTACACAGCCCTGTGTTTCTCCCCTGTTGTGAACTCACCGTTGGCCCCATAGCGCCCCTCGTCCAGCTCCCTCTCAATCTGCCAACCATGTTTGTAGTCTGAGCGGTCATGGAGGAACTTGCAGCTGTCTAAGAGGGGAAAAGAAACACAAAGAAGACTTTCAGAGACTTCCACAGATGATTAATTCAAGTTGGAAGAGGACCTGTGCAAAGCTCGACATTGGTGGAGGCAACCTTCCAGCAAAGTCCCACTCACCTCCAAAGCCACAGAAGCCAGTCTCTTTGTAGTCCTTACAGATGTCTGGCTGGTAGTCCCACCTCACTGTGGCCCTCAGGTGCTCTGGGGCCCGGATTGGGCCCTTCCTGACAAAAGAAAAGAGAAAACACTGATGATGCAAATACATAGCAAAAACTATTAAAACTTTCCCCAAGACATTTCAACTTTACTCTGTCACATAACATGCATCCACACCTGACCATGCCAGAGGATGCATTTCCCATGGTGGAGTCTTTGGGCTTAATGTGCTTTTTGTAGTTGTTCATTCCTCTGTAGATCTTATCATCCTCTTTACCGGTCAGCTCCTGGTGAGGGAGAGGATAGAGACCCTTATTAGGCATTTGCGGACCAACGCTGTCCCAATTTACAACAAAACTGGGGGAAGAATGCAAATGATACAATACTAAGATGTAGATACACGAAGGAAACAAAGTTCCTCCAACAAGAGGCAGATGTCTTGCCTCCTGGATCTTCTGACTCCTCTCAAAGATGGCCTGAGCATCATTGTCCTTTGCTGTATCCAGCTCATAGATTGCAGTTGCTCCCATGTCATCTGGCCCCTCTGGTTTCTAAACACAGCGAAGGGAGGAGGACGAGATGGATAGCTTTATATGGGGCTGAGCAATAAAGGGGTAGGTAGAATATAAATACAAAACATTGTTAATAGGTGAATTAATTAATAGATTAATGGGTAGAGGAGATGTCTTTTTCAAAATTACTCACCGCTGACCGTGTGGACTTGTAAGCGACAGTGACTTTCTTTCTTTCTTTCTCCTCGTCACTTTCAGCAGATGACACCTCCTCTCTCTCTACTTTTTTTGTCTGGGGGGAAGAGAATAATGATTTCACACTATAAAAAATGTTTCGTATAAAGACTGATTCGTTTGTAGTCAGTCATGGGACGTTACCCTTTGAATCATAGGGTTTGCTGAACCCGTCTTTTTTTCTTTTCTGACGACGGCATTCTTGTCTTCGTCACTGTTGCCATCTGACAATGGAGGAGGCAATGAGGCAAGCATCAGCATGTGAGTGGGACATTTCCGTGTTTACAGTACTCGGCCACTTGCACAATCATTTCCATGGCTTGGGTGTTTTATAGTTGGCAGTAGTTTTGTTTTTACTTAGCCCAATCTTTATGCCTTACTAAATAAACTTAAAATGTTAGCTAACTAGGTTAGTTAGCTACTATAGCTAGCTCGAGGACTATTACTAATAGCCATTGTTTTCATGCACAATGCAGTTTTTTGGTTAGCTTTTGAAACAACACTGAGCTGGACTTAAACACGGTAGCTCACCTTTGTCGCTGTCACTGGCTTTTCTCTTCCGAGCGTTGCATTTTTTGGTAGATTTTTTAAATAGAAAAGTACAGGTTGCCTTGGGTTCCCCCGACTCCGCCATCTTTCATTCTGTTTACAAAAAAAATGGTGACGTAACGATTTTAGAGCGACCTCTAGCGTAGAGGAGTCACACAATCATTTGGCACAGTATTCCACCTTGTGGCCAATTATCTACAGGCCAACATATACAATTAAGTAGACTACATTTGCATTTATTTCATGCCAATTTCTAATTGTTTTATTACATATTATTTGTAGATATGTTGTGGCGCAACTAAATAATATCCTATATAGTCAGTCATCATTTTCTATAGTGTTATAAAACCGCAAAGCACATTATGATAAAATGTAGGATTATTCAATGATGGGATATTTTATGTAGGCTAAATCAACGTATGTGCATTGGGTATCTTGATGCAGAGGGTATTTTAATTATACTCTCTGTCTATTCACCCTGCACAACTCGACCCTACACAACTCCATCGTTGTGCGTCAACGTAGAGCCCACTAATTAAGCATCAGCTTCTCGCGGAGAACTGAGGACACCGGAATATATGGCATAGGCCTGCGGAGGGAGGGGTCTTGGTGGTGCTGGGCTACCGGAAGGCTCCGTACCGCCGCTGAATGGAATCCGGCTGTGTCCGAAAAGCAATGGCTATGGGTTTGACATCGAAAAAGGCATCTTCTCGGAGCGTCGGCGTAGAGCGAAAAAATCTCATCACCGTATGCAGGTAAACACAAGGGAGCAGAGGTTTCGTGTGGTTGGCACGTCATGTGTTAACCACACATATTAGTTAATGCATGCATGGAAATAAATGTGTAATGGCTTAGGCTACAATGCATTAAGCGTTCGAATAATTTGCGGCTGCAATAGTTAAGTGTTAGTGCCAGCTCTGTGTCCTGTGTTGTTTGTTCCCAAACATACATTCTCATAAGAAAACGAAAAGAAAAACAAAAGGCAACATATTTCACAGCTATGGGCACTGTGGTAGCCTATACATTAGGCTACTTGGGGAAATTTAAATGGATAAACGTTTTATGTTTAAAAAAAAAAATCTTGGTAAATAACGGTGAGAGAGAATCAGATCGCCTTATAAATAAACAGCCACATATGCGGTTTCACCTTGGTGGACACCCCGCTGTCTCCGCCGCTATGTCGGCCTATTTGAAAGGAAAGTGGATTAAATGGGGTGTGTGAGGCCTATGTTTGAGAGGGCATTGGTCCACCAGAATTCCCCAGGTCGGTGATGTAGCAATGACGACAACCTTCTTGAAACGAGGACATGATTTACCGCTTATAGAAATGCTGCTCCAAGAAATGACATCACAGTGAAATCGGATGTTTATTATGGTCATTGAATGCTGCTGTGCTGTACTCCTTATGCACTAAAAACACCCAGAGGAATTTCACCCGGTAGCCTGAGAGAGTTCTCAGAAAAAAGTATAGGCCTACAACATTTTTGCCAGCTCATCTATACCAGAGTAACTGATACCTACAGCTGATAATATACTTGCATAGCAGTCATACCCCTTTGTCTGGTTGTCATGGGAATGCTATTTGATAACTTGGTGAAGGAGAAGTTATGTTTTACCCAATGTAGGCTAATGTATCATCAGTGCTCCATCCTAGAATATTCCTATTTGTAAAGGCATCATTCATGTGAATACTTCATGATGATTAACATTTGTCATGTAAATTAATATAATACTATATTCAATTTTATATATATATATTCACAATTATTTCAAGAGTGCATATGTGTTTTTGCGAAATACCTAATGTGTCTTATCTCTTTGTCCTTATGCATCTATACTGTAAGCTTCCTCTTCACTGTGTGTCCTCATGTCCGTCTGAGTCATCATGGTTTATATCCCTGTCTTCATATAAGGAGCTCCAGTAGGAACAGCAACTGGATTGTTGCCTCAGAAACGTGTGGGTCTGTGGCTTGTAGCTTGTATGTTAGCAATGTGAATATATTATCTGTGGGCACCCTCATGATGAGACGTGAACCTATCAGACGAGGCATGTATGTGTCCAGTGTGTGCTGTCACTCTGAGCGGCCAGGAGACCCATTGTCTTGCTGTCAGGGACACAACATTTTATCTCCTGAGGGAGGCATTGTTCTACAGAGGACCAACGGGAGTGACATCACTCAAGCTCCTGGTGCTCTCACTAAATACTTTATAGACAAAGAAATGAGCAGAAAATGAGTTACGCATTCTGTGTAGTGTTGGTAGGCGTATATGGTTCATGACATTGTTACTAATCATGGATATCTTGTCATCCTTCCAATCCCATGACATCGACATTGGCCACATCCTCATGATATGACATGTTGAGTTTAGTGTTTGTTTGCTGCTTGGATAGAAGAATAAAGAGACAAATGAAAACTCCAGGAACACGATCAAGCACTTTTTATTACAGCGCCTCTCTGTCAAGGGTTCTGTCTGCATTTAGTGGAACATAGTGTAATAGAACAGACATAGATCATGACCAAAAATAAAGAATGTTTTCAAAGACACAGACTTCAGACTCCAAGAAGGATTAGCGAGAGAACAAAGAGACATTTGTTGCAGTTCGGTCATTTTTCAGACACTGACCGTGCCAAGAACATTTAATCCAAGACATTTAAAGACACAGGCACAGGACACAAACCAAAACAAAAAATGTTCACAACAGTTTTTCATCAGTAATGCTAATCATACAGTTTTCTCCACTGGGAAAGACATTAATTACTTTTCAAGGAGAGCTATGAATTAAGTTTAATGCAAGGGTAATACATGTATTCCCCAGGCTTTGAATATCTGAAAGCATCTGTGTCGATGTCAAGTCTACCTTTTGTATTGTGCAGTCTAAGATGGGCTGTAAGTCATAGAGGCCTCTTTTCCTGCCAGACAGACGTATACCACTTCCATGTGTCAGCCAATGACAGCCCTTGTCCCAGGTGGTGTTCAAGTTGACAAAGGTTGTGAATGTTTGTGACCTCAGGACCTCTGGCTGTGCATAGAGTCAGGCTGATGTTGTGTGTGTCTCATTGTGCAGGCAGGGCTGCCAGCAGGGCAGAGCAGGGCAGCCTTGGGGCAAAGAATAGAGGGTGGATCTGTGCTCCAGACTAATGCCAAGAGTAATGGAGGGAGTCATGAAAAAGGTTTGACTGATATGGACACAGTTATCTTCAGATCATTAGCCATCCCTCCCAACGAAGCCCAAATTAGTGTTCAGTTAGCACACCAGCCCAAGCATGATCCTTCTTCTAACACTAATGCACGTGTATATATTCAATTTGAATACAAAACATTTCCTCCACTATCACAACATACACATTTACCAGACATCGACACACAGATTAACATGTTTGGATTTCCTATTTTTCATTTTTTGGAAGTAAATCCTTGTCTTGAGGCCTATTTGTGAATGTTCTATTATCATAGAGAGTTGTTCTTGATTACTGAATTTGAATGTGTTTACTGTGTCATTGACCCTTGGTGAAATGCTGGACCCAGTGCTTCATCCCCATGTCAATTTGTCATCAGGGATAATAATGGATTTTGTCAAACTGGCATCACACTCCCATTCAAAGCTCTTCCTCCAAGTCATTAACATGGTTGTTTTAGTGCTATACTGATATAGTAGGGCTCAGTAATACTAGTAGGCCTACTCTGTGATGGCACATCTCATGGGTTGGCCCTGTTTTTGACACCAAAGCCAAGCTATAGTGACTTCTAAAATGCAGTGATCTGATGTGTCAAAGTGACCTCCCCATTACATCATGTTTCATCGACTGAACTTATTTTGATGACAGAGATTTCCATGCACAGCAATAGACAGTACAGTGACGGAAATCTGGAAATACTCTCAACATCACAGGGAACTATTGTTGCTTCCCTGGGTCAAAGGTCTTAGGTTAATAGTTAAGTCAGCAGAGGTCATAGATATACAGTATGGTCCAGCTGGTAGTCTCCAAGTGGAAAAGTCATCTATTCATGTACTAATTTGATGTGTGTTTGAAAATGACTGAAGAAGTCTCCGTTGGAACTTGGCACCATGAACTTTTCAAGTCCTGAGAAAAAAATAACTTTTGAAGGAGATACCACTCATGCCTTAAGCTGGCTTTCATTTATAAGTATTTACCACGGCCAGAATAATAATAAAATGTCAAGCATAAAAGAAAAGTCTTACATAACAGTATAGCTGTTGCTATGGGATACATATGTTTTTAAAACATGGCGGGACCAGAGCGTCATCTGTACTTGGTTCATCTGAGAGAAACGGACTGTACCAATAGCTGCTATTTTACCTTATTGAAAAGAGGCCAAACCAGGAGAAACAGCTATCACTAGGGAATCTTGTTACAGGCCAGTTGATATATTACTTTGTTGCATATTCTGGCCTAAGAGCTCTCATGACGAGGTCCATGACTGGATGAACACTGTTGGTGCCAACACGTTGAACCTAAGAAAACAACATAAATAAGATAGTTAAAGATTTGGCGGTCCTACCCTATTGCACCCTTGCTCCCTGTAAATAAAAGTGGATGAGAAGAGAAGGAAGAGCAAGTCATATTTTGAATATTGAAGCCTTCAATTGTTTTGGGTGTGGCTGGGGAGAATGTGCCATTACTGTCTCTGTTGCAATGTCCTGAAGAGGACATATAAAGTGGAACCAGCTGCACAACGATTGTAAAGTACTTTGAAACTTGAATGTGGGTTCTGTGAGGGACTGTACAGTATGGTTCTTCACTCTGAGTGTGTCCTTTCTTGTGTTAAACAATGGCAAAGCACCACAAATGGTCCCACTCTTCACCCCTCTCTCTCTCTCTCTCTCTCTCTCTCTCAGGGTTCAACTGCTCTACTTTTTTCCTCATAAAAACCCTTCTCATCCACTCAGAAGTTGCTGTCCCATTGTTCATTGTGCACATTAAAGCAGCACTCGGAGCCTGCCATCCTAGAATAACAAAAGAGGATCGTAATATTGGTGTTCCTTTCAGCCTAATTATCCTCTTGTTTTCACATATTTCTAGCATATTATTGCACAAATGACCTCTGCCTTACTAAACATAAGCAAGGTTCATTGGCATTGCAATGTGAACGTTACCAGCAAGACCAAACACTTAACATTAGTATATATACACTATTATACAAGTTCAGATATCACTTGAACCTTTCCCCACCTACCTTCTCTCCTATTACCATATCTACTGTCTCTGTGACATACTATATCCTTCATATCACATCCCCTCATCATGTTCATTATTATGAATTATGCCTTCAGTTCTTCCCAGCCCAGCACCTCTATTTTTCTACTCTTCCAAATGCACATACACTGGCCATGAGACACCCTGCCTGGCTCCTCATTCCCTTCACATTCACTTCACTGAGATGTGAGGCACACCCTTCCATTTATCGATATTGCTTGATGTGACACATCATTTTGGTCATAACGTTTGTAATCTCTCCGTCCGAGCAAATAAGTCAATTAATACTATCTCCTCCCATGATATTGCATGGCGCATAGACACAGGGCTTGGATCTCCTCCCTTGGCTGAGCTCATCTCCCCTATGGGAGGGATCCTCCAGGTGCGCACACACCCAGTAGAGAATCTGAAACACACCATCAGACAGACAGTGTTCACTTCACATGGCCGTGGCCAGGGAGGAATCCTCCAGTGTCAGCTGATCCTGCTGGTTAGGCCAAGACTGGAGAGGGAGAGGGGAGGGGGGCGATGAGGAAGAGAGTTAGTCAGACAAAGTGGGGAAGAGATAAAATTGTGATTGAGAGCTGTCAATCCTAATCTTCTGAGATAATTTTGGACAAATTAGAGAACCTTGATCCTAAATTGTATTGTAAATTGAGCACAACTGAACGTAAGTACAGTAGGAAAGGTAACAAAAAGAACAAGAGGACGTTTGAAGAGAGCTGAGAGTGGGTTTGGCTGAGATCCAAGAGGAGTGAGAGGGGGCACAAAAGATGTTTGTTTTAAGGCTGGGCAGTTGTTTTTCAGTGACAAATCGTACCAAGTATATCGTACTGTGGCACTCAATCCATTAGCATTTAAGGCATACATGATCAATTTCTAATCATTCAACCACAGTATTAGATTCTGATGTAATCACATAAAGTGATTTTACTGATAATCAGGATGACCATCTTGCTAACTATGGATTTCCTTGACATATCAGGACTGCAGAAATACCTAAAGTGCCTAATTGTCATAGAATATTGCAACAATGTAGTAGGCCAAATGTTCTCAAAGTTTTGTTCTAGGCAACTGAATAGGGTGTCTAACAATAACATGTACAACAGACATTGACTTCTGCACATTTACATTTAAGTCATTTAGCAAACGCTCTTATCCAGAGCGACTTACAAACAACACATAACTCAAAGACTCACCTGGAATCATGGGTAGAGTAGAACACATCTAAGAATTCTAAAACCACTGACCTGTTTCCTTGATAAATTCCTGTTTGATCGAAAAAGTAAAATGGTCCAAAGCAAAATAATCCAGTGTTTTAGAAGTCAGTTTAGATATAGCCTGTGTAGATGTTGCGGTGATGTCCTTGTGTCCCCTGTGATGGTGTTGTTGTATGTTGTCTTTACGTTTTGTTGAGTTAGCCACCAGTCCCTCCACCCAATGATGTCCCCTCTCATCTAGAGGGTCTTGCGTTTGGCGAAAAAGGCTTTTCGAAACGAGGTGGTGGTGGTGCCCCTGCTGAAGGAGGCATTGCCCATAGTGAGCTTGGTCTTGGCACTGGCGATGGTGGAGGCGCCCAGAGAAGTGGTCTTCTTGCCCCTGGTGATAGACGAGTTGCCCACAGTGAGCTTGGTCTTGCCCCTCTTGATAGTGGTGTTTCCCAGGGAGAGGGCCGTCTTCCCCTCGGTGATGCTGCTGTTGCCCATTGAGAAGGTTGAATTCCTGACCCTGCTGAGGTGGTGGATTTTGGGGTTCACTCGGCGCGACACATTGCACGCTCATGCAGCACACCCCGCTCAGTAAAGCTTGGGTGTGATAGTAACAGTAACAAGAGTCCAGAGTAGACCAGAATGCTAAGCGTGGATAGTGCTACCCCCGTGTCACATAATGCCTTCGTTGAGCTTATAGACGTGGGCTCTGGAAGGCCACATACCACCCATGTGTCCCTGTGAATGGACAGAGGCAGCCGTAGGTGGCTGTAGCCTATCTGAGGGCTTGGTACAGTGGAACGATTGTCCCATCACCACCACGACGAGGCTGAAGGAGACATTGTTGCCCAGAGGACAATATGTGGTGACATCACTTGATCCTGCGGCATTGTTGCCTATATCCCCTGATTGTAAATCCTTGGTTCTGTGTGAAGCTGTATGGAACATGTGCATCATGAAACATATAATGTAAGACATTATTATATAGGCAAGGATGTTGACGTAAGTTCATGTTTTCCATCAATAGCCTATGACCGCTCTTCTCAAATGTGCAATGTGCCTCTTGGCTTCAGTCTCCAATATGGGTGTGGCTCTTAGGATTTTTCCAAGTGTCTGTGTCCGTAAAATTGTTTATTCCATTTAGAGATGATCAGATAATCTTATATTGCATTTGTCTATTTGTCCTTGTCCTTTAGTATGAAAATAATTCATTATTCCACTTCAGGACAGTACATATATGTTTCCTACTACTTGTATGTTATATAATAAGTCAAATTTGCAAACAAACAAAATCAAGCCAAGCAGTGTTGAAGCAGTTATTTTATAAGCATCAGGTTACGTCAATCAATCAGTTATGACAGACGCATTTCCTAGTTTAAGACTGCCCTTATAATCTGAACATAGCATAGTTATTGTAATGCGTTCAACCTTGAAACAGACCAATTTAATCAGCATCCAATTGTTGTTTTATAACACATGGGGACATTTAAACTGTATTTTTGCTTCAGGGAATTACCGTTGAGGTTCTCTGTTGAACAGCACACTGATGATGACACATGCTCTGTCCAGTGTCTCCACATACACCACACACAGCTGTGTCCTCCTGCCTCCCTTCCTGCCAACACACCACCAACCTCATCTCCTCTGTCACACATCTGAATATCTGATTTCAAGCCTGTTAGATCCGTAACACATCCTAACAATACTCTCATCATGTGGGATTCATTTTGAAAGACATGCTAAGTGTTTTTCTTTGAAAACATGAATGCTTCATTGACACTCGAGCTGCAGAATGCTGCACATTGATCAGACACATGGAATAATTTATTACAAATGGACATGATTTAAGCTACTACTGACCTGCTGAAACTGAGCAGATAAAAGTCCCTCTGTTTTGAGTGTAACCGTATACAATAATCACAGGTGGAAATCCCAGTAGATGTTCCGTGTAGTTTGTCTGCCCCTAGTGAGGCTGGATTTGACCACAGACACAGACTTCTCTCCATGGATGAAGGTGAGAGTGGTCAGAGAGCTGGTGGTCTGGTCTCGTGTCACGGAGGTCTTTCCCATGGTCACAGTGATCTTTCCCAGGGTAACGGTGGTTCTGCTCCAAGAGACAGAGGACTTGCCCCAGGAGATGGCGTACTTAGTCTTCAGAATCAAGATCCTGCCCTTAGTGAAGCTAGTCTTGCTGGACAGGAAGGTGACTTTCCACTCCTCCTCTTCAGTCAAGTCTTTTTTTGACGTCCTGGTTGCTTTGGGAGTCTTGGCCCTGGCGTCTGAGCTCCTGTCCATTTATTCTAGGTGGTCCTGCGCTTTGGCATCAGAGCCTTCCGGAAGGAGGTGGTGGTGGTTCCCCTGGTGAAACTAGCTTGGCCAAGAGCTACTGTGGTCTTCTCCCTACTGATGGTGGAGTCCCCCATGGAGGTGGTGGTCACTCCTCTGGAGACGGAGGTGTTGCCCATCGCGACCGTGGTCTTGCCCCTGGCTATGGAAGTTTTTCCCACTGCCAGGGCAGTCTTGCCCTCGGTGATGCTAGTGTTTCCCATGGAACAAGAGGCAGTCAGCCCTAGTCTGTGCCTGGACTCTCTCTTAGCTTACACTCAGCAGGCACAGCATAGCCTCTAGCGCTTAGCTCTCAGTGGGATGTGCAGTGAAATCTTGAGGTCATCAACCAAACTAAATCAGTGACTACAGCTGTCCTAAATAGATCGGACCACCGTGTATAGAGAGGGTGGGGGGGGGGGGTCGTATTTGGTCATACTCTGATGCCAGCTGGTTCCTTACAGGGATCAGACCAAGGGACGGACAGGACCTGGGAGCCCATACTGAACAAAGGCTGCCACGCCGACAACCGTGTCATCTGCCATTGGTTGAGACAAGGGGGTTAATTGTGTTGTTGTCACGGACACTTTGCGGAGCATCTGAAGGGGGACATTGTGTTGCACGCAAGACAATTGGGGGTGACCTCAGATGCATTCGATGGCATTGCTCCCAAAGAACTCCTCTCAGCTATTGTTTAGCACAAGTCAAGTACAGTAGTACATTTGTCTCTGCCTGTCTGCTTCTACTGTTGTTTTTTTACATGATTTCTTTACTTTCAACATACTGTACCTCTTTGCTACTTGCATTTTTATTGCATATATAATAGTTTCACAAATACGTACGTAGTTATCTTGTTTGTTTCTCATTCCTCTGTCTATCTCTTCTCCTCTCTTTTAGATTCTCGGTGAAGACACTCCTGGAAAAGTACACAGCCGAGCCCATCGATGACTCGTCCGAGGAGTTTGTCAACTTCGCTGCAATCTTGGAACACATCCTCAGCCACCGCTTCAAAGGTAACATGGCAGGTACAGGACATGGAAGTGTCCATCAGTCTCTCGGTCTTCTAATTCAGGATACGAAAGCCTCAAGGCTTAGCCTAGTTTCAAATGTTACTATTTACCTATTTACATAATATGTATAATGTCACACATATAATAGGCAAATGTAATGATTTTTACATGAGCTCATGGCATGCCCATCTGTTTTGACTGAGCTAAAGTTCTGGATGCAAAGCCAATCTGCTGTGGTGCGTTGAGCGACAGGGACACTGTGGGCTGTTGTAGGAGATGGGAGTCATTGTCAGTGTTTTATCTTTGGACCAGGTCCAGGAAGCTGGTTCATCTCAGATGGCCAGCGAAGTTTCTGGGACTACATCCGGCTGGCGTGCAGCAAGGTGCAGAACAACTGCATCGCCAGCATCGAAAACATTGAGAACATCAGCACCTCACGAGCCAAGGCAAGGACGGGGATCATCTCTGTGTGTGTGTCACCAGAGCTTCAAAGTAAAAAATCCCTTAGCTGGCACTCACGCTCTCGTTCCCACTGACCCACCTCTTTCTCTCTTTTTCTCTTTCTCTCCTTCCATTGTTTCCTGCAGGGTCGGGCATGGATCCGTGTGGCGCTGATGGAGAAGCGTCTGTCTGAGTATGTGGCCACAGCCCTGAGGGACACACGGACAACCAGGTCAGATATACCACAAAATAGTATCCCATCTAGCCTATTAACTACCAAGCTACCTTAGAAACAACATGCAAAACATAACTAATCATAAGGCTTTGCACTGCAGGAGGTTCTATGATGACGGAGCCATCATACTGAGAGAGGAGGCCACTGTTCTGACAGGCATGCTCATTGGCCTCAGTGCCATAGACTTCAGGTGAGGCAGCATTACTCAGGCCTGCAGAATCATAGCATTGTTATTTGTTACATTGTTATCTTAAAGTTCACAATTCTTTCTCTGTCCAGTTTTTGCTTGAAGGGGGAGGCGCTGGATGGGAAGTCCCCTGCAGTGATTGACTTCACACCTTACCTGAAGTTCACTCAGAGGTGAGACAACCACATGCCCACTTTGCGAATATATGTCATACTAGTCAGTAGCTTAGTCATAGCCATAAATGACTATAAGCAGTGTGTAACTCCCCTGCTGCTTACAGCTATGACTACCTGAGTGATGAGGATGACCGGTGCAGTGTGGACAGCAGTGCCAGTGACGAAAGTGTCCCAGAACACCCCTACATCCCCCTGGTCACCGACGAGGAGAGCTGGAGGAACAAGTGTCGCAAGATGGAGCAGAGGTTTAAGATCGTGTACGCCCAGAAGGTGACCTTTTGACCTTCTGATAACCTGACATTCCTAAAGACATAGGGCATAGAATCTCTTCCAGCTTTTCAGGTCTCTCCAGAGATGTTCCATCGGGTTCAAGTCCAGGCTCTGGCTGGGCCACTCAAGGACATTTCAAGACTTGTCCCCGAAGCCACTCCTGCGTTGTCTTGGCTGTGTGCTTAGGGTTGTTGTCCTGTTGTAAGGTGAACCTTCACCCCAGTCTGAGGTCTTGAGCGCTCTGTAGCAGGTTTTCATCAAGGATCTCTCTGTACTTTGCTCCGTTCATCTTTCCCTCAATCCTGACCAGTCTCCCAGTCCCTGCTGCTGAAAAATATACCCACAACAGGATGCTGCCACCACCATGCTTCACCGTAGGGATGGTGCCAGGTTTCCTCCAGACGTAACGCTTGGCATTCAGGCCAAATAGTTCAATCTTGGTTTCATCAGACCAGATAATCTTGTTTCTCATGGTCTGAGAGTCTTTTGGCAAATTCCAAGTGGACTTTCATATGCCTTTTACTGAGCAGTGGCTTCCATCTGGCCACTCAACCATAAAGGCCTGATTGGTAAAGTGCTGCAGAGATGGTTGTCCTTCTGGAAGGTTCTCCTATCTTCACAGAGGAACTCTAGAGCTCTGTCAGAGTGACCATCGGGTTCTTGGTCACCTCCATAACCAAGGCCCTTCTCCCTCGATTGCTCAGTTTGGCCGGGCGGGCAGCTCAGGGAAGAGTCTTGGTGGTTCTAAATTTCTTCAATTTAAGAATGATGGAAGCCACTGTGTTTTTGGGGGCCTTTAATGCTGCAGACATTTTTTGGTACCCTTCCCCAGATCTGTGCCTCGACACAGTCCTGTCTCTGAGCTCAACGGACAATTCCTTCGACCTCATGGCTTGGTTTTTGCTCTGCACTGTGGAACCTTATGTAGACAGGTGTGAGCCTTTCCAAATCATGTCCAATCAATTGAATTTACGACAAGTGGAAACCAATCAAGTTGTAGAAACATCTCAAGGATGATCAATGGAAACAGAATGCATCTGAGCTCAATTTCGAGTTTCGTAGTAAAGGGTTTGAATATTTATGTAAATAAGGTATTTCAGTTTTTAAGATTGCCTAAATTTAAAAAAATTGGTCACTATGGTGTATTGTGTGTAGATTGATGAGGAATTTATTTGATTTTAACCATTTTAGAATCAGGCTGTAACGTAACAAAATGTGGAAAAAGTCAAGGGGTCTGAATACTTTCCGAAGGCACTGTATATAGAGTAATAACTTTATGTACTTTTGGGGTATGCAGAACACAGTCTATCTGTATGCACTCCAGTCCTATCTTCTAACTTTGTGTCTGAGTCTGTGCCCGTGTCTGTGCTGCAGGGCTACCTGGAGGAGCTGGTGCGTCTGCGGGAGTCCCAGCTGAAGAATGTGGAGACTGAGAACAAGAAGCTGAGTGCCAGGCTGGAGGAGCTCAGAGTCCAGAGCCTGCAAGAGAAAAAGGAGCTGGAGTCCATTGTACTGGAGCTGCAGGCACAACTGTGAGAGCAGTATAGAAATCCACACACACTAGTATACATTGACGGGGACACATACAAACATCCTAAACAGACACACACAAATGCAGTACATCACATATCAGATGATGTTAAGAGTTAATTACAAGCGTGTTCCTTCCAGCACTGCCCTCATCCCCTGTGATTCCTCCCACCTGACTAAGGATCTGTCCATCCCTCTGGTCAACCAGTGGCCCTCCATACGAGGCTACAACAACCAGGGGGACGTCAAGCTCTTCCGCAGGTATATCTACTGTATGAGTGTGTGTATATGTGTGTGATTTTGTGATACTGTACATTTAAAGCTGCAATATGTAACTTTTTGGGCGACCCAACCAAATTCACATAGAAATGGGTGATATAGACATGTCATTCTCATTGAAAGGAAGTATAAGAAGTGCATATCTGTTCTATGTGTGGTATTTCTATGCTTCCTATTCTTAAGTTTCATTTTTGCATCTTTTACTTTCGGTTTTGTACAGCATCTTCAAACAGCTGGTTTTGGTTATGGAAAATATATTTCACAGCGGTTTAGATGGTACAATGATTCTCTACACTATACTTACTTGTTTTGTCACAAACTAAAATTAGGCAAACTTTTATAATTTTAGCAAACAAGAAATGTCGAAGCGATTTCTACACAGATGTTATTGTAACAGTATTTCATGATGTCACTCATCCCTTCAGGAGAAGCTTCCACAGTTTGGAGCAGCTCTCAGCTGACGTCAGTCTGAACTCTGATTCCCAGAAGACAGATTGGCAACAGAACGGAGATACAGGTTGGTGCTCAACAGATAAATGTACATTATACAAACACATTTGTAGACGCACAGCAATGCATACTGATGCTGCAGAAATATGTGAACCGAGTCACCCACTGTCATGCATGCACCAACACAAAACCACACAGAAACAGAAACCCACTTAGAAGAATGCATCCACATGTCCTCACAAACACACACATACAAAGGCATGTTTGAACAGTGTCTATGGTGTATTTTGTGTGGGTGTTTAAGGTATGCTGATAGCCAAAGTGTGCTTTAGGGACAGAGTTTTATTGTGTTTTGTCTATTCTCTCCTCTGTAGGAAAAGACTACACCCCTTCTATGCTGGGTCTCTGTGGCTCTCTGGCCTCTCTCCCCAGCTGTAAGTCCATGTCCAGCCTCAAGTCCAGTGAGTGTCTGGTCAACATCAGCATGGAACCCAGCCCTGCACTCTCACCCAGCTAGGGGGCGCCATGCCAACAGAGCTCTGTCTGCCCAGCGCAAAGCCAACAACCAACCAACCCCACCCGCCTGCCTCAACCTGGAGACACTCAATAGATCATGAACATCTACCTACCTACTGTCACTATTAACACAGTTACCAACCAAACCCTTTTCAACCAAACCCTTTTCAACCAAACCCTTTTCAACCAAACCCTTTTCAACCAAACCCTTCTCAACCAACTCCACTCAACCCACTGCTTCATGTCTGCAAAGATTAGAAGGGAAAAAGCTCTTCAATATTTCTGGATTTTTGTGTGGATTAAATTTAAGTTATAATGAAACTAAAAGGATCCTAGTTCTTCTGTGCCCCTCCTCACCCACACCCTCTCTCATATCATCACACTGTCCATCCTGCTCTTTCACTGTTGTGTGTGTGAATTCCTATGTCAAAATGTTGGCTTGTATTTAATGCCTTTTGGACACATCTAACTAGCTCAATTCAAAGCTACAAAACTATCCAAAAGCATATATTTATTTATCCATTTAAATTCTCCTCTCCTCTAGATCTCCTTATCCAACTCTTTCTCTGCACCTGACACATCTGGTCATTGTACTGTCTGTGTGTCAGTCTGTCCCAGCCCTGCCTCAGCCTATACTATCCTCTTGCCTGCCTGTCAAAATGACAGACAAACTGGAATGACGCACTTGCGATTAAGTCAGAACACTTGGAGAAGGCTGAACTGAATTCTAACAAAAACATCAGCTATTCTTAGGTGTTTGTGAGTGGATGCAGGTTGAGTGTTGCTAACATAGTGGCTAGATGTGTATTTGATGCATGTGGCTGAATGATATTTGCATTGTTCCTCCATTATACTGGGTTTTGGATGGCCTGACTCTCCAAATCATTGACCTGCTTGAGTAGTCAGACATTACTGTTTCAGTATGTGTTCATGTGTGCAGCAATTGGTTATGTCTGTCTATCAACAGTTTTGTTGTCACTTTGCTTTTTATATTTTGTTGATGAATCTGATTTTATAAATCAAGTGTTCTGTTATTTTTACACATGAATATTTGGTTATTTTTGTTCAATGACCTATGCTATTAGTTGCAATAAACTGCCTTATTTTTGTTATGTCAATCCCTTTTCAGTGAGTATTTTTTTCTCTGCAAAGTGTGTAAACATTATTAAAGTATGTTTACCCTCAACTACTCCACTGGTTTCTACAGTATACATCTGTAACACTCATGTTGATTTTCTACTAACAAAAGGATTCCATTTAAGCAGCCCTTGATTAGTTGAGACAAGTGTGTTAGTAAGCTATTGGGCCAAGAAAAAAGTAATTGATTTCAGTACATTGTGCTGCAAACCTGCAGGACCATCGCTCAGATTTTGCCTATCGGATATGATTAAATGAACAGAAATAGAATAAATAGAATGGACAAATCATTGTCTTGAATGTGGATACCTTTCTATTCAATATATTTCTATGCATTTAATCCTGTACGAAAGGTGAAATCCAGAAGGATCATTTTTGATAAACTGGGCCCAGGATTGAATGTGTCCAAGGTGCTCTATATCACCATCTAGTGGTCCATTTACTAATGTGTCCTCAATCAATCAATTGGTGGGCAGTGCGTCTGCAGGGGTGGTGTCCAATTAACCGTCACATCAGTTCATTGTTCTGTTTCTGGAAGGCAGAGGGTTGGTATGTTTGATAGAACTTTGTAAAACCAAATGTAAGATTTAGGATTGATTTGTAGGTCTATGCATGTTGGTAATGGGACATTTAGATCACTAAAGTTCATATTTAGTTTAGAGTGATTAACACTATGTTTAGCATATTTATATTTTCCCTTTCTGTAATACACTTGACTCCCAGTGTTTGTGTGGGTTGATGGTCGGTCAATAGACTTATCATAATAATCCATAACATATCTGTTGATAGTGGGTGATGCCAGACGATGTACAAGGACACACTTATTATTCACTGTAGTATTGTATTTATGACACTGTGATTCTGAAGCAGCTGACCAAGTCAATGCCTTCTGTTTGGACTAACTACAAGCTTCTTGGGCTGGTGTTTCCATAGCTTAATAAATCAGACTTTGATACCAATTATTGGTATACAGTCTGAAGCAAAGCACTGCAGAATTGTGGTAATGTTCCTTACAAGCCAGAATGTTGAATAAAATTACATTTGAACTTACTCTTGGTTGTCTGTGCAGTTGGTCCTTCAGCTGTTTGAAATTTGAGACAAAATATCCATCGGAAAGTATTGTTTACCCAACTTTTTAGCGCACCGGTACTGAAGTAGAAATTTCTAGCACTTGGCACATGCACAAAACCATATAAATACCTTGTATTATGTGTGCATGTACTTCCATCTCGTGTGTTCAGGCATGGGCAAACACATCTTAATTGCAACACACAGAGCCATGTTTTGAAGTCTGTTTAATACTTTCCTGTGGATATTTTGTCATATTCTGACTAGCTGAACGACAAACACCCAGGACAAAAGGATCAGCAGAGTACGTTCCAATAATTGTATTCAACATTCGTGACAGACGAGGGACGTTTCGTTCTTTTTTTTTTCTGTGTGTGTGGTATTGCCTACACAATTGAAGGCCCATGTTTGTGACTAGAACATTTGGTGCTGTCTGATTAGTATATAAAGGGCCAGTCTCCAAGATGTCAGTTAGACATTTTCTGTGCTGGATGTGTCTCCTTGTTGCAACTTCTTATAAACCAGATTGGTTTTTGATTGACTTTGTCTGTTAATGCTCTTTTTTGTAAACCTAGACATTACTTTTACAATATGATTTTGTCTTGTGCAGATGATTATGTCCAAGTCCACTTCAAAGCCTTCCAGGCTCTTGGATTTTATGTTCTGTGCTGGCTTTGTGTTGGGGTTCTGTCTCTGTTTCATGGCCATTGCTTACTACAGAGCATATCAGATCTCTCAGGAGACAGTGCTCTTGCCCTCACGGACAAGCAGCCTCATGGGTGAGCTCCCTTCAGGTAAATTGGAGCTACAGTATTTTTATACACCTCTCTGAATATCTCTAATACACTCAGCCACATGATCTCGATCTCTCTCTCTCTCTCTTTCTCTCTCTCTCTCTCTCTCTCTCTCTCTCTCTCTCTCTCTCTCTCTCTCTCTCTCTCTCTCTCAGTACACCACTCTGCTGTTGCCACTAATGCCTCAGTCCTCTCGCCATTGCCCCCCTCCCCCTCTTCGGGTCGACTGCTCTGCTGGGTGTTGACCTCACCCCAGACTCTGTGGACCAGAGCTAAACACATAGTGAACACCTGGGGGCCTCGCTGTGACACACTGCTCTTCATGAGCTCTAAGCCGGACCTCCTGTTCCCTGGGACCGTGCTGGCTCTGGCAACAGAGGAGGGACGGGCCAACCTGTACAATAAGACCATGGCCGCTTTCAACTTACTGCATGACGGGTAATGCTCCCACAACACCAGTATGTTCTCCTAATCTCTCTCACATTGATGGAGGACATGATTCTGGTGGTCTAGTATTCATGTGGTATGGGAGATCTACAGTGCATTTTGGAAAGTATTCAGACCCCTTCAATTTTTTCACATTTTGTTCTTTTACAGCTGTATTCTAAAATTGATCAAATTAAATATACACACAATATCCTATAATGACAAAGTGAAAACAGGTTTTTAGAAATGTTTGCAAATATCTTAAACTGAAACACCTTATTTACATAAGTACCCTTTGCTATGAGACTTTCTATTGATTATCCTTGAGATGTTTCTTCAACTTGATTGGAGTCCACCTGTGGTAAATTCAATTGATTGGACATGATTTGAAAAGGCACACACCTGTCTATATAAGGTCCCACAGTTGACAGTGCATGTCAGAGCAAAACCAAGCTATGAACTCGTAGGAATTGTCCGTAGAGCTCTGAGATAGGATTGTGTCGAGGCACAGATCTGGGAAAGGGTCACAACATTTTTGCAGCATTGAAGTTCCCCAAGAACACAGTGGCCTCCATCGGAAGATGTTTGTAACCACCAAGACTCTCACTAGAGCTAGCCGCCTGGCCAAACTGAGCAATCGGGGGTGACCAAGAACCCGATGGTCACTCTGACAGAGATCCAGAGTTCCACTGTGGAGATGGGAGAATCTTCCAGAATGACAACCAACTCTGCAACACTCCAATCAGTTATTTATGGTAGAGTGGCCAGACGAAAGCCACTCCTCAGTAAAAGACACACAGCCCGCTTGAAGTTTGCCAAAAGACACCTAAAGGACTCTCAGACCATGAGAAACAAGATTCCCTGGTCTGATGAAACCAAGATTGAACTCTTTGGCCTGAATGCCAAGCGTCACGTCTGATGGAAGCCTCATGCTGTGGGGATTTTTTTCAGCGGGAGGGACAGGGAGACTAGTCAGTATCGAGGGAAAGGAAAGATGAACGGAGCAAAGTACAGAGAGATCCTTGATGAAAACCTGCTCCAGAGCGCTCAGGACCTCAGACTGGGGCGAAGGTTCACCTGCCAACAGGATAAAGGCCCTGAGCACACAGCCAATGCAATGCAGGAGTGGCTTCGGGACAAGTCTCAATGCTCTTAAGTGGCCTAGCCAGATCCTGGGCTTTAACCTGATCGAACATGAATATAGCTGTGCAGCGACGCTCCTCATCCAACCTGACAGCTTGAGAGGATCTGCAGAGAAGAAGGTGAGATACTCCCCAAATACAGGTGTGCCAAGCTTGTACCCAAGAAGACTCGAGACTGTAATTGCTGCCAAAGGTGCTTCAACAACAGGTCTGAATACTTATGCAAATGTAATATTACAGTTTATATTTTATACATTTACAAAAATGTATAAAAATAGTTTTTGTTTTGTGATGGAGTATTGTGTGTAGATTGATGAAGAAAATAAACTATTTAATCAATTTTAGAATAAGGCTGTGATGTAAGAAAAAGTGAAGGTCTGAATACTTTCCAAATGCACTGAATGTATGTAGTGCAATGTGGATGGATGGGCTGATGACAGACTGTCAGGCAGGTGACCTATGTAAAGATGCCATTTTTTTGGTCACCCATCGACACACAATGTCCCATAAATTTGCAAACATTTCTAAAAACATTATCTCGTTTACATGAGTATTCACACACCGGAGTCGATACATGTTAGAATCATATTTGGCAGTGACTACAGCTGTGAGTTTTTCTGGGTAAGTCTCTAAGAACTTTGTACACCTGGATTGTACAATATTTGTACATTATTCTTTTTTAAAGATCTTTAAGTTTTGTTGATTGTTGATCATTGCTAGACAGCCATTATGAAGTCTTGTCATAGATTTCTAAAAAAAATAATTCCACTTCGACATTATGGGGTGTTGTGTGTAAGCCAGTAACACACAATCTCAAATTAATCCATTTTAAATTCAGGCTGTAACACAACAAAATGTTGGGAAGGTCAAGGGGTGTGAATGTGTTCTGAAAGCACTATTTGTATGTGCTGGTGAAGGAGACAAACTCTACCTTCAGTCTTTGACCTCTCGTCTTTCCCTCCATTTCCAGTTACCTAGACAAGGCTGACTGGTTCCTCAAAGCTGATGATGACACCTATGTAATTGTGGAAAACTTGCGTCTGCTCCTGTCTCGGTTCAGCCCAGACAAGCCTGTGTATCTGGGCAGACGTTTTCGCCGCTTTGTCCATCAAGGCTACATGAGTGGTGGTGCTGGCTATGTACTGAGCCGCGAGTCTGTGAGACGCTACGTCAGGGCCCTGCACCATGGAACCTGCACCAAGTCCACCTCTGCAGAGGACCTACTGCTGGGCTTCTGCCTCCAGAAGCTGGGAGTCCCGGCAGGGGACTCTAGAGACCACCAACACAGGGAAACCTTCCACCCCCTGTGGCTGGGTAAACTTCTCTGTACCGAAGACATACTGCCCAAATGGTTCCACCAGTACAACTATTACCCTTCCAAAGTGGTAAGTAGGTCTACACTCTCAGTAGAACACATATCAAATGACCTCCCTTCAGTGCCATTGAGCTTCCTGCTCATCTGTTTTTTTCCTTTCTCCCTCTGTCAGGGTCCAGACTGTTGCTCCAATTCATCTGTATCCTTCCATTACGTTGAGCCGGTCAGAATGTACATGCTAGATTACTTCCTGTACCATCTCAGTCCAGTGGGTGGCCACAGCCCAAAGCTGGGTGAGACCAGAGAGGAATAAGCAGAGACCCCTTTCTATGGATTTGACAGTGACATCCCTCATAATAAATAATAATATACATGCTCGCACCGTAATTGATGTCATTCTCTTGTAAAGAGTTGTCTTGCAAACATTAAAATCAATGTTGTTACTAAAGTCTTTGATAAGGTCCATGCTAGTTCAAACCAATTCATCATGATCTAGTCTGGATATTTGCCTAGTTACAGTATGTATTCATACATTGAGTCTGTCATTAAAGTCATAGAGATCCTATTAAATACTATTTTAATTCCTAATTATATGGTTAAAATACTGTCTTCCAGTGACATACTATGTTAGCTGAGGTTCCAAATTGGTGGGTGCGATTTAAAAAATAAATAATAATTTAACCTCAACCCGGGTAGTTTGAACTGTTTAAGAGGCCCTTTGGAGCCCGCAGATCACTGAAGCGTTACTGGCCATTTGATTTACGTTTTCTTCTCCAACGCAGGTCTTTTGCATCATATTTTTTCAGAATATATGATAAGAGCTCTGATTTTCAATGTGTTACTTCAGCAGCATCAGCTAACATCATTTGGTAGATCGATGGGCAAGCTGCAAGATCTGAACAGAACTCAACATTCTGCCTTGTATATAGGCCTTTTTAACACTCAAGTTGATCCAATATTGACAATGTCTTGATAAATGTTATACTAAACAAAAATATAAACGCAACATGTAAAGTGTTGGTCCCATGTTTCATTAGCTGAAATAAAAGATCCCAGCCATTTTCCATATGCACAAAAAAAGCTTCTCTCTCAAATGTTGTGCACAAATGTGTTTACGTCCCTGTTAGTGAGAATTCCTCCTTTTCCAAGATATGCCACGCCTGTCAGGTGGATGATTATCAAGAAGCTTATTAAACAACATGATCATTATACAAATGCACCTTGTGCTGGGGACAATAAAATGCCATTCTAAAATGTGCAGTTTTGTCACACAACGCAATGCCACAGATGTCTCAAGTTTTGAGGGAGCATGCAGTTGCCATGCATACTGCAGGAATGTCCACCAGAGCTGTGCCAGAGAATTTAATGTTAATTTCTTTACTATTATCCACCTCGACGTCGTCCTAGAGAATGTCCAACCGGCTTCACAACCGCAGACCACGAGTAACCACACCAACCCAGGACCTCCACATTCGGCTTCTTCACCTGCGGGCTCGTCTTAGACCAACCAACCGGACAGCTGATGAAACTGGATTTGCCCAACCGAAGAATTTCTGCTCAAACTGTCAGAAACCATCTCGGGAAGTTCATCTGAGTGCACGTCGTCCACACCAAGGTCTTGACCTGACTGCATTTCGGTTTCGTAACTGACGTCAGTGGATAAATGCTCACTTTCGATGGCCACTGGCACACTGGAGAAGTGTGCTCTTCGTGGATGAATCCCGGTTTCAGCTGTACCGTGCAGACTGCGTGTATGATGTTGTGTGGGCGAACGGTTTGCTGATGTCTATGTTGTGAACAGAATACCCCATGGTGGGGTTATGGTATGGGAAGGCATAAGCTAAGGACAACGAACACATTTGCATTTTATCGATGGCAATTTGAATGCACAGAGATACCGTGACGAGATCCTGAGGCCCATTGTCATGCGGTTCATCTGCTGCCACCACCACCTCATATTTCATCATGATAATGCATGGCCCTATGTCGCAAGGATCTGCACACAATTCCTGGAAGCTGAAACTGTCTCAGTTCTTCCATGGCCTGCATACTCACCAGACATGTCACCCTTTGAGCCTGTTTGGTATGCTCTGGATCGACGTATACGGCAGTGTGTTACAGTTCCCGCCAATATCCAGAAACTTTGCACAGCCATTGAAGAGTAGGGTAACAGGCCTGAAAAATTATATGCGAAGGAGATGTGTCGCTCTGTGTGAGGGAAATGGTCACACCAGATATTGACTGGTTTTCTGATCCACACCTGCCCTTTTTTTTAAGGTATCTGTGAACAACAAATGCATATCTGTATTCCCAGTCATGGAAATCAATAGATTAGGGCCTAACTCAATTATTTCAATTGACTGATTTCCTTATATGAACTAACAAACTAAAATCTTTGAAATTGTTGCATGTTGCTTTTGTATTTTTTTAAATCTGTGTTGATAAGGAGTTTAACCCATAATGTTCGAACATTAAAGACGAATGTGTGTGAATGTATTGTGGGGGCATAGGAGTGGGAGGCCCTGGTGTACACTGCAGGTTTGAGATTTAATAAACTGGGAGGGAATATTATGACTTTCGAGGGCAGACCCTTGATAGATAGAGTTTATGACCAATAGAAGTTAAGTCGTATTTTTCAGTACCCAACCAGATCAAGAATGTGTCATTCGCCTCGCCCACTTGTAAGTAAATTGGACACGAGAATTTAGCTAGTTGAGCTGTTGTCAGGCACAATATTTGGCAATATTTTGTCAACTGTGTAGCCTGATACTTTACATAAAGTAAAGTTATAATAGCCAATGGTGGATGATCAGGTTGGGCATTTAATAGTTTTATTGTGAACTAAATGCAGGGCTAATATTTTTTAGATGTATTTATTTTAGTTCGAGAGAAAAGTTGGAGGAAATCATGGTCATCACAAAAGAAGGCTGGCTGCTAGCAAGAAGCTAACCATGTTGGATACTTATCATAAATAAAAATTGAAATACTGGCTAATTTAAACTGAAGAAGAGGTAGCTAAAACTACTGATTGTGAACTTTGATACGGTTGCCTGCTGAAGTCGAAGTGTTTTCGGCTGCTTCATTTTGCACTTGGGGGGGATGTCGTGCAGAAGTGAAGCGGCTCGGGGGGGCACCCCTTGTCTACAACCACTTCGAGCCACTGTCCCATTCCAGCTTCACAACAAAGCACAACCGCGCTGCAAAGATTCCAAGACTGGTAAATAAAAATTCTCATTTTGGTGCCAAATAATGTCACTTGCCAAATATTACACTATGGTGGGAATGTCGCTAGAGTTTGCATTGTTATTGCTGTCTATCACTAGTCTAACGGGTATGTGGGCTATCTATTATGATTAACTGTTATAGTATCTTACTGCTTAGCTACATGGGTCTATTTTACGTGCAGTAGCCTCTGGCCTCAATTTTTTCTAAACAGACCACCGACTTTCAGTGAATATAGCCTAATTTCCACCATGCATCAGCCATCCCCCACCCTGCTCAAGCATGTGTTTTGATGTGGGTCTCTGTAGGACCCTATAAAATGAAGTGTTATAAAAGCAGAAATGTGCTACTTGATTTGAGAATGTCATGTTTTTTCCAATTCATTATTACACCACATAACTGGAACATCATCATATACATAGTTCTCCGTCAGTTACATCCATGTTTTTTATTACATCACAAATGATTGGAATGGCATCATAAAGAGTTCTCAGTAAAAGGAACACCTATGTGAGAATGCTATTCATTGACTACAGCTCAGCGTTCAATACCGTAGTGCCCTCAAAGCTCATCAATAAGCTAAGGACCCTGGGACTAAACACCTCCCTCTGCAACTGGATCCTGGACTTCCTGACGCGCTACCGCTAGGTGGTAAGGGTAGGTAACAACACATCCGCAACGCTGATCCTCAGCACAGGGGCCCCTCAGGGGTGCGTGCTCAGTCCACTCCTGTACTCCCTGTTTACTCATGACTGCATGACCAGGCACGACTCCAACACCACCATTAAATTAGCCGATCACACAACAATGGTAGGCCTGATCACTGACAACAACGAGACAGCCTATAGGGAGGAGGTCAGAGATATGGCCGTGTGGTGCCAGGACAACAACCTCTCAACGTGATCAAGACAAAGGAGATGAATGTGGACTACAGGAAAAAGAGGACTGAGCACGCCCCCATTCTCGTCGACGGGGCTGCAGTGGAGCATGTTGAGAGCTTCAAGTTCCTTGGTGTCCACATCACCAACAAACTAACATGGTCCAAGCACACCAAGACCGTCGTGAAGAGGGCACAACAAAACCTGTTCCAGGATATATGGATCCTCAGATCCTCAAAAGGTTCTACAGCTGCACCATCGAGAGCATCCTGACTGGTTGCATCACTGCCTGGTATTGCAACTGCTCGGCCTCCGATCGCAAGGCACTACAGAGGGTAGTGCGAACGGCCCAGTACATCACCGGGGCCAAGCTTCCTGCCATCCAGGACCTCTATACCAGGCGGTGTCAGAGGAAGACTCCAGCCAGCCTAGTCATAGACTGTTCTCTCTGCTACCGCACGGCAAGTGGTACCGGAGCGTCAAGTCTAGGTCCATGAGGCTTCTAAACAGCTTCTACCCCCAAGCCATGAGACTGCTGAACATCTAATCAAATGGCTACCCAGGCTATTTGCATTCCCCCCCTTACACCGCTGCTACTCTCTGTTGTTATCGTCTATGCATAGTCACTTTAATAACTCTACCTACATGTACATATTACCTCGACTAACCGGTGCACCCGCAAATTGACTCTGTACCGGTACCCCCCTGTATATAGTCTCGCTATTGTTATTTTACTGCTGCTCTTTAAGTAGTTGTTACTTTTATTTATTATTCATATTTTTTTAAACTGCATTGTTGGTTAAGGACTTGTAAGTAAGCATTGCACTGTGAGGTCTACACCTGTTGTATTCGGCTCGTGACTAATACGATTTGATTAACCACATTTCCATCCACAGTATTAATGCGACTAAAGTGGTACCATATAAAAAAATAAGTCACTACAGGTAGTTTCGCTACAATTTTATAAATGCCGACAGGTTATTTGTTCGTTTCAAATGGTGGGATCTTTTTGTGTCAGTAAAATGTATTATGTGAGAAATACTGGTGGAAATGCCTTTTATTAGCAAATATTGATATAATAACCACAGTGGAGGCTGGTGGGAGGTGCTATAGGAGGACGGGCTCATTGTAAAGACTGGAACGGTATAAATGGAACAGTATCAAACACATCAAATATACGGAAACCACATGTATGACTCCGTTCCATTAATTCTGTTACAGCCATTGCAATGAGCCCATCCTCCTATAGCTCCTCCCACCAGCCTCCACTGAATAACCATCATATCGAAGTGAACTTAGAGTCGAGATGATATGGTGTGTGTGGTCCTCCCATTATTACTGGGGGAAACCATACAGTTTATTAGGCTACAGATGAAATAAGTTCTGAACTTCACAGGGTGATGAAAGTGCATGGTGATCTTGATGCTCCATTGCAATAGAGGGTATTGTTCTGGTGACATGATTGATGCTTGACTGCCGTTTGACAAATTAAAATATTCTCGTTCTTATCCATTTTAATCTCATCGTGTAGAACACCCTACCCGCACTGTATCTTTGAGCTGTTGGCTAGAGCCAGAGTAAGCACATTTTCTATTTAACGCATCAGTTTTGGTGACAACTATCAAACATCACATAGCTTTAGTATACGCTACATATCGTGATTATTTTAATCAGTAAAATATCCTTGATAAGTGGTCAGTGTTGTTCTTTTTATTGCCCCAGCTCTAATTGATCCTGAACTCTCTAAAGGTGTTTTAAGAGTGTCATATTCTATTACACTACTTACCTCTGTGACCTCATGTGCCAATGTCAATAGAGGTTTAAAGGGACCTTTGTTTTAGGCCCTGTGGCCTGTAATTCCACAGTGTGTTTCAACAGTACACTGTAATGATGCACCAGTAACTCGAGTGCTCGTTCTGTGGTGTATATTTCTACATCCTGTCTGCCCTGGGAAGTGGGGTGGAGGGAAGTGGTATGAGTTGGGGAATAGGTTTCAGGAGTAGAATCGTTGCCAGTCTTGTGCAACATGTCTTTGGATGGCTTTGCTGTAGGCTCAGTGGCTTGGCTCACACCTGCCAGAGATTACTTACAAAGAGCTGCCAATACACACCTACTTGTACTACGAGTTAACCAAACCTCTGCGAGGGATGGGGGTGGTGCTGGGGGAGGCCTTTTTATGAACTCCTGCTGGTGCTAAAGTAGTTCTGAGCCTACTTTATGATGTGACTTTTTGTTCCAACTACGTTGCACCGGTAGGCTGAGCATGGAGTTTGTCAGACCAATATGCTGTCAAACTGGGGCACCGTCACACAAAACAGCCCTCCATACAAGATTAGCATCTGTCTTCTGTTACAAATATTGACCTCACACACTCACAGTATAAAGCAGACACGTTTCATATCAGTAAATGTGATTTCTTTTGGCTGTTTCCTTAAGGCGACAGGAGCAAGTCTCGCCCCCCAAAGCCGACCATTCGTCGCACCCTGTCCCTGGATACAATTGTTGGACCATATCTGCAGGGCCGGTGGCCCAAGGAGGCAGAGAGCCAAGGAGTCACCTGTGTCAATGACAAGGCCACACAGGTAAACTCACCGGACTCAATCACAGCCCAAATGTGAATTTAACATTAACATCCATTAACTCCTATAGATCTGAAACCGAGAGGAATATACTCTTGTCAAGCCTGTATTGATATTGCTTAAAAGCCGTTTGTAGCTCCCCATTCAATTTGTCACCGTTGTTGCTTACAATGGCCAGACTTCTAATCTATGAAAATGTGTGTTATAAACACTGTTGTCCTATTCTGTAATATAAAGACCAAGTGAGCTATCTGAGGCTGGCGCTGCAGGTGTCTAGCAGTTCCATTCTGAAGCTGAGGAGCAGTGGAAGGCAGCCAACTGGAAATAGTTGTTTTGTTCTCTTCAACCTCAACCCCCCCCCCCCCCCCCCTCTACTGTATCCACCCCCCATCTAGTGCACAAAGCCTGGGCTAACCTAACCACACTCCAACACTGTGCCCTCAATCTTGACACAGTTTATACTGAACAAACCCCCTGCCCTCTATTGTACAGAACAGACCCCTCCCGACCTCATTATACAGCCCGCCCCCCCTCCCCTCATTGCTTTATTTAAGATGATATAACTGTCTCCTATTGTCTGCCATTATCTCCTTTCTTCAGTAATGAAACTGTCACATTTTCACATACAACCAGCTTCTTGTGGATTTGGGGGAGTTCCCCTCTGCCACAAACTAAAGAGATACACAATCTAAACAATTTGTAGTAACAGGTTCAAAACCCCTTTTTTAATATTTAAAAGTAAATATACATCAAATCAAACACGAGGCTGAACTGGCATTCAAAGCGTTAGACACCCAGAACATTCCATCACCTTTTGACCGGATCTTTTTATAGCCCTGTGTCCCGTGATCTCTCCGGTCATGTTTGGTGGAGGACGGGAGGAGGAGGGAGGAGTAGGGAGCAGTAACACTACACCGACAGGGTTGGTAACTGACTGTCCCTCCATGACACATTTAGCCATGATGTTTGACCACGGCTCCACCAGATAGGGCGGAAGATGGCGTCAAGGTTTTTTGTCATTTATAGCCTGGGACCGACTCTGTTACACTACTGTGCGTCATGACATCAGTGTGGAACTCTGTGAGAGGACTGAGCGCTTTAGGAGACTAGACCCAGAGCGAAGACTGCATTTTGGGGAAACGTGACCCGGAGAGGAACCTGATTTGGAGGAGAGGAGGCCCAGAGAAAATAGCTAAGTTAGGGGCAGCAGAACAGAAAAAAGGAATAGATGTTGAGGAGAAATTGGGCATCAGCAAGAGGATCCTGTCCAGGCTGTGTGTGAAGCAGGAGTGTGGAGACGAGGGAGGGCAGCTCAGCAGATAGACCGCCACACACCCAGATCCTCCCGTCTGCCAGCAACGCTCACCCCAGGGCTTGTGGGCATTAGAAGAGTGGGGCCTATGTCGGTAGGAACTCTCCACTGTCCTCTCTTCTTCCTCCTCCTCTTGCATGTGAAGACATGGAGCTCAGTTGTGATGAATGAAGGAGGGACAGCACAGGATGTCACCTTGTTGATTACCCAAACTCTGTGGCGGTCTCCTATTCTGTGTGAATACAGCTGTCAGTGTACTTATGTTAAACTGTGTCTGTGCTGTTGTAGTCTTTGTTGATGTAGCTGACGTGTGTCGCTTGTGTATTTGCATTGCTGTGGTTTTTGTTTTACTCATTTGTAGGGGGTGTTGTCAGCAACAGTGGTTTACTCCTCGTCTGCCTCTGCACAGCTGTGTAACTGGCAGGTGTGCCTGACAGCTGTAGGGCACCACTTCTGTACTCTAGTCAAATCATGTAGCTCGGGTGATGTTTCACTTCCAAAGGTGTAAATTGTACAGCGAGAGAAGAGCAAAACGGGTTCACTGCTCTGTAATGTTCTATTGAAAGGTCAATCTTAGAACTCGTAGATAAAGTTACCAGTTGTGTAGTTAAATGATCGTCAAGAACATAATGCTGTCTGACTCATATTCAATCAGCAAAGTTTCCACAGCAAAAAACTATTTTAAAGTCAGTTTAGTTTTTCAGAAAGTGTGTGTTTTGTGCAGAGTTGTATAAGCAACGTGTGGCTGGTTACTATAACAACCCTGCTCCTTCCATAGACTCCCAGCTCCTGGGCAGAGGAGACTCGGGGAAGAAGAAGTGTTGGCGGACACAAACGCTCAGCATCATGGGGCAGCGCGGAACACTTGAGGGATGTGAGTACTTCCTTTGAATGTAAATGTTTACTAAAAAGGTCCTTTAACCAGGAGCTTGTCAATCAAACATCATTCTCACAATATACCAGTAAAACTCAGAGATGGTACTATTTTTACTCTCCTGTTGTCAGCGGTGACTCGGCCAGTCACACCCTTCTCTCCCAGTTTAATTATTCCTCCCCTCATTCTTTCCTCTGAAAGACAAGCCTCTCTTCTAAGTCCTTTCCCCTCTATGACTTGGCCTCAGGTGGTTAAGCTCAAGCACCAGCTGCAGAAACGCTCCCGACACGCCCCTCCCTCTGGGGGATATGAGCGTCCCCACCACCCCCTACCTGGAGGCCATGTACCAGGCGCTACACAGGTACGTCCTATACAGCCCTCCCCATAATACTGTGGATTTGATCTGCACTCTGAACCCGTCCTTATTGAAACTGCAACTTGTTTACTTGAATTCAAAATGTTCTTTTTGAATTTGAATGCCCCCTGGATGACTGTAACGTAAGATCATGTATGCAGACAGTGGGACCCAGGAGGTGTTCGGAGTATTCACTGACACAGAACACTGATGGTTGGCCTCCTGAGTTTCTCAGGCAGAGTAGAGAGACGTTAGCAACAGGGCTAGAAAAACAGCACTGCTTTTCTTAGGAGCTGGTGTCATCAAGCTGCCTGGTTGCACCATCGCCACGCTATGACAGGAATGCATATTGACAGGAATACACTCGTACTCATACGCGTAGCTGGATGGCCTTTGGTACATACCCTCACTCAAGCCCCTTTATGTGGAACAGATAAAATCAGACCATACACACTCCTGTGCTCCATTTTCATGTGTCTTTGGTGCCCCCCCCAGACGGTGCCCCTGACGCCCCTGAGCAGGTTGGCCCCTCGGCTGCGGCGCAGTGTGGAAGGTCTGAACCTGGAGCTGGAGGGGGTCTTTGTGTCAGAGACACCTGAGGACCAGCACAAGGTGAGCATGTTTAAATACAGCCTATCTGCTTGGGTACCGGCTGGCTTAGATCCATGATCTCAACCCTCTATGGATCCACTGGATCCCCCTAGTGACAGCCAATTAGACCTTATTTCTCTCCAGTGGCCAGTGTCCCATAACCTCACCGTACCCTCTCCCTGTTCCCCTGTTAGATCCTGGATGTCCCAGATGGCCACAGAGCCCCAGTTCCTGCCCAGAGGTGCAGCAGTGGTACCCAGAGTGAGCCCTCCCCTGCCTCATTCGACTCTGCTTTGCTCTCTCCATCTGAGTCTCCCTGTGCCCTGAACCCAGCTCTACTCTCCCCATCTCAGTCTCCCTGCCCCATGGGAGAGCCAGGTGAGTAAATGGATGGTTTGTTGAATGACTTAAATTACTAAAATACCGTAGTGGACTTTTTAAATCATGTTTTTTCCTCTCTGTGCAGACCCTGTGGACTGTGAGACCGTGTGCCCCTCTCCAGTAGTTCTGGACCCCTCCCTGTTGCAGCCCTCCTCCTCCCCTCGTCCCAACAAGACCTACTCCTTCCAGAGGGAGCCCCCTGAAGGCTGTGAGCGAGTACGCGTAGTGTGTGAAGAGGCTATGTGAGTATTGAAACACACACAGACTTGGTGTAATTAGAAATGATTTGGGCTAATCATCTCTTTCTGTCCCTCAAACCAAGGTCTCCCTGTCAGAGAGAGCCTCTCCTCCAGGTATCCTGCCCTGACCCCAACAAGGTGAATTTCACTCCCCATGGAGGCTCTGCCTTCTGCCCTGTCAGTCTGCTCAAGCCACTGCTGCCCTCTATGGACCTCCTGTTCCGCGGCCTGTCAGTCTCGCCTGTCACAGGCTGCTCAGGTCAAGGCTCTGCCCCCTACCAGACAGTTGGGCATTCGGTTGGGGGCTTCATGAGTGGACCCCTCCAGGACACAACCACCATGTGACCGTGGAGATGAGATTGTTTTCAGACTACTGAGGATGGATTTATCCTAATAGGAGATTAAATCAAGATGGCTGCCACCACCTTGTCAGGGACTGTTATGACAAGCCTCCAGATCTATTCAACTAAGATCAACAAAAATAGAGACCTCTACAGTGGGTTCTCTGTGGGATCCAGATCAAATCTGTCATTGGTGTTCTATCCTGATTCTCAGAGGGACTTGCTGCTCTGGGTACTTTGATTGTCACTTGCCCCCTTGGTTAGGGGGGGTAAATAAGTTGTCGGATGTTTGTGTGTGACATATTTTTATTCTACACAACTTGGCCTTGCTCTGATATCCTTAGATTTGTTATAGCTAGAGCTTGGAGTCAGAGATGTACTAATTAGTGATGCCCGGGTTGACTCATAACCTGCAGTCCCCGGGGTTATATCCGCGGGGTGGACGGGTTTAGAGACATTAAATATTGTGTGGCAGGTGGGTGGCAGGCTGGTTGAATAAAGAGAAACAATACCTTAAAAATCCATAAATGTGTAATTATTGTGCGATTTATAAAGGCTACATTGAGGTTCATCTTTCATTTTTTTAGGCTATCTGGTATTAGTGCATAAACCTAATCTTCAGGCCTTAACTGTAGGCATGCCAAATAGCCCACACAGCCAATCGCCAAATAATACTTTTGGGAACAGGCAGAAAAAGTTAACATCAATCCACGGAGGCAAAAAGGACATTGTTGAAGTTCTAATTCAATAAGACGAAAGCTACGACAGGAGAGCTGAAAACAAAGAGAAGGGAGGGACAGAAAAGTCATGTTTGGAAAATATTTGGTGAAGTGGTAAAAGAGGATGATGGCAGTGTTATGTGTGATATGTGTGATGTTATGTGTGATTGTGAGGCGCTATACAAACTTGACAGTCACAAGACGGGACTTCAAATAGGCCAATGGCATGTCAAGGGAACTGTGAAATCTGGGTACTGACTTGTAGGTCTATAACCTCTCACATAGCCTTATTAATAATAACGCCTGCAGAATTAAGCATTTCTTGCAGTAAAATTATACACTGAATGTAGGGCTAAATTTGGAACAGGAGTGGAGAAATATGATTTATTAATGCATCCTGAGAGAATGCAATGCTCAGATAACATCTGTAGAGGTGCTGTCTTCATCATAAAAGCTGATAGTATTTCAACCACATAAAAAATGCATCAAAGCCAAGCTGAAATCTTATCAGAAACACGTTGGGTCGTTTTCACAGCTTTTTTTTCCCATGCAGCCGGTCAAACTGATGTCATTTGGACAGAAAATCTTACCCTTATTATTTTTGTTGTTGCGTTATTGTATTTTCTCCCCTGTCCTTAAATGTCTTTGCTCCACGGAAGATGACAGAGAGAACTTTACCGATGTCAACTAGATTGAAGCATTCATTCCATCTATTACATTATTCTGTTGAGCAAGGGTTTATTTAGTCTTCTAGGGCAACATAAACTCAGCAAAAATAAACGTCCTCTCACTGTCAACTGAGTTCATTTTCAGCAAACTTAACATGTGTAAATATTTGTATGAACATAAGATTCAACAACTGAGACACAAACTGAACAAGTTCCACAGACATGTGACTAACAGAAATGGAAAAATGTGTCCCTGAACAAAATCAAAAGTCACAGTCAGTAGCTGGTGTGGCCACCAGCTGCATTAAGTACTGCAGTGCATCTCCTCCTCATGGACTGCACCGGATTTGCCAGTTCTTGCTGTGAGATGTTACCCCACTCTTCCACCAAGGCACCTACAAGTTCCCGGACATTTCTGGGGGGAATGGCCCTAGCCCTCACACTCCGATCCAACAGGTCCCAGACGTGCTCAATGGGATTGAGATCTGGGCTCTTCGCTGGCCATGGCAGAACGCTGACATTCCTGCCTTGCTGGAAATCACGCACAGAATGAGCAGTATGGCTGGTGGCATTGTCATGCTGGAGGGTCATGTCAGGATGAGCCTGCAGGAAGGGTACCACATGAGGGAGGAGGATGTCTTCCCTGTAACGCACAGCGTTGAGATTGCCTGCAATGACAACAAGCTCAGTCCGATGATGCTGTAACACACCGACCCCAGACGGACCCTCCACCTCCAAATCAATCCCGTTCCAGAGACTCATTCCTTCGACGATAAACGCAAATCTGACCATCACCCCTGGTGAGACATAACCGTGACTCGTCAGTGAAGAGCACTTTTTGCCAGTCCTATCTGGTCCAGCGATGGTGGGTTTGTGCCCATTGGCGACATTGTTGCCAGTGAGGACCTGCCTTACAACAGGCCTACAAGCCCTCAGTCCAGCCTCTCTCAGCCTACTGCTGACTGTCTGAGCACTGATGGAGGGATTGTGCGTTCCTGGTGTAACTCGGGCAGTTGTTGTTGCCATCCTGTACCTGTCCCACAGGTGTGATGTTCGGATGTACCGATCCTGTGCAGGTGTTGTTACACGTGGTCTGCCACTGCGAGGACCATCAGCTGTCCGTCCTGTCTCCCTGTAGCGCTGTCCTGGGCGTCTCACAGTACGGGCATTGCAATTTATTGCCCTGGCCACACCTGCAGTCCTCATGCCTCCTTACAGCATGCCTAAGGCACGTTCATGCAGATGAGCAGGGACCCTGGGCATCTTTCTTTTGGTGTTTTTCAGAGTTTTTTAAAGAGAAAGACCTCTTTAGTGTCCTAAGTTTTCATAACTGTGACCTTAATTGCCTACTGTCTGTAAGCTGTAAGTTTCTTAACTACCGTTCCACAGGTGCATGTTCATTAATTGTTTATTGGTCATTGAACAAGCATGGGAAACAGAGTTTAAACCCTTTATAATGAAGATCTATGAAGTTATTTGGATTTTTACATGTTATCTTTGAAAGACAGGGTTCTGAAAAAGGGACGTTTCTTTTTTTGCTGAGTTTATAATGACAAAAGAGAAGCTACATGTATCTAATTATAGACAAGTTGACTAACAAATAGCCTACCAATGTGTCAGAAATTATAAGCAGAAACACACTATATATACAAAAGTATATGGGCACCCCTTCAAATTAGTGGATTTGGCTATTTCAGCCACACTCGTTGCTGACAGGTGTATAGAATCGAGCACACGGCCATGCAATCTCAATAGACAAACATTGGCGGAAGGATGGCTTTAATGACGAGGTCAGTGACTTTCAACATGGCACTGTCATAAGATGCCACCTATACGACAATTCAGTTTATCAAATTTCTGACCTGCTAGAGCTGCCCTGGTCAACTGTATGTGCTGTTATTGTGAAGTGGAAACAACTAAGAGCAACAACGGCTCAGCTGCGAAGTGGTAGGCCACACAAGCTCAAAGAACGGGACCTCTGAAGCGCGTAAAAAAACGTCTGTCCTTGGTTGCAACACTCACTACCGAGTTCCAAACTGCCTCTGGAAGCAACGTCAGCACAAGAACTGTTCATTGGGAGCTTCATGAAATGGTTTTCCATGGCCAAGCAGCTGCACATAATTGGAACGCCGACTGCGAGCCAGGCCTAATCGCCCAACATCAGTGACTAATCACTAATGGTCTTGTGGCTGAATGGAATCAAGTCCCTCCAGCAATGTTACAACATCTAGTGGAAAGCCTTCCCAGAAGAGTGGAGGCTGTTATAGCAGAAAATAGGGGACCAATTCCATATTAATCCCCAGGATTTTGGAATGGGATGTTCGACTGAGGTGTCCACATACTTTTGTCCATGTAGTGTATCTATCGAAATCAGGCAACAAAAAAATCCTGAACCAACTGTCAAAAAAATTGTTATGCCATGTTTGACTGTGGCCTATAGTGTGTTTTCTGTATTTGCGGGTTGAGTACGGGCCTCAGAATTTCCCTCTACATGATCGGTGGGTCCGGTTGAACAAATGTAGGCTAATGCGATTAGCATGAGGTTGTAAGTAACAAGAACATTTCCCAGGACATAGACATATCTGATATTGGCAGAAAGCTTAAATTGTTGTTAATCTAACTGCACTGTCCAATTTACAGTAGCTATTACAGTGAAAGAATACCCTGCTATTGTTTGAGGAGAGTGCACAGTTTTGAACTTTAAAAAGTTATTAATAAACCAATTAGGCATATTTGGGCAGTCTTGATACAACATTTTGAACATAAATGCAATGGTTCATTGGATCAGTCTAAAATTTTGCACATTGATTGCTGCCGTTTAGTGGCCAAAATCGAAATTGCGCTGGGCTGGAATAATACAGTCGTGGCCAAGAGTTTTGAGAATTACACAAATATTAATTTTCACAAAGTCTGCTGCCCCAGTTTGTATGATGGCAATTTACATATACTCCAGAATGTTATGAAGAGTGATCAGATGAATTGCAATTAATTGCAAAGTCCCTCTTTGCCATGCAAATTAACTGAATCCCCCAAAAACATTTCCACTGCATTTCAGCTCTGCCACAAAAGGACCAGCTGACATCATGTCAGTGATTCTCTCGTTAACACAGGTATGAGTGTTGACGAGGACAAGGCTGGAGATCACTCTGTCATGCTGATTGAGATCAAATAACAGACTGGAAGTTTCAAAGGAAGGGTGGTGCTTGGAATCATTGTTCTTCCTCTGTCAACCATGGTTACCTGCAAGGAAACACATGCCATCATCATTGCTTTGCAGAAAAAAGGCTTCACAGGCAAGGATATTGCTGCCAGTAAGATTGCACCTAAATCAACCATTTATCAGATCATCAAGAACTTCAAGGAGGGCGGTTCAATTGTTGTGAAGAAGGCTTCAGGGCGCCCAAGAAAGTCCAGCAAGCGCCAGGACCGTCTCCTTAAGTTGATTCAGCTGCGGGATCGGGGCACCACCAGTACAGAGCTTGCTCAGGAATGGCAGCAGGCAGGTGTGAGTGCATCTGCACGCACAGTGAGGCAAAGATTTTTGGAGGATGGCCTGGTGTCAAGAAGGGCAGCAAAGAAGCTACTTCTCCCCAGGAAAAACGTCTGGGACAGACTGATATTCTGCAAAAGGTACAGGGATTGGACTGCTGAGGACTGGGGTAAAGTCATTTTCTCTGATGAATCCCCTTTCCGATTGTTTGGGGCATCTGGAAAAAAGCTTGTCCGGAGAAGACAAGGTGAGTACTACCATCAGTCCTGTGTCATGCCAACAGTAAAGCATCCTGAGACCATTCATGTGTGGGGTTGCTTATCAGCCAAGGGAGTGGGCTCACTCACAATTTTGCCTAAGAACACAGCCAAGAATAAAGAATGGTACCAACACATCCTCCGAGAGCAACTTCTCCCAACCATCCAGGAACAGTTTGGTGACGAACAATTCCTTTTCCAGCATGATGGAGCACCTTGCCATAAGGAAAAAGTGATAACTAAGTGGCTCGGGGAACAAAATATCGATATTTTGGGTCCATGCCCAGGAAACTCCCCAGACCTTAATCCCATTGAGAACTTGTGGTCAATCCTCAAGAGGCGGGTGGACAAACAAAAACCCACAAATTCTGACAAACTCCAAGCATTGATTATGCAAGAATGTGCTGCCATCAGTCAGGATGTGGCCCAGAAGTTAATTGACAGCATGCCAGGGTGGATTGCAGAGGTCTTGAAAAAGAAGGGTCAACACTGCAAATATTGACTCTTTGCATCAACTTCATGTAATTGTCAATAAAAGCCTTTGACACTTATGAAATGCTTGTAATTATACTTCAGTATTCCATAGTAACATCTGACAAAAATATCTAAAGACACTGAAGCAGCAAACTTTGTGTAAAATAATATTTGTGTCATTCTCAAAACTTTTGGCCACGACTGTACATTATGGCCTTTCTATTGCATTTCAAAGATGATGGTACAAAAACAAAATACAAAAAACGCATGTTTTTTTCTTTGTATTATCTTTAACCAGGTCTAATGTGTTATTCTCTGAAATTCTTTTCACATTTCCACAAACTTCAAAGTGTTTCCTTTCAAATGGTATCAATAATATGCATATCCTTGCTTTAGGTCCTGAGCTACAGATAGTTAGATTTGGGTATGTCATTTTAGGTGAAATTTGGAAAAAAGGGGCAGATCCTTAAGAAGTTTTTAATCACATATAGTGCGGCGATGGCGGATGGGTTATTAAGAATTGCGGGAGGGTACGGGTGAACGAACACACAGCTGACCTGCACACCACTAGTACTTATGGTAGCAATACGCATGCCCCGCACACCTACAGTAAGGATCTCTCCTTTTTCAGCCATCTATTTCCTGTGTTTGAGGGGTGTAAAACCCCATTTGTCATGTTTGAGGGGTGTAAAACCCC
Source organism: Salvelinus alpinus (assembly GCF_045679555.1). Taxonomy (NCBI): domain Eukaryota; kingdom Metazoa; phylum Chordata; class Actinopteri; order Salmoniformes; family Salmonidae; genus Salvelinus; species Salvelinus alpinus. The sequence continues at coordinate 36,891,710 of NC_092086.1, read as the reverse complement.
ATTTGTCATTTCCTTGGATTGATTGCTTTTATTTTACTCTGGTGACTCTTTCCCACTCTTGTTTGTGCCATTTGTTTTTCCCCTGTTAATGTAACGACCGCGGAAATGTTTGTAATGACCTGTGAAACACACTGGCTGAAATAGGTTCAATGTTGTACATTGGCTTTACATTGCATCTATAAAAAAGCTAACGCTTTGTCAGGCATTTAAAGCACCATCTCGACAGTTGCATCACAAGAAAGATAACTGTATTATTGTGGGTGTGGATATTTTTGTGCAATTTAAAAAAATGAACGATTTAATGCAGTGTAAATATTTACACATTTGATGCGCTAAAATAAAAGCAACTTCAGAAAAGGAACACTCGGACTATAGTGATATTATGTATGGTCTCAAGAACAATGTAAAGAATGCATTGATCGGTGTGATCTAGAGCCATGCGTTTTGAATTTAAATGCATTTTTGATTGCGGCCCTGTTCCTACCCTTTATATAACTGTATTGGTGTATGCAAATACACCCAGTGTATGTATGCAACTGAGGCACATATAGTGATATTTTTTTATCACAAAATATTTAAAAAATGCGTGATGTACACAAAATAAAATGTACATCAACCCCCCCAGTCAGGGCATGGACCTTACACGGTGTACAAAGCGTTCCTCAGGAATACTGGCCCATGTCGACGCGAATGCTTCCCACAGGTGTCAAGTTTGCTGGATGTCTTTTGGGTGGTGGACCCTTCTTGATACACAAAGGAAACTTTTGGGTGTGAAAAACCCAGCAGCGTTGCAGTTCTTGACACAAACCGGTGCGTCTTGCACCTAACGTTACTACCATAGCCCATATGTATGTGGGCACTCCAAAGAGTAAATATGTTATTCATACCCTGATTATTAATCTCCCTTTACAATACGTATGTATTCTCATGAACATTTTAACTGAAAGTTGAACAAGTTAATTGGGCCTCAGTGAGTTATTAATACTGCATGTCTGAATTGTACTGACTGTCAGTATACTAGCTAGCTACATCTACTACCATTTCTAAGTGCTTAACTCATCATGGAGACTTTGCTTAGTAGGCCTATGACACACTCATTTTGCATTAAAAAATTATAAAATTCATAAAGTTTAACAATAATCTTTGCTACAAACATTTAGGATTATGTCAATTTTTGCCATCACACAAACCTGTAAGAAAATACACATTATACAGTATGGATGCAACATAAAATGTGGTATTGGAAGGCAGCTTCATGAACACCATGCAGGAGATCATAACTGAACCAAAAATGTGGCTTCCGGATCACTTCCCCAAGATATAGTTCATGGAACTTTTGTTCACAATACCTAAGTGCTCATTAGACTTCCATATGTCTATTTAACATTCCCATAAGTTAGCAAGGGTCAGCAAAATTGTTAAAAGGTTTAAAAAAGTATATAACAGTTGGACAATGAATGAAGATACTCCAAACATTTTGAATTTTTTATCAAATCAGATATTGTTCAGACATTTTGGTGGGAAATCATATATTTAATTTATTGCAAAATGTATCATTTTTTTATTGTAATGTATTCATATACATGAGGTATACAAAACATGACAGACTATCCAGGTGAAAGCCATGATCTCTTATTGATGTCACTTGTTAAATCCACTTCAAATGTGTAGATGAAGGGGAGGAGACAGGTTAAAGAAGGATTTTTAAGCCTTGAGACATGGTGTGTCCATTCAGAGGGTGAATGGGCAAGACAAAAGATGGAACGGGGTATGTCCATTTCTGGGTCCCAATGTTTATCATGAATTTGGATATTGTCTTTCTGTTATCTTGTCCCATTGATGGGGGTGAATGTATTGTTTTTTAATCTGTTTGTGAAGTAATTGTTCATTATTTATTACATTACATTACATTACATTTCCCATATTTAGGGCCTAGTAGAATGTTTTTACAGTTGGTTTGTGAGTATACCAAGTGAGTACTCACTTTGTGACTTGACCTATCCCTTGCTCAGGTTGATGATGATCTATGTTTAGGACAATATAGTGGCTGTTCCTATATCAGTTTGAAATGCATGTAGTGTCATGCATGAGCATGGACCTCTGCTCTCTTCTGATGTAAAGGTACAGTCTGAATCATTTGGACATAGTTGTCTTTTCCCCCAGCTTCAGATACGTTTTACCTTACTGTTTTGTGATGTAAAATGACATTGTATCACCAACATGTAAGTGTTCTTCCATTACTTTCCTGTATAATTTCACGTTTTAAGCATTGAAGTTGTTTAAACATGTTTTTAGTTTGACAGTGGACACTAACACTAAATGGACATTAAACCAATAGGGAATGGGTTCAGTCATGATTATTGAACAATGCTAAAATGTGGTGGTGCATTTCATTGTTGTCAAAATTCCCTTTGACACGTGTAGCTGTGTCTCTGGAGTAGAAGCCCCGCCTTTTCACTATTCCGTCTGTTTCAATGGCCGAATCAAGTGGTTTATTGCCTTATTTGGACCAATAGAATCCATCCACATCCCAGTACGAAAAAGACACGCGACAAGTTCGAGAAAGCCCCGCAAATGTTTTCAATAGTCGTCTGTGTAGACTCCCATTGAAATGAACAATAAATCAAAGAGTATAGATCACATATATATTACAGCTGAATATTTTGATACATCAACAAAAATAAGAACATTTTCGAGCTACCTTGTATGCTGCATATAAGTTGATTCAAATGAGAAAACAAATCCATGGTTCATGTATAGTTATAAAATTGTAGCATCTGCGTTCTACCAGCACTGTATTATATGAACGGTATAGTAGCTACAAGTTCAGGCATATCCGTTGAGGGCTCTTAATGAACCACTGAGGTCTTTGAGCAAGCTTGTTCTCTGACGTATCTCAATGAAAACAACTACACTCCGGTATCCTTTTCACCGGGAAAATTGTCTGAATGGGATGCCTTTGACATAACCTGGATCGGGACAGGAGTACCGTTTGCTAGTACGAGAGACCTGCAATTAAGGACACATATTCCAGATTCAACACTATACTGCGACAGCTGGATTGACAACAATGATGGATTAAGCTAATTGCTAGCTAACAACCAACCCACCAATCTAACGTTGGCTAACTAACGTTAGCTAGCTAGCAAAGTCGGCTCGCTAACAGGCACATTTAGCTAAATCTTTGAAGAGGAACCACGGACTGATCTGTAGTCACATTAGCAACTGTCTGCCCAGTTAGAGTAACAGCGTCACCATTTCCGGGCTTGTGATATCTGGGATTGTGGAGCGGGACGTTGCTTTGAGGGGTACGGGGATCGGATCTGTATCTGTTTCTATACCCGGACAGCTAGAGGACAGCATGGCTGCAGGAAAGGGAGCAGGGAAGCCCTCGCTATTACAGAACGAGCGTGTACGATTCATTGTCTGTTTTCTCGGAGTCTTCGTTTGTTATTTTTACTATGGCATATTACAAGAGACAATGTAAGTCGTTTTCTGGTCTGACATCTGAGCGACATCATTGATTTCAAACCATAGGCTTTTAATGCACATTGCTTTTATTGGCTGTTTCTTTGTGCACCTATGTTAGTTGGTGATGCTGTAGTGCAACAAGTTCATGTCATTATTGAATGTAGGCGAGCCATCTCTACAGAGCTGAAAATGTTCAAAAAACTATATTCCTATGTTATTAGCTTGCTACATACTGTAGATATGTCTTGAATGGTATGTCACTCAAGGGTGAGAAATCTCATCTTGTTTCCAGTGATGATTTGTATCTGTAGTCAACTAGAGCAGACTACTACTGCCCTCTCATTCTCTTTTTATAGCTACAGATACTCCACAGTTTAATTAACAAATAATTCCCTTGCTGAATATCAAGGCCTGTGTGTTGTTGTGTGTCACACCTGTCTTATATGTGTAATAAGAAGTGGATTAACTCTGGATTAACATGAGTGGTTGCACTGATACATTGTCATAATGCTGTTTGTCTGATTTACCCAGTACCCGAGGACAGTATGGTGAGGGGGAGAAGAAGGAGAAGTTTGTTTATGCCACAACGCTGGTGTTCATCCAATGCATCATCAATGCTGGGTTTGCCAAGATCTGTGAGTAAACCACACATAGTCATCAGTCGTGGCCTTCCACCTTCTGCCCAACACAGTTATCTCCAACATATCTTACCCCCCATGGGTGTTTCAATGGTCTGTTGGTAGTGAATCTCCATTTATTATAATCTCTTCTCTGCCTCCTCCCCATTAGTGATTCAGTTTTTTGAGGGTTCCAGACCAGACCACACCAAGAGCTGGCTCTATGGAGTGTGTTCCCTATCTTATCTTGGAGCCATGGTATCCAGCAACTCTGCCCTACAGTATGTCAACTACCCCACACAGGTCAGTCTTATCCCTCAGCCCATACAGTGTCTCCGTGTCATCATAATTTGTTGTGATATTTTATTATTTTAATATCTAAACAACCTCTCTATTGTTGTCACAGGTGTTGGGGAAGTCTTGTAAGCCCATCCCAGGTAGGTGTAATAATTATATTATTGCTCATCCTGACCCCACTCTCAACACCTGAATATGTAATTAACAAGTCATATGCAGCCTTTGGCTTGGTAACTAGTGCAGGTTTGAGGGGTTAGTTTGCCTTATTTTATTGCATGGCCTCTTACTGCAGCCGTGTGTCATGTTTCAGTGTCAGCCGGACTCCCTTATCTGCATTTCTAGTGCCATTTTTAAAGTTGCAATATGTAACTTTATGGGCGACCGAATCAAATTCACATTGAAATATGAGTTATAGATTTGTCATTCTCATTGCAAGCCAGTCTAAGAAGCGGTGTATCTGTTCTATGTGCACTATTTCTATCCTTCCCGTTCTTAAGTTTTGTTTTTGCACCTTTTACTTTCGGTTTTGTATGGTACAATGATTATTTACTCTATACATGGCTTGTTTTGTCACATACACTGAAATTTGACAAACAAAATTTTAGCAACCAGGAAATATCTGTGTGATTTCTGCATATTGCACCTTTTTTAAACTACACATCCCATCAGCCCTTCCAAACTCAGTGTCCCTGTTTAATGAACATACATTCTATTTGTATGCACCTGCTGTGAGTCTCTGACTCCCCATGTAGACTACCCTATGACTGCAAGTGTCATGCTAACAATAAGTACATGAGCCTAGTCTTCTGTCCCGCCCAGTATGTTGCAATATGTAAACACTGTCTAAGGTTAGTGTGTTCTATAGTAATACACTGACCAGTCTTATCCCTTGAGCACGTGCAGCCCATTAATCTACATAGCCATGGTTTGTACCCCCTGACTGACTTGTCTTTCTATGTGCACATCAACCTAATAGACCAGTGATGGCTGCTGCTGATAACCACCCCTCACATCCCTTTGCCTTTGGTTCCACAGTGATGATTCTGGGTGTATTTGTACTGAGGAAGAAATACCCACTGGCCAAGTACCTGTGTGTGCTGTTGATCGTCAGCGGGGTGGCCCTGTTCCTCTATAAACCCAACAAGAGTGTCACTTCCACAGAATCTGCTTTTGGCTTCGGGGAGATCCTGTTGGTGAGTGTAACTGTCCTCATCTGCCTGTGGTATTATCTCTGTGACCTGGTCTGTGTTTCTCTCTGCCTATATGTGTATTTTGCTGTCTGTGCCTCTGTTGGTTTGTAAATGTGACCTTCTCTCTCCCTGTATCCTAGCTGCTATCTCTGACCATGGACGGTTTGACTGGTGTGGCCCAGGACCACATGAGGAGTCTCTTCCAGACCAGTGCCAACCACATGATGCTCAACATCAACATGTGGTCCACCCTGGTGCTGGGACTAGGTGAGACACCTGTTTCCCCCCACTAGTGTGAAAATATACACTTTGTCTGATCTCTCTGCTTTGTGTTTCTTCTGTATCTCTATCTCTGCCAGCTCCACGTCTCTACTAAATACACCATTATTTATACAATAAAATATCTTCATCTCAGATCTTCCTTCTCAGTCTAAGTGTCCCAATCTCATGCTTTTCTACAGCCTTACTTTTATCAGAAACCCTTTTTCGGTTTTGGCCAAAGCAGTCCCCACTTCCCCAGTTCTATTCAACCCAATCAAACTGCTGTTACTGCTCTGTACCAGTAGGGGGAGCCCTTAATCCACTGTTGATTTTGATTTTGGAACAGGCATTTTCACCATAAAGTCATGGAACCAAATCTCAGCATGGGTTTGATTCCAAAACAATTAAAGTAATTAATTGGCTTCTCCCCCCATTTGTAGCAGAAGAAAAGGCTAACCAATCCTATAACTTGAGATTAAAAAATAAGAATCAAGCAGCCTAGTTAAATAAAGGTTAAATAAAAAAGAATTAAAAAAAAAAGAAGCAATTGTTACATGCAGGATAAAATTAGTCAATTTATGCTGAATTGTGTCACTTTCAGTAAATGATCCCATGTGTTTTTCTTTCAGGGGTGTTGTGGACAGGTGAGGTATGGGACTTCCTGAGCTTCACAGACCGTCACCCCAGCATCTTCTGGAACATCCTTTTGTTTGGAATAACTAGTGCTTTAGGCCAGGTGGGTCTCACATGGGTGTGACTGTGTGTGTGTTAAAGGGAAAACATTTCCATGTCTGCAAATCACATTATACATTTTAATTGGTTCACATGCGTGTGATTCTTATGGATAAGTGCCAGTATGTGGTTTACAGTGGGTTTTTTCCCGCTATTTTGCTCTCATTCTCATTGCAGAGGGTCTTTTATAGTAACAGTCGTTCACTCCTCTTCCTCTCTTAGACCTTCATCTTCATGACTGTGGTGTACTTCGGCCCTCTCACCTGCTCCATCGTCACTACCACACGGAAGTTCTTTACCATCCTGGGCTCTGTCCTTCTGTTCGGCAACGTCCTCAACACCATGCAGTGGGTCGGCACTATCCTGGTGTTCCTTGGTGATTAACAACATTAACTTGTTAACTCTTAATATCTCTCTGATGTTGTGACTATCTCTCTGTTTCAATCTCTCCCTCTTTCTCACACTCGCTCGCTCGCCATCTCCCTCGACCATGTGCTCCTGTGTCTGTAGTAACTTTATGCTTCACCTCATAGTTGAAATAGTGAGCTGCTCTTCAGCTGCTTATGGAAATGTTCCATTAGAGCTCATAGGCCTCAACTAGTAGTGAAGTCTCTTTTTGGTTGATGAGATGACTAGACACCTCTACTGTCTTAATAGTATCCTGTGCTTTTTCATTTAAGGTCTCGGGTTTGATGCCAAATTTGGCAAGACACCAAAGAAGACCACACACTAAGGAACCTGGAATATGTGTCATGGCAAAACTGACAAACTGAAAGTCCAGTGGACAGAAATCTATATCTCTCTGATTTTCTTACCACATCCTGCCTAGGCAGTACACCTACATACACTGAGTCATTGTTAGTTACCATATTTTTATTTTTATTTTTTACATAATCATGAAAGAAACCCCTATGTTTTCAAACGTCCCCATTCTCCTGAACCTACTAAGACAGACAAGCATCATCTACTTAGACTGCAAGACCACATCCACATGAAGAGGAAATGGGGCAGAATGAGATGGGTGGGCAGAGGAAAGATGACAACATGCACGTCAAATCCCTTGTGGTTGTTGAGGCTGCTCCTCCCTTTGGACTACAACTAAACCACACAGGCCTATGAATCTCAGCTCCAAGATTTACCTCATGAACTCATCACCAAGGAATGCCTGGTTTTCACTAGTATTTGTAATCATAGTAAAGAAATTGGTTACAGAAAAACACCCTAATAAACGGGTCGATTGTCTTGTCAGTTAGTAGAAGTTTTCCAAGTAAAGCTCTATTATCAGATCTCAAGTTGTTGAGACCTGCACAAGATTCTGAAAGTTGACATGCTGTAGATGAGGAGTTTTAACACTTCCATGTAGTTGACTCAGGATGTTAGTCTTCATTTCCATTATTATCTTGGCAGACAACTAGCCTCTCTGTATTATGGAAATAATAAACATAAAATACTGTAAATGAACCAATTTGTTTAGGATACTCATGGCCAATCTGACAGCTAAATGTTGTTGCTTTTTTAAAATGAAAGTAGGATATGCCATGAATACATAGTAAAAGGGAAACCATAATATGGTATCAGCCTAGCTATATGTTTAATAAATTGCTATTATTGAAAGTTTTGGCCAAACTGGATGAAAATCTGCCAACGTACAATTATTTTCCAGAGAATTAAAACCAGATGAAATTAAACAGAAGGAGACATGATTTGGCTTGTATCTGTGTTTTGATATGACAATTAAACATGTTTTCCATGGTTCTAGGATTGTAACACCAGGCTGACAATGACCTAGTTCTTTCTCAAAATTATAAATGCATCATGTATACATGTCATGGGAGTGCATTTGTTTTACATAATACTGAAAGACTTTTGGAAGGTTCGTTCGTTGTAGTCTATCAAATTAGGTCTACTTCACTGGTTGGAACTTTCCCACACAGCATCATAGACAGGCTGTGCAGAAACTCTTATGAGATGTTAATGACCAATTTTCTGTGAAAATACAATTCAGAGGAAACTAACGTTGGTAGATGTTGGCGAGGCAATCTGATTAACAGGGTGAGCTGCAGGACGCTGGCAGAGCACACAGAAAACTAAATTGTCCAGCCCACTGTTTGGGCAAGCTATCCCAAGGTCCTGCTGATAAAGACAGATGAATTACAACACATGTAGTGTGAGGATGCTGTTCTCTGATGTAGCATCACCCTTATAATATACAAGAATGCTGTCAAATAGCAGTAGTTGAACAGTACTATACTGTTTTATAGACTCCTTCGTTCAACACCAGAGGACCTGATGGTGCAGTGGTTTGGACGCAGGTTTGAGTCCCGGTCGGCTACCCAACAAAATTGCTGTGTTGGTATCAGAAGTGGGATGATGTCGTTGTGCGCTTCCCAGGGGATAGTGTTGCATCCCACCTAGTTAAGAGCTTCCGACAGCTAGGCATAGTGGCTCAGGTATTGGATGAACAGATGAAGGGTTAGTTTGAGTCTAGCTTGGTCTACCCCTGAAGACGCTGGAGTGTCATTACTGAAAGTACTGTAGGTGTGTGAGACAGAGTCAAGTGAAAGTAATCTGACATCCCTCTACAAATATTCTCCCATGAATGCTTCTGTTGTATGACTGGTGGGATTCATCTTCAAACCTACTGAGGCCTTGTTCAAATACTTTGAAAAAGCATCCTTCCTTATTCCCTTCCTTGAAGTAGGCTAATCAGTGATTGAATATAATCAGATATAATTGGACTGGTAAAAGCTTTAGTAGGTTGAGGTACTTTATTTACTGCCAGATGACAAACATATTATGTGGTGGGATTAACTAAACCATCTCTGCCTACTGGTTGAAAATTAAAATAAAACTCTGCAGTGTAAAATGTTGTACTTTGTTGAGGAGAGGAATGGAGACTTTGATCAAGGGAGAAGGAAAGTGAGTCCCTTGAGAGGGTAAAAAATGAGATGTATGTTAGGAGAAGTGCAGTATTATCACACGGAGACGTATTTATGGAATACTGTGGAAGAATTGTCGTGGAATATTGCCATATTATGTTATAGTGCTTGTAAGATTATATTATAATCTTTGTATTGCATCAGAATGATTGTTTTATTCGACAGAATAGAGGATTCTGTCGACTATTGTGTGTGTGTGTTCCACTGAGGATGGGCCTCTATGAGATAGCACTGACAGAGGAGATTTACGATGTCTTTGGGTAATAAAGCCTAAAGAGCATTCCAGATAGTAAAGCTAATGTTTTTGTGCTATACCGTACCAGGGTGAGACGGGTTCCAGTTTGGAGTAGGACACTGGTCTTTACAATGAAAACTGTTGACACAGCAGTAACTGTCTGCTATGTTTTATAGATATCTTTCATACAAATCTTAAACTTTGTGAACTGTTCCTAAGATCTGTGGTTCGTCATGTAAGTTGAGAGGGGTGTATCTTGTCTATAAAAGATCTTTGTATTCTTATGTAGGGACTCTCAGAATTCATTATAGACACTGAATTGATCTGAGAGTCAAAGGGCTATTGTAAAGCTCATATTATTAAAGATGAAGTTTAAGTATAACTCTGACTGGTGTGTGGTTTGTAACTCTCCTCATTTGGTAATACAGGAAATTGCCATCACAGAATGGAGGGAAAGAGAGAGGTGGCAGTTGAAGAGAGTGAGTGTGGCAGAGGGTGAGATTGAATCTGTTGAAGATGGCGAAAAAAAGGGAGATGGTAGGTCGAAGAAGGCTGGTGGCAAGTGCAAACAGAGTGAGCCGTACACCGGATCCAGTTCTGGAGTCAAAATGGAAGTGAATGAGGGCGAATTACCAGAGATGGCCCAGTTTTTGGTACCAGGTTTGGTGAGGTTCTTGGAGCCTAAGCCTTGTACCGATGGTCAGGATAATTATGAGTCTGTTACAGTAGGAGTGACATTTTTGGAGAAAGTAGGCACTGCTTTTTGGCTGATCCATATGTGGTTTCAGGGTGGGTGAAAATGGAGTTGGGTGCTGTGGAGTCAGTGAAGATAACCCGAAGTGGGCTTGTGATAATTATTTGTATTTCTGTCAGTCAGAGGAAGCGGTAGCTCCGCGCCACACAAATGGGGACAAGAGTGGTGACTTGTTTTTTTCTCAAGAACAGGGTGCCATTGAAAGGAGTTATTACTGGGGTAGCGGTAAATGTGAATGTGGACCAGATGAAGGGGAAGATACCCGGTGTTTGTTTGGTGCGACTCAGACAGGGTGGCGTGAGTGGTGAAACAGAAGAGTCATTATCTGTTCTTTTGAGTTTTGATGTTGAGTCTTTGCCTGACAAAGTGATGTTAGGATATTTCAGTTATCCCATACAAGCTTTTGTGCTGAATCCATTAGGTTGTTACAGGTGTCAAGCTTATGGGCACGTGGCAGCAGTGTGTAGGAGGTAGGTTCCTAGGTGTGAGAAGTGTGCAGAAGGACATGAGACAAAGGAATGTGTACTATTGGGGAAAGAAGCGCTACGTGTTAATTGTAGGGGTGCCCATGGATCAGACGTGTCTGTTGCGAGAGAGGCAGGTTGAGGTTACCAGGATTAGAGTAGTGCAGAGGGTGTCGTATGCTGAGGCAGTGAAGAAAGTAGAGGAAGATGATTCAAGGGGGAGGGATCCTGAGAGGATCCGTGTGAGTAGTAGATCTGTGCCAGCACAGAAGGATAGGCCTATGGGTGACATATGCTTCAGTAAGATTGGCTTCTTAATGTTTATAGCAATCGTTTTCAACCACAGGGATGGAACATAAGTCCCAGAAAATAGAGGTTCTGGTGGCTGCTGCAGAGAACTATTTGGGTGTACGAGATTTTACTTCAGAAGAGTCACAGGGTGTGTTGAGTGGTGGTGTCCAGATAGGGTTTTAAATATTGGAATTGGGTGGTGGGTTTATAATGGTTAGATGACAGTTTTTTCTTCATATTATTGTATTTAATTTTGTTCCGTAAAGTATAAGGGATTAGACCCGAGCGTAGTTAGGGGCAGTAATGCAACATATATTGGATGGATGCCAACCGCCGTTAAACCACACCAAAGAAGAAGAAGAACGAGTTGAGGACTCAAGGGCGTGAGGAATCTCCACAGATAGAACAATGAGACAGATATTTCACCGGATGTATAAATGTGAAGCATCCGGTTGTCATTTCCACTCACTACCAAATATGGTGACCAGAGGAAGCTTAGTGGCCGGCAGTGGGAGGAGATTGAACGAGATGGCCGAAATTCTGCAAATTTTCTCATCGCTGAAACATTTTATCTCCATACAGGTTTCTGTTTCCAAAACTAGAATCTGTAGACTTTACCAAAGAAAAAAAATGCATTGTTTAGAAGGAGTGCAAGGGCGAATGGATCTCACTGGCTCGTGCTTTGCTCCCACCTCCTTGCTTGTTCGACCCACTATGATTTGTTCATCTGCTCCCATTGGAAACGACAGACTGGTCTATCTTGGGTTAGTTATAAAAATCATTGATATCTCTGAAACGCATCTGAAAATACGCTCAGTTCCTGCCTGGCCAGGCCTACATTAATCCGGTTATTTCTGTACAAATTGGGAGAAGTAAACCCTCACAATGCTGAGCACAGTTAGCCGGCAACTTAAAAGCCACCCAGCAGTAAGTACATGTGAAATCGGGAAATTTGCTAAATCGTATAGATTTTTTTGGGGGGATTTGCGTCGTGCTAACGTTAACTTCAAAGCTAACCTCGATTTTTACTACGTTACTCGTTTCCCCCAAATGTCGCCTTTTTGTCATGTATTGTTGAGTGTTTGGAAAATGACAAGATTGAATATAACGATATGGTGTTTGTAGCATTGATCGTTGATTGACAAGTGATGGCATTTACCACAGACCTAAACGGCCCTGTTTGCTAACTAGTTAGCTACTGTAGCCAGTTGGCGCCAGTGTGGGTTATGTACTTGAAAGGGCAAGGTCTCAAAAATAATTGAATGTATAGTTACTATTATTTACACTTTAAGTGGGAGGGAGGGAGCGAGGGAGCGAGCGTGTTTAGCTAGATAGTTAGTTGCTGGAATTGCGACCTGCCAAAAAAGGCCTTAACTCAGTCAAGGACGAGGCGGTTAACCGAGGACATAACGTTACTATGCCAGTGCAGTGGCCCTTTATTGAAAAAGGTTAACTAGCTATGAAAGTACTTCATATATTTTTAATCAAGTTTTATTTGGTGGAAATCGGGTAACTGTAGTATCGGGACTTTGGCGAAAGTATTTTTTGGGGGACAAAAGCAATCCAGTTGACTAAATATTGTTATAGACGACCCTCCTCGGTCCTGCCATTATGCTCCTGAAATTGCCGGTAATAGGCTACACCAGGGGCAGGGAGTGTTTTTCATGTGGAGTGCCAATTTACAATTTATCTAACCAGTAATGGTTTTCATGCACATTTTCGTGGAACAGTTTAATTTCCATTACAATAACGTATTTGTTTAGTATTGCCAACTAGGTAAAAATTATCAACATAAAGCCAACAAATAACATTGCAAGTAAATAATATCCTGATTAAAAATAAATATCCTGTAAATCACATTGGCTTCAGTTCAATAGTGTTAATCTCTGCAACGAACTTGAAATATTGTATTAACTGTGTCTGGCCCACAGTTTGCACTGGCAACTGCATCAACTCTTCTTGGTCCTCAGAGTTTAATGAGCCACTGGATCAGAGCATTACTTTATTATTTTCATGCCGAGGCTCGTTGGTTATCGAAAGTGAGCAAGCTGGAAAGATTTTTTGAATACAGTGAGGAACTAACTATTGTCATTCTCAATGGATGTAAAGTAAACACACTTGACTTGTTGTTTGAGGAAGAAAAAAAATACTTTGAGAAGCTCATTAGTGGTGGTGAGTTAAGACCGTCAGAAATACTATCGGACATCCCCAAATGGGAACATTCATACATTTGCGTGTAGGCCAGGTAGCATAGATTTACTTCTGTGTAATCAGGTGTGTGTCCTTACTCAACATTGACAGAAGCGCTCCAAACAAAATACAATTAATAAATTGATAAAACTTGTAAATGGAATGAAACAAGTGTAGCATAAATTGTGAGCTCTGCAAAAGTGTCTGCTCCGACAATGAAAACGACTAATAATTATATATTGAATTAACATAAATGACCGTAACCAAACAAACAAAGATAGATTAGAAATTATTGGAATTAACGTAAAATGTACCACTGGTCATAAACGTCCCTTTTTCAGGACCCTGTCTTTCAAAGATAATTTGTAAAAATCCAAATAACTTCACAGATCTTCATTGTAAATCACTGTTTCCCATACTTGTTCAATGAACCATAAACAATTAATGAACATGCATCTGTGGAACGGTAGTTTACACATTAACAGCTTACAGAAGGTAGGCAATTATGGTCACAGTTATGGAAACCTAGGACACTAAAGAGGCCTTTCTACTGACTGGAAAAACACCAAAAGAAAGATGCCAAGGGTCCCTGCTCATCTGCGTAAATGTGCCATAGGCATGCTGCAAGGAGGCATGAGGACTGCAGATGTGGCCAGGACAATAAATTGCAATGTCCGTACTGAGACGCCTAAGACGGTGCTACAGGGAGACAGGAAGGACAGCTGATCGTCCTCGCAGTGGCAGACCATGTGTAACACCTGCACAGGATCGGAACATCCAAACATCACATCTGTGCGACAGGTACAGGATGGCAACAACTGCCCAAGAACGCACAATCCCTCCAAGTGCTCAGACTGTCTGCAATAGGCTGAGAGAGGCTGTACTGAGGGCTTGTAGGCCTGTTGTATGGCAGGTTCTCACCAGACATCACCTGCAACGACGTCGCCTATGGGCACAAACCCACCGTCGCTGGACCAGACAGGACTGAAAAACGTCTCAAAGTGCTCTTCGCTGACGAGTCGTGGTTTTGTCTCACCAGGGGTGATGGTTGGATTCGCGTTTATCGTCGAAGGAATGAGGGTTACACCGAGGCCTGTACTCTGGAGTTGGATCGATTTGGAGGTGGAGGGTCCGTCATGGTCTGGGGAGGTGTGTCACAGCATCATCAGACTGAGCTTGTTGTCATTGCAGGCAATCTCAACACTGCTTTACAGGGAAGACATCCTCCTCCCTCATGTGGTACCCTTCCTGCAGGCTCATCCTGACATGACCCTCCAGCATGACAATGCCACCAGCCATACTGCTCATTCTGTGCGTGATTTCCAGCAAGGCAGGAATGTCAGCGTTCTGCCATGGCCAGCGAAGAGCCCAGATCTCAATCCCATTGAGCACGTCTGGGACCTGTTGGATCGGAGTGTGAGGGCTAGGGCCATTCCCCCCAGAAATGTCCGGGAACTTGTAGGTGCCTTAGTGGAAGAGTGGGGTAACATCTCACAGCAAGAACTGGCAAATCTGGTGCAGTCCATGAGGAGGAGATGCACTGCAGCTGGTGGCCACGCTAGATACTGACTGTTACTTTTGATTTTGACCCTCCCTTGTTCAGGGACACATTATTCAATTTCTGTTAGTCACATGTCTGTGGAACCTATTCAGTTTGTCTCAGTTGTTGAATCTTATGCTAATACAAATATTTACACATGTTAAGTTTGCTGAAAATAAATGCAGTTGAGTGAGAGGACGTTTCTTTTTTTTGCTGAGTTTATGTGATCATGACTTGAAAGACACTCACAGGGCAAACCAATTCCCACAATGAAGTTATGAAACAATGAATGCACACAAATTGGCGGTAGAGAGCAGATTCTGGAGAGTCACAAATCTTGTACATCTAAGCCACACTTACCTTCTTCACTCAACATTTTTTAAATGATACCTAAGACACATTTTCTTCACACATACTATAGGCCTAAGGAATACTCTCACAAACAGCTTCAGGTCCAAAGCAGTAGCCATTTATTGAAAACAAATGGAATTTCATTTGTTTTCAACATTTTCTCTAATACCCTCACGGCACCTGTGCCTTGTGTTGCCGATGCTCATCTTAGTGTGATGGACTATGCCATCCCCAGCGGCCTCCGCAATGGATTAGTCCACTGAGACGGGCACGAATCAGACAGGTGTCTACTGTGCCATAAAAAAATCTATCGACCAAACAATCGGCCAGTTGACTGAATGGGGTCAGCCATATTTCCCGTGATTGCCACCTTACCCTGTCCTCTATTGTTCCCCCTAACTCTTTTCTATTCCCTCCAGCTGGTCCCCCTTTTCATCTTCATCGGTGGTGGGACGGTTATGTCTGGAGCGTATCTCTTGCGCCTGGCAATGGGACCCCATGTCAGGTAAGGGCCCTTGTAAAACACTCTGCTAATAAGGCTCCAGTCCAAATGGAAAACGTCTGAAATGAGAACCGCATAGAAACTGGTTTGACCTTGAGTGTTTTAGTCATAAGTCAGACGCCGGTGTCAATGTGCAGGACGGTTATATTGCTATTAGTTAAACTTTTCATTTCAATATGTATGTTGTAGTTGGAATCGCAATGGCAACCCCGAGCCATGGAACAAGACGGAACCCACACAGCAGCACAAGGTAGGTCACTCACTTACAGG
The DNA here is from genome assembly GCF_045679555.1 of Salvelinus alpinus. Classification (NCBI taxonomy): domain Eukaryota; kingdom Metazoa; phylum Chordata; class Actinopteri; order Salmoniformes; family Salmonidae; genus Salvelinus; species Salvelinus alpinus. The sequence continues at coordinate 36,875,606 of NC_092086.1, read as the reverse complement.
ATGGTCCGTTATGTCTGGATAAATGTATAACAATGGTCAGTGCATTAAACTTGGTCTCTGCCGCACATGGTAGTGAGCAGAGGTTGTACAGCGCAGTGAGGGAACATGTTAATGTAGTGGCTTGAGCCAAAAATGTCATTGAGCTGTCTGATTCCACTCATCCCATAGTATAATTAATTACACAGTATAATCCTGTTAGTTTAGTAAGTAATCTGATCAGCCAATCTAATTGTCAGTCACAACAACAAAGCAAGTTAAACACTGACTGAATAACAAACCTTGGGAATGATTCAGAAAGTAAAGGCAGGTTTTTGCTTAGAATATCTGCTGTTATTCATCAATATTTGATCTCTGATGGTCTTGTCCTTAAACTTTATTGTTCCTTTATTTCATTCATAGTTTTACTCAGTGAACATGGACTACAGCAAGCTGAAGAAAGAGGGTCCTGACTTCTAAACTCTTCTGCTGCACCAAAGGCTTGAGGAAAAAAATGACTTATTCTAACACTGACTTCCTTTACACCTCTAACTTGAAACCAGTGGATGCAAAGAGGCTAAACCGCACAAGTTCTGTCCCCTTTGACTGTCTCTTTTTCCCCTCATACCTCATGGTTGTGCAGCAATAAAGTGAAGGAGTCTTTTCTCCCGTGTACAGAGAAAATTATGTCTGTATTTATTTGTAGTCGGTGTTTAAAGGGGTTCAGGACTGATTTAATCCTAAAACGTGATATTCTGGTACCATGTTATATGTTTGTTCTGGTTTGAAATCATGAAGTCAGTCATTTTTGTTTCCCCACACTAGCTTGACTGTCAATATTTTGCTCTTGGTTTTTGCCTCATGACATCTTTTGTCGTCTGTGCCCTCCTTTTCTGCCTGGCGGCTTTGTCTGCATACATGTATATCATAATACGCTTGACTACGGTCCAGTGTTTAACTTACAGTATGACTACATGCTTGGTACTGCATATGCTCACCCACAAGTTATCAGATGAGCCCTTGACATGCGTGTGCTGTGTGCCTTTGATAGATCTTCACATGGTCTGACCATCTGTTCAAGGCTGCACTGCACCATTATAGGCCATGTTGTCTGAAGGTCTGCAATCACTCACTGACTAAAACCAGGCAGGTGGGAGTAAAGGATAACAGACAAACTATAAAGGTTGGCATTGTATTAGCAACCAATAAAGCAATGATAATGTTCCCAAGAGTAATAAATGGAGCAGATAAAACCGGGTTCTCAGGGAGACTGGTGCGGAGGTGTTTCTCCTAGAATGTCATGGCTCTGCCTGATGAGTTTATGAATGTCATCAGGTCACACGGTGTTTCTCAGGCTGGGAACACAACGCTGGAAATGTCAAGGATGGCTTCACATTGGAATAAAACGCCACATAGAACTTCCCCCACCCTGTTAAAGGTTGGAACAGGCTTTGTCTCCAATACAATAATTCTTTCAGTTGAGAGAAATGTTTCCTTCACAACTTTAATTTGTTTTACAAAGAACCCCTTTGATTACGCTGAAATATTCAGGTTGTAGAAAACTAATCTGAAGACTACTTTCTGTGCTTTATCAGAGACCACTATAATTGGGGCCATAAGTATTTTTCTGACCGTGAGACCTCTGCTTAGTCATACAAAATATTGTCACAATATAAAATTTGATATATATTATTGGTCCTCTATTACGTGGCGACGGCTCCCTAGAACTGGAAGACCAGTCAATAGTGAGAAACCGGCTGTGAGTCTACTGTACAAAGAAAAGTTTGCATGAATTCTTCAAGGGGTCTGGCTCACCTTAACCACTGGCCAGCATTTTTACTCTTTTTCACATGACACCTGACCTCTTGGTCACATTGGCCAGCAACACCAAAGACTAGCAACACACTGTCCATCTAGAATTAACTTTTTTTTTTTTAACGAGGCAAGTCAGTTAAGAACAAATTCTTATTTACAATAACAGCCTACTGGGGAACAGTGGGTTAACTGCCTTGTAAAGTGGCAGAACAACAGATTTTTACCATGTCAGCTCCAGGAGTCAGTCCAGCAACCTTTTGGTTACTGGCCCAACTCTAACCACTAGGCTACCTGCCGCCCCGTATACCTATCCCCTGCTTCATATCTTCTGACAATCTGAGTAGGTACTTGGAATGCTTCCACCGCAGTTTGTGTGTGTGCACACAGGTACTAATTACATATTTACATTAATGTGTACTTTATGCTATGCAGACAAAGTTTTATAATTTTTTATTTATAGTACCAGTCAAAAGTTTGGACACACCTACTCAATTTATTTGTACTATTTCTACATTGTAAAATAATAGTGAAGACATCAAAACTATGAAATAACACATGGAATCATGTAGTAACCAAAAAAGTGTTAAACAAATCAAAATATATTTTATATTTGAGATTCTTCAAAGTAGCCACCCTTTGCCTTGGTAACTACAGGATTCCATATGTGTTATTTCATAGTTTTGATGTCTTCACTATTATTCTACAATGTAGAAAATAATAAAAAATTAAGAAAAACCCTTGAATGAGTAGGTGTGTCCACACTTTTGACTGGTACTGCATGTCTGTACTCGAAAGACATTAGCTCTGTCACACAGTGATGTTTAGGTTACATAGCAGTTTAGCCTGGTATAATGTATAACTGGATGGCACTCAGCATTTGATGCCAATCCCAGACACCCAGGCAATCTGAGTCACATGATAATACATGCATGCACACACAGGCTAGCATGGTTTCAATAACAGCATGAACAATACAGAGATCTGTCTCCATGTTTGGTGAGTAGTGAATCTGAAGGTATTACGAATCGGTGGTTTCACTGGTAAACACAGCAACACTGTGGTCACATAGTTCACATGCCACCAGCCCACTTTCATTCGTTTTCAGCTTCAATATACAACAGCAATAATTCTGCAATGCCCCCCTCCCTCCCTTGCTCATTCCCCCAACATCACTGTGGTTCACAGAGTTCAACCGCAATTTCAAATCGGAAGTAAACATGACATTTAGTCTTCTGATATTAATCATGTTTTCTTTGACAATTTATAACCCATTAAGGCAAAGAGCCGGGGTTTCTATCTTTATCAGAACAGTCACTACTCTCTCTCTGGCTATATGAATGTTTACCCAGGATCATAGCATTCTTAGTAGAAGGATCCTCTGGTAAATCACGGATATGAATATCTTATATTAGATATCTTTGCAGAGATATTTAGAGATTTAGATGGCTTCAGTGCTTTGTGCTGTGTATTATTATTCGATTAAAACAATGAAGAATAGGAATCATGAGGTGGATTTTAATGATAAACTGTACAGTATATCAAGATTTATTGCACTACAAATTAGGTTTGACAGGCAGCAGGTGACCCCTCACACGTACAGCTGTGCTGTACCGACCCCAGTGTATAATACCAACGACACACCCTCATCTGACACGCACTGTGTGGTGATGACAGGTGGCAGGGGCTGCTAAAGGGGAAACCAGGCTCATGATTGAGTTACAGGCTGACGGTGCTAAAACCTGATTAAATTAGAGTGATGGATATGCTCATGTGTTGACAGCCCTCTCTGTCTCCAGAACTGTGGTTTCACAGGCACCCTACACACCGACCAGAAACAGCTGTAGTTTACCACTCCGTACATGATCACTCTCATAGTCACCCAACATGATTCTTCTAAATACCTGTCTTCCTTTGGCCTAGTTTCGTTCATTCAGAGAGAAAAGGGGCGAGGTTGTGGAGAGGTCATCCTAGCTATATTTTTCATGTCGAAATCTCTCTCTCTGCTCCCTTTCTCCCACTGATCACTATCGTTCTTCCTTTGCCATCATTTTGTATATCTAATACAACTCAATCATGCACAGACAAACCCATAGGCATGCATATATACAGAGTGAAGTCAATGCTGTTGTATACCAAGACAATTACATTGATCCTAGGGCTCCTTCACTCCCTCTGACAAAGTGCCATTTGCTGCAGACACCCAGAAAGGTCAAGGCTGTCGATGTAGTTTTGAGTGTTAGATTGAGTAAGGACACTGCAATTTAACAGCCAATTCAAAGGAAATACCATTGGAATGAATCAGGGACTGTGCTGGAGTCTAAGGTGCCGAGTCACTTTGGAAACATTTCCTGATTCTTTAGTTAAATGGCAGCTACTGTCTGTGTGTTATCAACACCTTTACTCAGAGGGGTAAGATACAATAGGAGAATATAGACAACAAAAAACCACAACAGATAAACAAACATCTATATCCAAGTTCTTATCATCCATGGCATCTGTGTGTTGATTGAAATCTAATCTAATCTTTTCTTCAACTGTGGAAAGAAAGCAGGTCAAAATTTAAATAGCTGAAAATAGAACATCTGGCTGGGCCTTGTCAGTCACCGGTGCGTAATGAAATATGGAAATGAGGGCTCTCTTCAAAGAGATGCGGGCCTTCCGTGCCGTCTTGGGTCTCCAGCAGGCCCCTCAACAGCCCTGGTAGAACCCCGCCCCCCTGAAACACACGGTGCATTTTCAGGTGCTGTGGCCCGAACCACCAGCGCTGCCAGCTCGTTAGCACTTGCAGACTGGCAAGGCTGGCAGGTGGCATCATTAAACTTCAAACCCGCTTTCGACCTGGGGTTTCGCCGCAAGGAGACCGCCCGCTCACACGCTTGCCAGCAGCTGATTAGCGCCACACCACCACCCACCACCCAACACACCTTACCCCCCTCTGCTACCATCACCAGCCCAAATAGAAAGCACCTGTCTCTGGCCAAGCATAATATCTTTATCAATAACACCAGTCTGTCTTCCTTTTGTTTTCGCCAACATCACTCTTCTCTTTTCTTCTCCTCTACTGAAGGCTGATGGCATGTCTTCCCCTGGCAATTTCCTCTGTGATTGAGTCATGAATGATAATGGCTGAATTATTTGCTGAAATGGTCTCGTAGGATTCATTTCATGTTCACTGATAATGGAAGGGCTTTGTCTGTCTTGATAATGGTAAACTGGTGAGAGAGATGGATCATATGTCTTTGTAGGCAGCCTGACTTTGTATTTTCATTGCCAAATTGTAGAATCATCAATGTATTTTTATATTTTGTGTAGTGGTTCAACCCATGGACGACAGGATCCATTTCCACATGTTCTACTTTATTACCACAATATCTAAGAGTGACCAGAAATCCTGTGAGTCTTTCAAACTTCTACTTTCAGATCCACATGATCTCGCCATCCCTTCAGATCCCAACAGGCTGTGTCACTGACCTCCCATCATGACATGCAAAGCCCCAGAGTGTTGTCAGGGATCTGTGGCCCTCCCATTGGCCCCCCTGGTCAATCTACATAGCACAGTCTGTCACTCTAACAGCCAGAGCCTTGAGGAGGTACAGTCTAGAATTTTAAGACCCAGTGAGATTCCCTCAGTCCTGTCTCTTAATATAAATCACAGACATTTCAGTTGGGACTCTTTCTTTAATGCTGAGAGGGAGCTTTTGCCAACTGTACCTTTTAACTGGACAGAAGAAGATCTGATAATGTGCTCCAAAAGCACCCCCGGGAGATGTAAGGACTGCTGTGAGGAGAAACAACAGTTTTGCTGCTGTAAGACTATAAGAAAAGGGGCCTTACTCATAATTCAGATCTGTAGCTAATGAACACAGACACCCACACAACTGAGGCAGACTCCAGGAGAAACTGGAACAGGACTGAACCAAAATGTCCTCTGACGGGGAGGGAGACAGATGTAGGTCTAAGGAAGCCCTAGAGTAAAAAATAAACACATTTAGAAATATGTGTAACTTGTCTCTCCTTCTGTCCTTCAGTATTTGGACTGTTATCTTTTATGCCACGTTGCTATCTTGGTACCAGTAATTAGTGTCCAGGGCATGAACACAAACGAATGAGCATGAGGCTAATAGGAAGACCAGTAGATCAAGCAACATTTGCTTGTTTATGTCTTATAACACTCCACTCTGTATGGCTGTAAAGATCTTCTCCATTGATTTGCCACATGAGCAGTGGCACAGAGATCACACAGTTACTCTCATCAACTTCACAGCCTTGGGGCTTTGACACAATCCAGTGAACCCCACTATGCTGTTCCTCCTGAGTCAGGACTGGCTTCTCATCATGTTGTCACACAGTGCACACAAGCCACGCGTACAAAGGTGTCATAGGGGACCACAGACAGAAATGTTCCATTGCCTTATTGCAGAGGATTGCTGGGTATGTTACTGTAGCTCTCAACATGACCGCTGATGAAAACGAATGTACATTCATACACATTCTGTGAGTTTGGGTGAAAAGCATAGGCCTCCGAAGATATTGTCACGACTTCCACCGATGTCGGTCCCTCTCCTTGTTCGGGCAGCGTTCGGCGGTCAACGTCACCGGCCTTCTAGCCATCGCCAATCCACTTTTCGTTTTCCATTTGTTTTGTCTTTGTCTTGCACACCTGGTTTCAATCCCCCAATTACCTGTTCATTATTTAACCCTCTGTTCCCCCATGTTTGTTTGTGAGTGTTTGTTTCTATGTAAGAAGGTCCGTTATTGTGGGCTCTGTTTTTGTATTGCATTTATTATATATTGAGTAAAATACGTTTGTTTACTCATATCTGCTGTCCTGCGCCTGACTGCTATACACCAGCTACACGCAGACTTCCTTACAGATATACAACACTCTTCTCTAATAGGAGTACATGCAACAGGGTATTCATCTTCATCACAATTATTTCTCTCTCTGCATTGTTGGGAAGGGCCCGTCAGTAAGCATTTCACTGGTAGTGTACACCTGTTGTCGACGAAGCATGTGATAAATAATATTTGATTTGAATTCACAGATTGCTTTGACAGAATAATTGATTTGTTGTTATTTCCTGTGTTTGTGTGTGTGTTTGTGTGTGTGTGTGTGTGTGTGTGTGTGTGTGTGTGTGTGTGTGTGTGTGTGTGTGTGTGTGTGTGTGTGTGTGTGTGTGTGTGTGTGTGTGTGTGTGTGTGTGTGTGTGTGTGTGTGTGGCAGCAGAGGTGAGCACTAGGCAGGGCGACCCCTCTCTGTAAGCGGTTGACCCCCGGGGCTGGGCATGGCCACCATGTTCCCCTGGCTGCTGGCCCTCATTCTGAGCAGTCAGAATGGTGGAGCAGCGCTGGGACTGGAGCAGAACCTTCGGACTCCATCTGTCGCCTTCTCCACAGTCACAGCAGAGCAGAGGGAGACAGCGAGAGCCACAGACAGGCGTGCACACCACCACCAGCTGCCAGCACTCCCAGCATCTGACTTTCCTTCCTCCTCATCTTCTCTATCACATCCTCTAGTTCTCCTTCCCGCTTTGCCTCATTCTGTTTAAGCTCAAAGTGTCTTCACCCAGGATGTTATTATTTTTGGGGCTATTTGTGATAACCTACAATTTCTACATTTGGAGTAAAAGTATCTGTAGAAAGCACCAGGTTAGAGGGGAAGTGCTCTTGCTCTTCTAGATGTTGCTACTGTGAGAATATGAGTGTGTGCAATATATGACGCTAGCCCTAGGGGGCGGTGTCACATCTTCTACATGCCAGCCACTGTATTTTAATTATGTGAATGTCCCAAACACTGCTGGGACACAAGAGTCGTGTTCTGCTACACTGGGACTAGGTTTTGTATTCTGAGCTCAAGTGCTTCTAAATGGTACCACAAGGTTTTCACATTGGGATTCACTATTCACATTCTGTCCTTCCCCTGTCTTACAGCCTACTGCAGAAATGAACCTGTGACCGCAGATGTGTTTGACTGAGAGAGAGAAAAAAACATGACTAATTCTGATACATCTCTGGTGGACCGTTCCCATTTAGTTACAAATTGATACAGGCTGGAGAGGAATTTTCAAAACAGACAATCAGCCAGACCTGATTAGGCTGTATGTAGCCAATTAACTCAGCCTCAACAGCTACAGACAAATCAGCTTGCTGTAGTTTTTGGTAGTATGCTACCCCGGTCCCCATAACACACTGGACATTCAATAGTATGGATGTGTAACTCCTTGTTATATCAGATTTAATTTGTCCACAAGGTTGATGTTACTTATTGAAAACTGAATCATATAGTCAAAGCAAAAATGTTATGAGACCTGGAGACTTCTAGCATGCTTAAAACCAAAACATTATGCACAGCTAAAGTGAAAACTCATCAGGAGCTATGCTGGTCATTATAGCTGGAGCCTGGAGGCAATGATATGAAAATGTAAAACAAATAAATAAACCAAACTATTTGTCTAGACTTTCATATCAGTTTTTCCTTCCTAACAAATTTGTACGTGCATGAGGCAGAGTTGAGATTATCAGAATATAGTATTCATGCTGGCAGTATTCTGATGAGAGACATGGATATAACCTAGGCCTACTTCCAAACCACTGTGCGTAGACTGCTGTTTATGGTCAGACGCCACACGGGGGACACGAAATGTACGCTTTCCTAAAACCGGAGAGCTAAACAATAATTTGTCCTTGCAAATATCCTCAGCAATAGCATCCACAGTCACGTAGTCCATTAAGCGACACATTGTGACATGGTGCGAATATGGCCTCTGATTTCTTAGGGCCTCTATTCCCCCAGACAGACCTGGCACTGATTGTGTCCCTGCTGGGTCACTAAACTCAGCGCTTGATGGATGTGCAGCAGAGCATTTATTCAACGGCCCAACATTACATTATTTGTTTAAAAATGCCTATGATGTGATGGTCATCCTCATTAAATCGTTTAAAACATATGCCTATGCTGATAGGTGCTTATACCTCTTTTCTAAACTCATTGACCTCTCTTACAGTGACAAATATTTGCCTATCCTCCCTGTCTTATTGACACATGGGTGGTTTGATATGTGAGTGAGGTGAAACATTTTCATTTTCTACCTTGGTTTGCTCTAACGTCCCGGGAGACGGCAGATGGTTGGGCTGCGGCTCAGCTCACAATCACACTGAAGAAATGGCCAAGCGCGCTATTGAGGCGATTACCGCATACACCTTTGACTTTCCGCTCCGGGCCTGCTGTGATGCATCGCATTCGGAATTCCGACAGTCGTTTTATAAAGCTATTTCAGCCACCCAGGTGCTTTTATACGCATGCTTCCCCCCTACCCACACAGAAGAACAACCATCCAACTAAAACCCCATTTTATCATCTCTCCGCGTGAGGATATTGGGCCACATATCAAAGAAGTCTGGTCTTATGTTTAGCCAACTGAAAAGAATATGGTGGATGTGTAACCAACCAGGCTAGCCTAGTACAGCTTGGCTCAGCTTGGTTTGGCTCAGTGGTGTGAAAAGGGTAATAGGCTAAGCAGCAAATGGGAGCGAGTACTAAATAGTAGCATAGCCATATGCTTTTCTTGTGTATTCTGTTAGAAATCTGTCTACATAAGTGACATCACTTATTTTCAATGAACATCTCCCTGTGTGTTTTACCTGAGTTGAGTAACAGCTGATGCAGGAATTCTGCTCTGGACCATGCTAATAATTGTAGGTCTATTCCTGATTTTTAAAGCACCAGGCTCGTTAACCATATGAGCCTACTGTATTGCTGCCATATTTGCACAATATAGTGGAGACAAATGCCCCAAATCGCCCATATCCGCACTTTCATAGGAAGTCTAATCCCATTGCAAGTTATTGCCTTCATTTGTCTCCCGTGTTATCATTAGTGCATGTGATTGACACTCCCGCGAGAGTCTATTTGGCAGGCTCACCTTCCGTTCCTCTCCTGTAATGTGCAAGCCCCGCGTGATGGAAGCTTCTCTCGGGGCCGATGCACCTATCTTCTGATCATCCTTTATCTCTGACTGAACATATTGGATTATTGATTTTGCGAAAGACTCGGCGTGTCAGGAGCGTTCAACAGACCCACATTCCTCTGTTGCAAGTTGCTCATAATAACCCTGACATCTATCAACATACAGACACAAAATGGGATATAAAGAGCAGGTTATCTATTATTTATTCCATCGCAGTTTAAATTCCATTCGCTATATAATTGGGCCTATGTAATAGGGGACAGAGCTGTCCATGGTGCTGAAATTTCTCACACGCAATATCGAATCTCAGAGAAGTGGCAAAAAGAGATTGAGAGCAGATGATTAAGGAAGCCCTTCCTTCCAAACCTTACTCTGCTCTCTGTGCTGTTGTTGGGTTGACTCAAGGTGCGCAAGGTAGGCGCACATATGGCTCCAATGTGGAAGTGGATTAGGCAAAGTGGAGCGAGGTCATTAAACAGAAGTTAATAATCCAATGAAACAACACACACACACACACACACACACACACACACACACACACACACACACACACACACACACACACACACACACACACACACACACACACACACACACACACACACACACACACACACACACACACACACACACCCACACCCACACACACACACACACACCATTAGAGACGGACCATCTGGAATCTCACTCGTCCTCTGAAGAGATTAATTACTGGACTGTAGCTCCAGCGCCAGCAGCATCCACAGGCAGTCCTCCTCAGCAGTACAGTGGAGGGAGGAGGAGAGGGGAAAGCTGGGAAGAGAACACAGACAAAACAGGTAGCACTTTCATGGCTCCTCAGGAGACTGTGTGAATTAGGGCAGTCTGATGGGGAAATCAGCAGGAGGAGGGAGGAGGCTTCAGTCAGGAGGAAGACATCAACTTGGGACATGGATTTTATTGATATTAGTGTGTAAACTCAGTCGGTGTTTGTGTGAGAGAGGGAAAGAGGCAGAGAGAGAGAGAGAGAGAAAGACAGAGAGTCAGATGGAGAGAGATATGGAGAGTATTTGTCTGCAAAGGCCTCCCCAAATGGGACGCCTCTCGCTGTTCACTGACGTCAATGGAGCAGTGACATGTGACTCATTAGAGCAGCAGACACGTGACTTGTTTGCTAGCTGTTCAGTTTCAAGGCATGCACCACACCACAACCAGCACCCTGTCCTCTACCCTCTCCCAGACAGCTTGTGGCATACAGTGTGTAAAGCAGAGAAAGCCCCAGGGACCCGCTCCCCGTGTCCCCCCGCTGTCTAAATGAATTAGTAACATGCAATGCTACAAACACTAGCAGATCACAGATTCATGCAAAGCAACATCTGTGCACACCTGAGCATCACAGTGACAGGAGCCCCCTTGAACTTGCTAGGGAAGTACACTTAAAGGAAACTTGTAACTGTCACCATATGGAATGTGTAATTGTTTGAGTACAAACACGCACATGATGTGCCAAAACTGAGTGTCTCAGCATAACTGCATAGACAATATGGTTGTCCTCCCTGTACTGTGTTTACCAGTGTGGTTGTCTTGCCTTGTCATATTTAGAACTCAGATAATTGGTGTGTGTTCAGGTGAAGTCATTCCCACTTGATTCACTGACTGTGTGTATAACTGGCTTGTGTTGACAAAGCCCTACCCCTCCCACTGCTTCCTCAACACTTCAGTTAGACTGCAGAGAATCTCAATATCTCGTCTCCTCTGCCTGGCTCTCTGTTAGGACTCTTTCTCTATCTCTTCTTGCTATCTCTCCATTTTCTCTCAACATTTCCACCTATGTCATGTTTCTTCTCCTCTCTTCCCCTCTTTCCTTCTCTCGTTCTCTCTCTCCTCCAGACAAATGCCACCAGCGACAGAAACAGCTCTGCTGGTCTGCTCTGAATTTGCATACTGTATGTAAATGAGTGCCAATGTTGTTCATAGATCTGTAATTAACCAAACAGCCGAAGCTTACAGACAAACGTCGGTCTCCATTACTTTTCCAATAATAGAGTTTCTGGTGCGCTGCTTTTAAGTGGCTAACCCGATTACCTTCTCTCCTGCCTTTCCACGATTGGTTGAAACTAATGTCCAGGACGGGACTGCAGGTCTTTGACTATTGGAGCTCGAGATTGTTTCAGGATGAAAAGAAGCTCCCCCCTCTGAATGCCTGAACGGATGCAATTATATTCATTATTGGTTCATGGGCCGAGCGTTTATATAATAATGTGATACTTTCATGTTTTTAATATACCACTGCCTGAGAATATGTGTCATCTATATGAATTATGTGCTGTACAAAGAAAACTGAAGCCATTCCCAGTCTGTCAGTTTATTTGAGGAGGTAGAACAGTTTGATCTGGTGATGTCATGTGAGAATGGCCCTAGGAGTGTGTCCCCCCCCCCCAAAAAAAGTGTTTTATTTTCATATACACCAGATAAGTGCAGTGAAATGTGTTGTTTTACAGGGTCAGCCATAGTAGTAGGGTGCACCTGGAGCAAATTGGGTAAAATGCCTTGCTCAAGAGCACATCAACATGTTTTTCAACTTGTCGGCTCAGGTATTCGAACCAGCGACCTCTTGGTTACTGGCCCAACACTCAAACCATTAGGCTACCTGCCAACCTACCAACCCTCTATTTGTCAGTAACATGTGTGATGATGGGTCAACCCAGGTCCTGCTCGTTCAGACTATGCATGAAGATTTGAGGTCAGTGTCCTGTCCCATGCGTGAGGTCTATGAAGGTTTTCCAATAACACCTTGACCCTGGATAACTCCTCTACAGACTGGGATTCAAAGGATTCAAAGGCCATTTGTGCCTCTGAGGAGTCAACGTCTGAAGCTATCCAAATCCAGGTCATGCATTTCTGATCTCTCTCTCTCTCTCTACAAATCAACAATGTGATTGATGGCTGAAGTGAAGAAGGAGCGGCAATAAGATAAGTCAGTATTGCTTTGGGAGATGATAAGGTATTACTAAGACACTGATGACAGAGATGTTAAATGTTTCAGCTCTTCTCTACGACACTGAAATGAGAACACACTATTCTCTGTGTCTCAGAATCTCTGAACACACAACTGAGATAGGATGGGCTTTACTCTGTATCACTTCATAGTGCCTTAATGAGACTTCATTAAAAAGTCGATGGCATCTTTAAAGGCCACAGCAGTTTCTGTTTGTCTATAAGCACTGCTGCACTAATGGTCTAATTTGGGGATGGAAGAGAAGACAAAGTGCATTGACCTGTGGCTCGGAGTCGTTACGCCCTTTCAATGTCAGGAAGACAGATTGATAAAGAAAAGTACAAACCCATACTGAGCTGATTGGTATCTACTGCAGTGAGCAGACATACAGTATGGGGGAAACAGTGTGAAGAACATGACTTGTGTGCCAGAATGTCTTAGTTGGAAGTGCAGCAGTGCAGGTACAGTATATGGCACATAGCCCTGAGATTCACCTTGCTGAGAAGTCAATCATAGCAGAATTGTTTTATTCCAGGCTTTATGAAGCAATTATCATTCCAATTGCATAGTGCTGGCTACAGCCTAACTGTGTCCAAGCAGCATCCACTTCAAATATTTCTCCCTCACCTTTCATCTCCTAGTAGCTAATTAAGATATTAGTAATTGGCTTCTTTGACAAGCAATGTGGGGAGAAAACTGAAATAGCAAATAGGACATCTATCTGGGAAGCATTATATTGGTTGGATTTAGAAGAGATTCCCTTCCCATCTTGGGCAAACTGAGAATCTGGTTCCCACAAATGTATGCTAATGTCCCAGAGCACACAAACTATCTTGTTATGCTCTCAGCCCTCATGAGGCCTTTCTGGAAATGTTCAAACTATCTTTTCAACTTAATCATTTCATTGCAGGACTCTTTTCCACTCGGCTGACTGATTGAGTATGCATTTCAAGCTCGTCATAAGAGAGGTAGCAAGCACAAACAGCACTGATTTCTTCTTTTCAATAACGAAAACGACCTCCGTTTGGAATAGTGGGACCGTCTCTAATTGGAGGAGAAAGAGACCCTTTCTAACAGCGTTGGGATTTTGAAAAAGTCAATTTGCCAGAGTAAGGAATCATTAAACACACCATTAAAGCCCTCTCCTTTAATATCGTTGAAGGGAGTTTTAGCCCATTTAATCTGTGGATTGGGCGTTGTGAGCTTTTTCTATGCATATTTTCATTTCCTTGGCAGGGAAGTCAAGGATACAAGCCTGATCAAGCAAACACACACTGAATATTTAGTCTTACAGTCTGCATTATCCATTGAGTGTAGGCCTAAAGTCCAGCATTCATTTCCATACAAACCACAGTGAAATAAAGTAGAATACCATGTGACAGTAGGCATCTAAATGACAGAGTCTGACTTGTAGTTTTTTGTTTCTGTCTTTACAGTTGATTTTTTTCACTCAGCGGTCTGACTTGGCCTGCAGCGAGGGGCTGGTGAGTCTCGGTGGATATGTTGGCCTAAGCAGCCGGGTCTGAAGTGATTATGTGAGTGCGGTGGGAGAGATTCCTTCAGGGCCTGTGGGAAGACTACACACAAGGCTACACGCCCTCTATGTTGACGAGAGAGAGAGAGAGAGATATATAGAGAGGGAGAGAGAGAGAGAGAGAGAGAAAGAAAGAAAGAAAGAAAGAAAGAAAGAAAGAAAGAAAGAAAGAAAGAAAGAAAGAAAGAAAGAAAGAAAGAAAGAAAGAAAGAAAGAAAGAAAAAGAAAGAAAGAAAGAAAGAAAGAAAGATCTGATCTGTTCTGATCTGTGGTCTCAAATCCCATTCTAATTATTATTATGCAAAGCATGTGGACAATGGACATATCATTGTAGGCCTATTACTTTCTAAATTAGTACAGGAGGCTAATGTGCTTCAAGTCATTCCTCTGTATCTGTTCACACATTTTGTGTAGGGATATATCAAAAAAATATATCTTTAAAAAAATAATACTTATGATATATTATGATATAAGTTTGACTGAAGAATTTTAAACAGATTTTTGCCACTGTATTGCCTCTGTTCAAGTTATCCCTTTGAAATGTTTTAATCTGAGTCTGTCTTGATTGTGTAAACAACACAAACAGTAATTAAGCAGTAAAAGCCCACCATAATGACCTGTAACAATTAATTATTCATATTATTTCGCTTTGTCTTTTAAAGTGCAGCCAAGCAATCAAATTAGTTTATTTTTCCCTTTTGCCATTGCCTTGTTTACTCTATAAGCACGTCCTTCAACGATCTCCTTTTCAGAACTCAGGAGCTAATCCGAAGAAAGGCAAGCTGTCGTTTATCGCTGCCTAACAGACAAATCCACTCTAAATGGCCGGAGATATTCACTCATTGGCTCAATAAATCCATTTGTGAATTTACCCAGGGACTCTGGTACATTGTTGTGGTTGATGTTGTTGTTTACTCTCCTTTTTTACTGACTCCTCAGTCTAGACTCTTCAACTTTAAGGATAATTATGTAAATAAACAGCACATAAATGGAAAATGGAGAGATAAACACTTCAACAGACAAAAAGTCCCTGTTGGACTGAGTGGTTGGTATCCACTTGCTTTTAATAAAACGTAGAGAAGTGCACTGGGAATGTATTCAACCTTCCTCTCTGCTCAATGTTTCATAATTCTCTTAATTTCTTAGGATCTTCCTTTTGCCTACCCCATCTATTATTTATTCTCACTCTCCTCACATGTCCTCAGTACAGTCCACTAAGTGACCTAAACTGCACTTCAGCCCCTCATCCTGTCATATCCAACCTTCCTTATTTCCTCCTGTACCTTCTCTCTCCTAACCCTAACCCTCCCGTTCCCCCTGCTGTCCCTCCTCCCATGGTGTGGTTGGTGAAGTAATTGAGTGAGAGCGGTGACCCTGGAGTGCTACGTGTAATCCACACTCTATAAGCACTCTAATTAAAGTGCAAATTCAATACTCCCTCATCAACATTTTACTGGCTGCACATTTGTTCGCCTGACACCCCTCAGGTAATTACAGGGAGACTGGCAGTTCAATCATTCACCAGAAAAAAACATGAGCAAAAAACATGCACAAATAACATGAGCAAAAAACATGAGCAAAAAAAGACAATGTGCTGCCTTTTTATGGTGTGGGGATAGGAGTGCACAACTGAAGCACGCTGACTGTACCACCACTTGACCTGCCCCCCGGAAATCTTGCCTCCACATTCAGGTAATCTAATTCCTTTCTTTCTAATGATAATGATTACATTATCAAAACCAATGAAGTGATAAGTGTGTCCACATGAGAGGATATTCTCCAGATGCTACACATAATGAAAGCCCATCCATGAGCACACACATGCACGCACACATAACGATTTTTCGCCAGTATGTGTTTGTTTGTGTGTTTCACTATGTGTGTGTGTGTGTGTGTGTGTGAGTAGGAGTATGGTTTTGCAGCTTTAATTAAACTTCCACTATTTTCTCTCAGCTTGTCCCCAAAGGGCCCAGTCTTCTTCCCCACCACATGCTTATTTATTTATAATTGCATTAAACTCCTTCAGAGTGGAGCTACCGGAGAACATGGTGCCAACCCTGCAGACTGAGCAGACACTGTCACAGGGTAATACACTACTATGTGGTGACTGCATTCTATTGGCTTGGAATAACAAGGATTTTGCATAACTCATGAACATGTGTGTTATGCTTGGTAGTAAAAATCACAAATGAAATATGTAATGGTATTCCTGTCAAGGCTGTTCCCCTTGCTATGAGTGGGAAAGAGCAAACATATCCACTGTTTCGGGAACATCACAAATGTTCAAGCCAACATCCAAATGCTGGTGCCAATGCATTTTTTTTATTTTAGTAAGAGTTCAATAAATGTTTAAAGTTATCTTTTTTCTTCTTGACAAATATTTTACATTTCTTTACTATATTTCTATAAAGTTATTCTGCCTTCAAAACCATATATCCCGGTAGACAACTGCTTGGAAGAAGATCACAAATATAGAATCTAAGAACTTCAGTTCAAGATGAATAATCCATGAAAGATTAAAGTCATCAAAATAATATGCAATCTGTCTGTGAAAATCACATCTTTCATGTCAACGCTGTGACATTGTCACTTTCTGCTTCAACAGTTTTGACCAGGGCTGTAACGGCAGTCTATTTCGTCCTCCTCATCGGACGAGGAGAGGCGAGAAGGATCAGAGGACCAATGTGCAGCGTGGTAAATTTCCATGATTTAATATAAACAAAGACAAGACACTATACAAAATAACAAAACTAACTAACCGTCACAGTCCCGTGTGGCACAAACACTGACACAGGAAACAACCACCTACAAAATCCCAACACAAAACAAGCCACCTATATATGATTCTCAATCAGGGACAACGATTGACAGCTGCCTCTGATTGAGAACCATATTAGGCTGAACACAGAAACAGACAAACTAGACACACAACATAGAATGCCCACCCAGCTCACGTCCTGACCAACACTAAAACAAGCAAAACACATAAGCACTATGGTCAGGACGTGACAAGGGCCACGTACAGGAGGACACAAAGTTTTGGAACGTTCAGATAGAACAAACATGCCTCTCTGACATCTAGAATAAGGAATCACATCAGCTCTATTTGTGGTATTTCTATCTACAACATTTTCGTAATGAACATGGCCCTGGAATGAGATCAAATGGCGGCGAGTAGTGAGGAAAAAGTGGAGGAAATGGAGAAAAGGTTGGGGAAGCAACAGCTGTGCTGGAATGCGATCTTTATGGGTGACAGTTCTGATGATATGGAGTGGAAGGATGAGGGTCAAGGATCTGAATGGTCTGTAGTGGAAAGACATAGGAAGAAGAGAGATCATGATACTGAAAGCAGTGGAGCGTCTAGTATGGAAAGCATAAAGACACCATAAGGTAGGAAGTAAGAGTAAAAATGTGTCGGAGTGGAAAGTTGTGATGGGGTTTGATGAGAACACAGGGCCTTATTTACACCCTATCCGATTAAGAAAGAGGCTAGACAGGCTCAGAGAAATAGAATCAGTCATGATGTATCATATGCAGATTGGTGGAACTACAGTGCGGACTCCTGTAGTAAGTGGACTTCCTTTCGGGGCTGGTGCTTCTGCTGGTCCTGGCATGGTTTCAAGATCTGTTCAGAAATCTTGCACTCTTGAATGTGCTTTGTCAAAGGACACTTTGATAATGAATAAAGTTGACTTCATAGCTTTCATTGGTAAGGTTATCAACACGACTTCAGTTGTGGAAAGCAGAAATGCCAGGTTGAAAGTTATTGTGGATATGGCAAAATAGTTATTGGAGGTAACAAATGTTACTGTGGAAAAGGTTGCTGACATGCTGAATAATCCTAAAGGTGGATTGTCTCAGAATGATATAGATTAAGATGAATGGGATTGGGGGGCCTGGGAGGGATTTTGGGGGGAGCATGTGCTAGAAGTTAGTAGGGATTTATTTGATTATTTTATACCTAACAAAAATATAAACACAACATGTAAAGTGTTGGTTCCATGTTTCATGAGCTAAAATAAAAGATCCCAGAAATCTTCCATATGCATAAAAAGCTTATTTCTCTCAAATGTGGTGCACATGTTTGTTTACATCTCTGTTAGTGAGCATTTCTTCTTTGCCAAGATAATCCATTGATTGGTGTGGCATATCAAGAAGCTGATTAAACAGCATGGTCATTACACAGGTGCACCTTGTGCTTGGGACAATTAAAGGCCACACTAAAATGTGCAGTTTTGTCACAAAACACAATGCCACAGAGGTCTCAAGTTTTGAGGGAGTGTGCAATTGGTATGCTAATTGTGGGAAGGTCCACCAGAACTGTTATGCTGGTGAATGAGGACCCAAAAGCGACTTAAGAGAAACAGAGTCTTTAATCCAGTCTTAAACAAACAATGATACTCCTGGATATTATCATAGGAAAATCCAAAACAGGAAACTGAAATCCTCTCGTCAGTAGAGAGGAACGACTGGAGACGCGACCACAGACTGCAGGTCGCTTCAGGAAGGCACAGGCCGTAGCTGACATAGACACCTGCTCACACGCAGCATCTGAAGAAGGCAAAAACACGACAGGGCGGAACAAGGACACAGAACAGCAAACATCAAACAAGAATCCGACAAGGACAGAAGCGGAAAACAGAGGGAGAAATAGGGACTCTAATCAGAGGGCAAAATAGGGGACAGGTGTGAAAGAGTAAATGAGGTAGTTAGGAGAATGAGAAACAGCTGGGAGCAGGAACGGAACGATAGAGAGAGAGAGCGAGAGAGGGAGAGAGGGAGGGGGAGAGAGAGGGATAGAAAGAGGGAAAGAACCTAATAAGACCAGCAGAGGGAAGCACAGGGACAAGACATGATGATCAAAGACAAAACATGACAGTACCCCCCCACTCACCGAGCGCCTCCTGGCGCACTCGAGGAGGAACCCTGGCGGCAACGAAGGAAATCATCAATCAACGAACGGTCCAGCACGTCCCGAGATGGAACCCAACTCCTCTCCTCAGGACCGTAACCCTCCCAATCCACTAAGTACTGGTGACCACGTCCCCGAGAACGCATGTCCATGATCTTCCGTACCTTGTAAATAGGTGCGCCCTCGACAAGGACGGGGGGGGGGGAGGGAAGACGAACGGGAGCGCGAAGAAAAGGCTTGACACAGGAGACATGGAAGACAGGGTGGACGCGACGAAGATGTCGCGGAAGAAGCAGTCGCACAGCGACAGGATTGACGACCTGAGAGACACGGAACGGACCAATGAACCGCGGAGTCAACTTGCGAGAAGCTGTCGTAAGGGGAAGGTTACGAGTGGAAAGCCACACTCTCTGACCGCGACAATACCTAGGACTCTTAATCCTACGTTTATTGGCGGCTCTCACAGTCTGCGCCCTGTAACGGCAAAGTGCAGACCTGACCCTCCTCCAGGTGCGCTCACAACGTTGGACAAAAGCCTGAGCGGAGGGAACGCTGGACTCGGCGAGCTGGGACGAGAACAGAGGAGGCTGGTACCCAAGACTACTCTGAAACGGAGATAGCCCGGTAGCAGACGAAGGAAGCGAGTTGTGAGCGTATTCTGCCCAGGGGAGCTGTTCTGCCCAAGACGCAGGGTTTCGAAAAGAAAGGCTGCGTAATATGCGACCAATCGACTGATTGGCCCTTTCTGCTTGACCGTTAGACTGGGGATGAAACCCGGAAGAGAGACTGACGGAAGCACCAATCAAACGACAGAACTCCCTCCAAAACTGTGACGTGAATTGCGGGCCTCTGTCTGAAACGGCGTCTAACGGGAGACCATGAATTCTGAACACATTCTCAATGATGATTTGTGCCGTCTCCTTAGCGGAAGGAAGCTTAGCGAGGGGAATGAAATGTGCCGCCTTAGAGAACCTATCGATAACCGTAAGAATCACAGTCTTCCCCGCAGACGAAGGCAGACCGGTAATAAAGTCTAAGGCGATGTGAGACCATGGTCGAGAAGGAATGGGAAGCGGTCTGAGACGACCGGCAGGAGGAGAGTTACCTGACTTAGTCTGCGCGCAGTCCGAACAAGCAGCCACGAAACGGCGCGTGTCACGCTCCTGAGTAGGCCACCAAAACCGCTGGCGAATAGAAGCAAGCGTACCCCGAACGCCGGGGTGGCCAGCTAACTTGGCAGAGTGAGCCCACTGAAGAACAGCCAGACGAGTAGAGACAGGAACGAACAGAAGGTTACTAGGACAAGCGCGCGGCGACGCAGTGTGAGTGAGTGCTTGCTTTACCTGTCTCTCAATTCCCCAGACAGTCAACCCGACAACACGCCCTTCAGGGAGAATCCCCTCGGGGTCGGTAGAAGCCACAGAAGAACTAAAGAGACGGGATAAGGCATCAGGCTTGGTGTTCTTATTTCCCGGGCGATAGGAAATCACGAACTCGAAACGAGCGAAAAACAACGCCCAACGAGCTTGACGTGCATTAAGTCGTTTGGCAGAACGGATGTACTCAAGGTTCTTATGGTCAGTCCAAACGACAAAAGGGACGGTCGCCCCCTCCAACCACTGTCGCCATTCGCCTATGGCTAAGCGGATGGCGAGCAGTTCGCGGTTACCCACATCATAGTTGCGTTCCGATGGCGACAGGCGATGAGAAAAGTAAGCGCAAGGATGGACCTTATCGTCAGAAAGGAAGCGCTGGGACAGAATGGCTCCCACGCCCACCTCTGAAGCGTCAACCTCGACAATGAATTGTTTAGTGACGTCAGGAGTAACAAGGATAGGAGCGGAAGTAAAACGCTTCTTGAGGAGATCAAAAGCTCCCTGGGCGGAACCGGACCACTTAAAGCAAGTCTTGACAGAAGTCAGAGCTGTGAGAGGGGCAGCCACTTGACCGAAATTACGAATGAAACGCCGATAGAAATTAGCGAAACCGAGAAAGCGTTGCAACTCGACACGTGACTTAGGAACGGGCCAATCGCTGACAGCCTGGACCTTAGCGGGATCCATCTGAATGCCTTCAGCGGAAATAACAGAACCGAGAAATGTGACAGAGGAGACATGAAAGGCGCACTTCTCAGCCTTCACGTAGAGACAATTCTCTAAAAGGCGCTGGAGTACACGTCGAACGTGCTGAACATGAATCTCGAGTGACGGTGAAAAAATCAGGATATCGTCAAGGTAAACGAAAACAAAGATGTTCAGCATGTCTCTCAGTACATCATTAACTAATGCCTGAAAGACAGCTGGAGCATTAGCGAGACCGAACGGCAGAACCCGGTATTCAAAATGCCCTAACGGAGTGTTAAACGCCGTTTTCCACTCGTCCCCCTCTCTGATGCGCACGAGATGGTAAGCGTTACGAAGGTCCAACTTAGTAAAGAACCTGGCTCCCTGCAGAATCTCGAAGGCTGACGACATAAGGGGAAGCGGATAACGATTCTTAACCGTTATGTCATTCAGCCCTCGATAATCCACGCAGGGGCGCAGAGTACCGTCCTTCTTCTTAACAAAAAAAAACCCCGCTCCGGCGGGAGAGGAAGAAGGCACCACGGTACCGGCGTCGAGAGAAACAGACAGATAATCCTCGAGAGCCTTACGTTCGGGAGCCGACAGAGAGTATAGTCTACCCCGAGGGGGAGTGGTCCCCGGAAGGAGATCAATACAACAATCATACGACCGGTGAGGAGGAAGAGAGTTGGCTCTGGACCGACTGAAGACCGTGCGCAGATCATGATATTCCTCCGGCACTCCTGTCAAATCACCAGGTTCCTCCTGAGTAGAGGGGACAGAAGAAACAGGAGGGATAGCAGACATTAAACACTTCACATGACAAGAAACGTTCCAGGATAGGATAGAATTACTAGACCAATTAATAGAAGGATTATGACATACTAGCCAGGGATGACCCAAAACAACAGGTGTAAAAGGTGAACGAAAAATCAAAAAGGAAATGGTCTCACTGTGGTTACCAGATACTGTGAGGGTTAAAGGTAGTGTCTCACATCTGATACTGGGGAGAAGACTACCATCTAAGGCGAACATGGGCGTGGGCTTCCCTAACTGTCTGAGAGGAATGTCATGTTTCCGAGCCCATGCTTCGTCCATAAAACAACCCTCAGCCCCAGAGTCTATCAAGGCACTGCAGGAAGCAGCCGAACCGGTCCAGCGTAGATGGACCGACAAGGTAGTACAGGATCTTGATGGAGAGACCTGAGTAGTAGCGCTCACCAGTAGCCCTCCGCTTACTGGTGAGCTCTGGCTTTTACTGGACATGACATGACAAAATGTCCAGCAGAACCGCAATAGAGGCAAAGGCGGTTGGTGATTCTCCGTTCCCTCTCCTTAGTCGAGATGCGAATACCTCCCAGCTGCATGGGCTCAGTCTCTGAGCCGGTGGGAGGAGATAGTTGAGATGCGGAGAGGGGAAACACCGTTAACGCGAGCTCTCTTCCACGAGCTCGGTGACGAAGATCTACCCGTCGTTCTATGCGGATGGCGAGTGCAATCAAAGAGTCCACGCTGGAAGGAACCTCCCGGGAGAGAATCTCATCCTTAACCTCAGCGTGGAGTCCCTCCAGAAAACGAGCGAGCAACGCCGGCTCGTTCCAGTCACTGGATGCAGCAAGAGTGCGAAACTCTATAGAGTAATCCGTTATGGATCGATCACCTTGACATAGGGAAGCCAGGGCCCTGGAAGCCTCCTTCCCAAAAACTGAACGATCAAAAACCCGTATCATCTCCTCTTTAAAGTTCTGATAAACGTTAGAACACTCAGCCCTTGCCTCCCAGATAGCTGTGCCCCACTCCCGAGCCCGACCAGTAAGGAGTGATATGACGTAAGCGATCCGAGCTCTCTCTCTTGAGTATGTGTTGGGCTGGAGAGAGAACACAATATCACACTGGGTGAGAAAGGAGCGACACTCAGTGGGCTGCCCAGAGTAACATGGTGGGTTATTAACCCTAGGTTCCGGAGACTCGGAAGACCAGGAAGTAGCTGGTGGCACGAGACGAAGACTCTGAAACTGTCCTGAGAGATCGGAGACCTGAGCGGCCAGGGTCTCAACGGCATGACGAGCAGCAAACAATTCCTGCTCGTGTCTGCCGAGCATTGCTCCCTGGAACTCGACGGCAGTGTTGCGAGAATCCGTAGTCGCTGGGTCCATTCTTGGTCGGATTCTTCTGTTATGCTGGTGAATGAGGACCCAAAAGCGACTTAAGAGAAACAGAGTCTTTAATCCAGTCTTAAACAAACAATGATACTCCTGGATATTATCATAGGAAAATCCAAAACAGGAAACTGAAATCCTCTCGTCAGTAGAGAGGAACGACTGGAGACGCGACCACAGACTGCAGGTCGCTTCAGGAAGGCACAGGCCGTAGCTGACATAGACACCTGCTCACACGCAGCATCTGAAGAAGGCAAAAACACGACAGGGCGGAACAAGGACACAGAACAGCAAACATCAAACAAGAATCCGACAAGGACAGAAGCGGAAAACAGAGGGAGAAATAGGGACTCTAATCAGAGGGCAAAATAGGGGACAGGTGTGAAAGAGTAAATGAGGTAGTTAGGAGAATGAGAAACAGCTGGGAGCAGGAACGGAACGATAGAGAGAGAGAGCGAGAGAGGGAGAGAGGGAGGGGGAGAGAGAGGGATAGAAAGAGGGAAAGAACCTAATAAGACCAGCAGAGGGAAGCACAGGGACAAGACATGATGATCAAAGACAAAACATGACAAGAACTGCTGCCAGAGAATTGAATGTTCATTTCTGTACCATAAGCTGCCTCCAATGTCAATTTGACAGTATGTCCAACCGGCCTCATAACAGTAGACCACGTGTAACCACGCCAGCCCAGGACCTCCACATCCGGCTTTTTCACCTGCGGGATCGTCTGAGACGAGCCACCCGTACAGCTGATGAAACTGTGGGTTTGCACAACTGAAGAATTTCTGCACAAACTGTCAGAAACCATCTCAGGGAAGCTCATCTGCGTGCTCATCATCCTCAACAGGGCAAATGCTCACCTTCGATGGCCACTGGCACACTGGAGAAGTGTGCTCTTCACGGATGAATCCTGGTTTCAACTGTACCGGGCAGATGGCAGACATGGGGTATGGCATGTGTGGGCGAGCGGTTTGCTGATGTCAATGTTGTGAACAGTGTACCCCACGGTGGGGTTATGGTATGGGCAGGCATAAGCTATGGACAACGAACACAATCGTATTTTATCAATGGCAATTTCAATGCACAGAGATACCGAGGAGATCCTGAGGCCCATTGTCGTGCCATTTATCTGCCACCATAACATCTTGTTTCAGCATGATAATACACGGTCCCATGTCGCAATTATCTGAAAACAATTTTTGGAAGCTGAAAATGTACCAGTTCTTCCATGGCCTGCATATTCACTAGACATGTCACCCATTGAGCATGTTTAGGATGCTTTGGATCGACATGTACGACAGCTTTTTACAGTTCCTGCAAATATCCAGCAACTTCACACAGCCACTGAAGAGGAGTGGGACAACATTTCACAGGCCACAATCAACAGGCTGATAAACTCTATGCGATGGAGATGTGCTGCGCTGCATGAGGCAAATGGTGTGACCAACAGATGCATATCTGTATTCCCATTCATGTGAAACCCATAGATTAGGGCCTAATGAAATCATTTCAATTGATTGATTTCCTTATATGAACTGTAACTCAGTAAAATCTTTGAAATTGTTGCATGTTCTTACAATGTTCTTATAATGGTGCCGGAGGGGATGGCTGCCGTTTTACAGGCTCCTAACCAACTGTGCTATTTTGTTCGTTTTTTTGCATTGTTTGTAACTTATTTTGTACATAAAGTTACTACCTCACCCCCATATTATTACTTACTCTCTTGCTTTTTTGCACCCCAGTATCTCTACTTGCACATTCATAATCTGCACATCTATCACTCCAGTATTAATGCTAAATTGTAATTATTTTTGCCTCTGGGCCTATTTATTGCCTACCTCCCTACTCTTCTACATTTGCACACACTGTGCATAGATTTTTCTATTTTTCTTTTATTTTGTGTTATTGACTGTACATTTGTTTATGTGTAACTCTGTGTTGTTGTTTTTGTCGCACTGCTTTGCTTTATCTTGACCAGGTTGCAGTTGTAAATGAGAACTTGTTCTCAACTGGCCTACCTGGTTAAATAAAGGTGAAATAAATGTTTTTTTAAATAAAGTTGCTGCTACTGTCTCTAATGACCAAAAATTGCTTCTGGACATCAACACAGTGATTTCTCACCTAGAACTGGACAAAGGGTTTTATTTAATCAGTCAGACGCAAAGGATATACTGCTTCCTGGAGACCAGGCCCAAATCCCTATCATTCGCGTGAAGAAAAAATACAGGGGGCGAAGGTCGGGGTGCCTTGTGAGGATTCGTAGGTTAGTGAGTAAATCGCCACCACCATCGGTTCTGTTGGCCAATGTGCAATCACTAGCAAACAAACTGGATTATCTACGGTCAAGACTATCCTACCAACGGGACATTAAAAACTGTAATATCTTATGTTTCACCGAGCCATGGCTGAACAACGACACGGATAATATAGAGTTGGCTGGGTTTTCGGTGCATCGGCAGGATAGAGAAGCTACATCTGGTAAGACGAGGGGCAGGGGTGTGTGTCTATTTGTCAATAACAGCTGGTGCGTAATGTCTAATATTAAAGAAGTCTTGAGGTATTGCTTGCCTGAGGTGGAGTACCTCATGATAAGCTGTAGACCACCCTATCTACCTAGAGAGATTTCATCTATCTTTTTTGTAGCCATCTATTTACCACCACAAACCGATGCTGGCACAACGAGCTGTATAAGTCCATAAGCAAACAAGAAAATGCTCATCCAGAAGCAGAGCTCCTAGCGCCTGGGTACTTTAATGGAGGCAAACTTATATCTATCTATTTTACCTCATTTCTACCAGCATGTCACATGTGCAACCAGAGGAAAGGAAAACTCAAGACCACCTCTACTCCACACACAGAGATGCATACAAAGCTCTCCCTCGCCCTCCATTTGGCAAAACCATAACTCTATCCTCCTGATTCCTGCTTACAAGCAAAAACTAAAGCAGGAAGTACCAGTGACTCGCTCAGTGCGGAAGTGGTCAGATGACGCGGATGCTACGCTACAGGACTATTTTGGTAGCACAGACTGGAATATGTTCCGAAATTCATCCAATGGCATTGAGAAGTAAACCACCTCAGTCACCGGCTTCATCAATAAGTGCATCGACAACATCGCCCACACAGTGACCGTACATACATATCCCAACAAGAAGCCACGGATTACAGGCAACATCCACACCGAGCTAAAGGCTAGAGCTGCTGCTTTCAAGGAGCGGAACACTAATCCGGACACTTATAATAAATCCCGCTATGCCCTCAGACAACCATCAAACAGGCAAAGCGTCAATACAGGACTAAGATTGAATCCTACTACACCGGCTCTGACGTGGCAGGGCTTGCAAACTACTACGGACTACAAAGGGAAACCCAGTCGCAAGCTGCCCAGTGACGCGAGTCTACGAGATGAGCTCAATTACTTTTATGCTTGCTTCGAGGCAAGCAACACTGAAGCATGTATGAGAGCACCAGCTGTTCCGGACGACTGTGTGATCATGCTCTCCGTAGCTGATGTGAACAAGACTTTTAAACAGGTCATCATTCACAAGGCCGCGGGGCCAGACGGATTACCAGGGCTTGTACTCAGAGCTTGCGTGGACCAACTGGCAAGTGTCTTCACTGACATTTTCAATCTCTCCCTGACCGACTCTGTAATACCTACATGTTTCAAGCAGACCACCATGGTCCCTGTGCCCAAGAATGCGAAGGTAAGACAAAATGACTACCGCCCCATAGCACTCACGTCGGTAGCCATGAAGTGCTTTGAAAGGCTGGTCATGGTTCACATCAACACCATCATCCCGGAAACCCTAGACCCACTCCAATTCGCATACCGCCCCAACAGATCCACAGATTACGCAATCTCAATCGCACTCCACACTGCCCTTTCCCACCTGGACAAAAGGAACACCTATGTGAGAATGCTGTTCATTGACTTCAGCTCATCGTTCAAGACCATAATGCCCACAAAGCTCATCGCTAAGCTAAGGACCCTGGGACTAAATACCTCCCTTTGCAACTGGATCCTGGACTTCCTGACTGGCTGCTTCCAGGTGGTAAATGGTAGGCAACAACATATCTGCCCCACTGATCCTCCATATGGGGGCCCCTCAGGGGTGCATGCTTAGCCCTCTCCTGTACTCCATGTTCACCCACGACTGCGTGGCTAAGCACGACTCCAACACCATCATTAAGTTTGCTGACGACACAACAGTGGCTGGCCTGATCACAGACAACGATGAGACAGCCTATAGGGAGGAGGTCAGATACCTGGCAGTGTGGTGCCAGGATAACAACCTCTCCCTCAATGTGAGGAAGACGAAGGAGATGATCGTGGACTACAGGAAAAGGATGGCTGAACAGGCCCCCATTAACATTGATGGGGCTGTAGTGGAGCGGGTCGAGAATTTCAAGTTCCTTGGTGTCCACATCACCAACAAACTATCATGGTCCAAACACACCACGACAGTCGTGAAGAGGGCACAACAACACCTTTTCTCCCTTCGGAGACTGAAAAGATTTGGCATTTGTCCGCAGATCCCAAAATTTCTACAACTGGGCCATCGAGAGCATCCGGACCGGTTGTATCACCTCTTGATATGGCAACTGCTCAGAATCTGACCGTAAGGTGCTACAGAGGGCAGTGCATACGGCCCAATACATCACTGGGTCCAAGATTCCTGCCATCCAGGACCTATATACTTGGCGGTGTCAGAGGAAGGCCCCAAAAATTGTCAAAGACTCCAGTCACCCAAGTCATAGACTGTTCTCTCTGCTACCGCACAACAAGCGGTACCGGAGCGCCAAGTCTAGGTCCAAAAGGCTCCTTAACAGCTTCTACCCCAAGCCATAAGACTGCTGAACAATTAATAAAATGACTCCCCTGACTATTTACACTGTTTTTACACTGCTGCTTCTTCACTGTTTATTATTTATGCATAGTCACTTTACCCCTACCTACATGTACAAATGACCTCGACTAATCTGTATCCCAGCATATTGACTCGGACCGGTACCCCCTGTTATGTAATTTTATTGAAGAAGAAGAAGAAGAAGAAGAGGAAGAAGAAGACTGTATTATCAGGCTTTTTCACATACTGACTGTCCTATCACAATATGGCAATTATATATATAATTTATACTTTATTTTAAACCAATTCAAAATATATAGAAAAACAATTACAAACGACAGTGAGGGGAATATAGACAATACATTATAAAAATAGCGTGTCTTGATAGTTTTGTGTTGTTGCTATGAGAAGAATGAATTGTGTTTATTTAATGTTCAATTTAATTCTCAAAAAGAATAAACAGAGGTTTTTGACTCTTATATTTACATGAATAAATGTATTAATAAGACATGTACATTCATGAATAAAGTATTTAGCTAAAATAACAAAGCGCGCGTGCTTACCAAAACATTGCCATGGGCGTGCATGCTTTCGTCACAGGCATAACCCGGATGTAAAGTGCCAGTGCTGACAAAAAAAAATCCTATCCTGTCGTGGAACATACTGAAAAAAGGTGAGTTTTAAAACAAAAGGAAACATCGCTTTGAAAAAATTCTAAACTTTGCTTGTACTTGCTTTCATTCTGAGACCAAACACCAGTGAACGTGTGAGTTTGGTATCTAACAGGAATACGGAAGGCACTTAGCCAACTTGTATCTATCTATTTTACCTTCTCAACAATCTCGACTGTTGACTTTCGAGATAGCAAGCTACACTTAGCTAGCTAACGTTAGCTCGCTAGCTAGTTAACTAGCCAGCAGACGGGTAGCTAGCTCGTTGGAAGTAAGCCCTGACAAATCGTCTACCAAACATTAGCTAATCGTGCTAAAATGTAGGAAACTACTTGTTGTAGTTTCCTACTTAGCCAGCTTGCTAGCTAGTTGTTTAGCCAGCTGAGCTAGTTAGCTAGCCAATCTACGCTGCCTCGCGCTTGTCTGACAATGGTTTGACAGCTGGTTTTAGCTTGACCATTTGTGAAGGAGAGATTCATTTTATGCAGTTGGTGTGCGGGAAAGAGGTGGGTTATTCCTAGAAATGAATACATGAGTAATTCTCACAGGGGCCCTGTGCTTCAGTAAAAGCATTTTTTTCCCTTCCACATTATGAACCCACAATTTGCTCTGAAGCCACCATCCCACAACTGCCTGTATCCTGCCAAATAGTGACCATCACTTGTCTCCCGTATTTGTTTGCATGAGTTGTGCAGCACAGTGTCCTTCGCCAGAAACTGAGCTCCATAGAGAATGTGAAGAGCCAGGCTGAGGGGTTGCTGCATTGCAGAATAAGGTCCTGCCTAAAGATGAGCAAACTGTGAAATTGTCAATATGGTTAACCACGCACAGACAGAGAGAATTCCAGTGGCAGATGTTTTTTAAGTGGGCGTTTTGGGGCACAGCTGATATTTAACCAAATAAAATGTTGACGCAAGATTAGTTTTAGTACATGAAGTGCTGTGGGAAATCTCAATCATTCTTGTGTGGTCCTTCAGCATTTTTCCAGATTGTAAACACATGCAGGTTGAAACTGAGGGAGCAATGTTGGAGTTTAGTTGAGCATCTGAGTGGTTTAGTGAGGTATGCTCTGAGACAGCATAGATAACAACAACTGGGACACCCACTACAGTCCCAGTCCTAAAAGCTGCCCTCAAGGAGCTGCACTAGAAGTACTCATTCACCTGCCACACACCTGCTCCAACAGACACCTCAAAACTGATAGGCCTACACTATTTCAGTGTAAGTGAGAGTTTTGGCTCTATTGATGAGGAAAATGGGGCCTGTGAAAGTCTGAAGACAGACAGGTGTTTAGTTGTGGCTTGAGTGCAGAGACTTCATCTTGGCAGCTGTTTAACTGAGAAAGTCATTTTGGTGTGAGTGGAGTACTTGTCTGACTGGAGTACTTACCTTGATTTGACATGCTGGCCTCACCAGTCAGTGTGGCTGTGCTGAGAGACAGCCATCTCATAACGGTAAGGAAAACCCTGTGGTTGTCAACAGGAATGTGCTTCTCTGTATGAAGACAAATTTTGTACATGCTTCCAGACTGCGTTGACGGGAAAGGATCCTCAGAGCAGGCACAGGGTTCCATTGTTCCGTAGTTAAAGTCAGGCTGTAATCAGTGATTAGGCCAAAATGGTAAAAGACTTTTCCGTTGCACAATACCTTCATGACAATGATTGGCGATGGAACACTTCAAAAGTTACCGGTACTGCAATGCCTACCTAGTCGTTTCACTGCACACAAACTCCTAGCCAGCCATCACTTCCCAGCCAACTCCATCCATTCTATGTTATGATATGTTAAATTGGACAGCACTCGATTTAGCGGAGATGCACTCTACACACCATCCCCCGGCCCTCCTCACCATCCATAGGACAGAACACTTTGTTTTATTTACGCGAGGTGCTTCTGTAACTGCTAGGAATAACAGCCAATGCATGGCGGAGGGCAAGCTAATGTAATCTGACAGCAATGGAGTGGTAGAGGCCGCTCAGGCATCGTAAAGCTGTCGCTGTTTAAGCTCCTAAATTTGTCGCTAATACCCGCCTGCTTCAGCTTCCACATGGCCACAGAGCTATGAGGAGAAGAGCACCGGAGTGTGCATCCAGGCAGTTTAGTTGTGTAACTGTGTCTTTCCACCTGTGTTAAGTATATATGTGGATAATGGTGGTAATAGGTGTGTGTGTGCAGCTCCAGTAAATGTGTGTGAATCACTGTGACACTACAGGTGCAGCTTTAGAAGAAGCCCATTTCTCACAATGCTGATTACTTGTGAGGGAATGCAACAACTATTGAATTAGTTTGCTGAGAGGTTGGAAATTGAAATATGGATTGGGGTCGCAAACGCCTGCCTGTGCTATTGGCTGTTTTGGATGTGTGGGATGAAATGTATTTTGTGTGACTGATGCAGACAGTGGCGGTATCTAATGGTTTTCCACTGCTCGTTCCTGCATTCCAATAACAGGATAGGAGCAGGAGTGACACAGACGAAGTGGATGTTTTTAGTCACCTTAAAGAGATGCCAGGCCATTTTTCAGCCAGACTAACACCAAGCCTGCTGCTCTTCCATTACATTATGGCATCCATTTTAAAGTGAAACACAAACCCAGGGCCTGTTTCCCAAAAGCATCATAAGGCTAAGTTCATCGTTAGAGCCTTCGTAGGAGCATTGTTAACTTCTTATGGCTGGGGGCAGTATTGAGTAGCTTGGATGAATAAGGTGCCCAGAGTAACCTGCCTGCTACTCAGGCCCAGAAGCTAAGATATGCATATTATTAGTAGATTTGGATAGAAAACACTCTGAAGTTTCTAAAACTGTTTGAATGATGTCTGTGAGTATAACATAACTCATATGGCAGGCAAAAACCTGAGAAAAAATCCAACCAGGAAGTGGAAAATCTGAGGTTTGTAGGTTTGCCTATCCAATATACAGTGTCTATGGGGTCATATTGCACTTCCTAAGGCTTCCACTAGATGTCAACAGTATTTAGAACCTTGTTTGATGCTTCCACTGTGAAGGATGAGGGAATGAGAGCTGATTGAGTCAGGGGTCTGGCAGAGTGCCACGAGCTCACTCAGGCGCACCCCCGTGAGAGGTAGCTGTGTTCCTTTTAGTTTCTAAAGACAAAGGAATTCTCTGGTTGAAACATTATTGAAGATTTATGTTAAAAACATCATAACGATTGATTCTATACATCGTTTAACATGTTTCTACGAACTGTAATGGAATTTTTTGACTTTTCGTCTGGCCTGCGCGAATTTGGATTTTTTAACTAAACGCGTGAACAAAAAGGAGGTATTTGGAGGTAAACCTGCTGTTTTCAACTCTCTAGAGACCGCAGGAGCGGTAGAGATACTCTTAATGATCGGCTATGAAAAGCCAACTGACATTTACTCCTGAGGTGCTGACTTGCTACACCCTCGATAACTTCTGTGATTATTATTATTTGACCATGCTGGTCATTTATGAACATTTGAACATCTTGGCCATGTTCTGTTATAATCTCCACCCGGCACAGCCAGAAGAGGACTGGCCACCCCTCATAGCCTGGTTCTTCTCTAGGTTTCTTCCTAGGTTTTGGCTTTTCTAGGGAGTTTTTCCTAGCCACCTTGCTTCTACACCTGTATTGCTTGCTGTTTGGGGTTTTAGGCTGGGTTTCTGTACAGCACTTTGAGATATTAGCTGATGTACGAAGGGCTATATAAAATAAATTTGATTGATTTGGACATAAAACATTTATTGTGGAACTGGGATTCCTGGGAATGCATTCTGATGAAGATCATCAAAGGTAAGTGAATATTTATAATGCTATTTCTGACTTGTTGACTCCACAACATGGCGGGTACCTGTATGGCTTGTTTTTGTGTCTGAGCGCCGTACTCAGATTATTGTATGGTGTGCTTTTTCCGTAAAGTTTTTTGGGAAATCTGACACAGCGGTTGCACTAAGGAGAAGTTTATCTAAAGTTCCATGTAAAGCACTTGTATCTTTTTATAAATGTTTATTATGAGTATGTCTGTAAATTGATGTGGCTCTCTGCAAAATCACCGGATGTTTTGGAGGCAAAACATTACTGAACACAACGTGCCAATGTAAACTAAGATTTTTGGATATGAATATGAACTTTATCGAACAAAACATGCATGAAGTCCTATGAGTGTCATCTGATGAAGATCATCAAAGGTAAGTGAATATTTATAATGCTATTTCTGACTTGTTGACTCCACAACATGGCGGGTACCTGTATGGCTTGTTTTTGTGTCTGAGCGCCGTACTCAGATTATTGTATGGTGTGCTTTTTCCGTAAAGTTTTTTGGGAAATCTGACACAGCGGTTGCACTAAGGAGAAGTTTATCTAAAGTTCCATGTAAAGCACTTGTATCTTTTTATAAATGTTTATTATGAGTATGTCTGTAAATTGATGTGGCTCTCTGCAAAATCACCGGATGTTTTGGAGGCAAAACATTACTGAACACAACGTGCCAATGTAAACTAAGATTTTTGGATATGAATATGAACTTTATCGAACAAAACATGCATGAAGTCCTATGAGTGTCATCTGATGAAGATCATCAAAGGTAAGTGAATATTTATAATGCTATTTCTGACTTGTTGACTCCACAACATGGCGGGTACCTGTATGGCTTGTTTTTGTGTCTGAGCGCCGTACTCAGATTATTGTATGGTGTGCTTTTTCCGTAAAGTTTTTTGGGAAATCTGACACAGCGGTTGCACTAAGGAGAAGTTTATCTAAAGTTCCATGTAAAGCACTTGTATCTTTTTATAAATGTTTATTATGAGTATGTCTGTAAATTGATGTGGCTCTCTGCAAAATCACCGGATGTTTTGGAGGCAAAACATTACTGAACACAACGTGCCAATGTAAACTAAGATTTTTGGATATGAATATGAACTTTATCGAACAAAACATGCATGAAGTCCTATGAGTGTCATCTGATGAAGATCATCAAAGGTTAGTGAATCATTTTATCTCTATTTCTGCTTTTTGTGACTCCTCTCTTTGGCTGGAAAAATGGCTGTGTTTTTCTGTGACTCGGTACTGACCTAACAGTAACATAATCGCGTGGTACGCTTTCGTCGTAAAGCCTTTTTGAAATCGGACACTCTGGTGGGATTAACAACAAGTTTATCTTTAAAATGGTGTATAATACTTGTATGTTTGAGGAATTGTAATTATGAGATTTCTATTTGAATTTGGTGCCCTGCGCTTTCACTGGCTGTTGTCAAGTCGATCCCGTTAACGGGATCTCAGCCGATCTCAGGCGTAAGAAGTTAAATCCAAGCTTTTTCCGCAAACCACCATTATTAACGTTGCACTTGAAAATGCTTGGAATTTAATGCTTGCCTCAGGCCACTCGTAGAACAGCTAAGTGCGCCGTTAGATGCCCTCCCACGTCATTTTAAACACAGAAGATCTCCGCTAAACAGAATCAAATGGTTTATCTGTCTCTCTGTGACTGCCGATAACTACAAATACAGAGTTGTCAATGTCTTTGCAATTAATTACAAGCTATGTTTAAAAAGGTTATTCAAATGAAAACTGAGAACTGCATTCAAATATAAACAATAAGCTATAGGCCTCATATCATATAGAAATACATTTCATGTTCAATCAATGGTTCTATTTTGCTAATTTCTCTAATTTGCCTCAATATATTTCATGATGTGTAGCCTAACATGCGCAATGATGTGCCAATCGGTGACTTAGTGCATTTTTATTAGGTAAGCATTAGAATAAGACGCCTCAATATTTGCAGCCTTGGGTGGTAACTTTTGTCTAAGTTCTGATCCGTCGTCAGTATTCTGAAATCATTCTAATGTTAAGGCAAGATTTTTAATGGAGAAAGCTGATCCGAGAACAGCACTGCTTTTCTTTCCAGCCTATCAGTATCGACACATGCTCCTACAACGGACTTAGGTACCTCTCTGGATGTTGTTTTGGGAAACGTGTATTACATCTTTGGCCGTTATAGGAAAGATGCATTGTTAAAACACTCGTAAGTGTAAATTCCATCGGTATCGGGAAACCGGGCACAGCTCATTCCATCTGCCATTTAGATGTATTTAAATGTGCTGCTGTGCTGGTGGCGGTTTAGCTTAGTGAGCGTCTGGCTGGCTGGGTGTGGAGAGTTGTGGGCTGGAGGCCTGCCTGGTCTGGGGGCTAGAGGCCTACTTCTCCCTGGCCGAGTAGCCTTGCCGCTGACCCCGGGAAGCTATCTGAATATCAATGACAATGCAGTGATTTAGAAGCAGCCGTGGCCCCAAAGTCAGATCTAATCGTGCTGGTATTTACTGCCATTTGAGCTTGGAAAGCAGCAGTAGACCATCTTGCTGTTGTGATGCGAGGCCAATTGAATTCAAAGGTAATTTCCATATGGCTGTTTGGTATTTGGGGAATGAATCACCCATCTAGGGGTAGTATCTCTGAGGGTTGGGTGAGACAGGGTTTAAGCGCTGTGCAAATTCAAGGTCAAAGGTGAAATTATACAAAGAGATGCCCAGACATGGATGGAGGGAGAAAGATAAGAGTGAGACTTTACAGAGGGAGATACTAAACTATGGTCTGGTAAATTGGGAGTGAAAGCAACGGGTTTAATGCAGGTGGAGTGAGGAGTGTTGTGTAAAGATGGAGATAAAAAGATGAACAAATTTAGATAAGATGGAACGAGAAAAGGAGTTATGTAGTAGGTGAGGCGGAGGTATAGAGAGAGCGAGTGAGATGGGGGGGGGGGAGAGAGAGGTGATGTTGGGGGTGGAAGAGGATTGCGGTAGTGAAATCGATAGTTCATACCATTCTGAAATTGAGTTTCTTTTTGTTTTTTTGTCAGAAACAGGTATGGCGGGTATAATATGAAATGGCTCTGGCTGAGGACCGTTACTCGAGCAGCAGTATTGATTCCTGGGCCGTGTTCCAATTATAGTTGGGTGTTTTTGTCCGAGGCCCTCGCTCTGCAGCCCTTAAAAAGCTGGGGACAAGGCCGGACAAAGTTTTTGGGTGCCGACTGACTTTGTCTTATCGCTTCCCCAAAGCGGCCCACTTTTTCAGTCATCAAAGAAGTTAGCTGGGTAATATAGTGTGCTGTCTCACTGGGTCTCTGAGGACATCACTAGAGAATGGAGATTTCCCCTATGGCCGTCTCTCTTAAGAGATTCACTGGCATTACAGCATAAAGAAAAAATAATCTTGTTTGTGTGTAGGGTTGTCAGTGTGTGTCTGTGGCTAAGTGGATTTGAGTTTATTTGTTGTGGGAGTGGGTTTGCATAACCTATGTGTAGGAAACTTACATTCTTTGTACACGTGTGTGTATTTGTGGGGGCAGCTTGGAAAAACAACACCAGGTTGCAGACTCTCTTCTCTGGCTGAATGGCAGTAGAATGACAGCAGATTGCTCTGTGGCTTCCTCCACGCTGCACTTAGCAGTTCATTGTGTGTGCAGCCAGACATGAGCAGAGAAATTGCAGCTGTTTGTTGCCTTTGTTCCTGGAGGATTTCCAAGGTAAACTGGCATGTAATTCCCAGCCTGATGTCCTTGCCTTTGCTCCTGCTTTTAGAGAGCCTTATCTGAGTTTGGAATTGGGGGAGAGGGGGCTGCTGGATCGTGGAACAATGTAGGACAACTTTCTGGTACTCTTGAGGTTCAGTAAAGAGTTGTGTTGTCTGTCTCTACTAGTGGACTCTCTCCTCTTTCTCTAGCATCTGTCCCATCTGTATTTTATTCCTTTTCTCTCCCTCCCATCTCTCCAAATAATTTCAGGCTCATGCAAAATGTTTCCCCACTTGTGTGTTAATGAAGTGGATGAATATTCATGAGGCAGAGCTGACATCGCTGTGGAGATCTTGTGAAGGGAATATGGAGTGGCAGGGCTAGACATTAACTTTTTGCTTGTCATGCCACTAACACCATTTGCACGTCATTGTATGATCAAGGACCCATGCATTACTATCTATTTTTACCATAGAGAATCAGACCAAAATGTATGCTACACTCTTTGAGTAGTCGAGCCTGTCTCAAAATACAACACTGCCCCTTTAAGGCTCTCCTGGAGGATGGTTAGCCACCCTTGGTAGCCTATAAAATAGTGCAACGTTAGAATTACATCAAAATACTTTTCCCTACAGGGCTCGACATTAAGGGAGTCCCGTTGTCCCTGTGATGATGATAAATGTATATGTTTTAAAACGGACTGTTTTAAAATTCATCCAACCACTGCACATCATATTTTTTTAAACCAATGAGGCTGATGCAACAGATCAGACCGTTTAGCTTAAAATGTTGATAGTTTTATTTCTTTATATTATAAGCTCAACAATGCGCACATGGCTGTAGGCTATGCGCGAATGTTCCCCAATGCAATTAGCAGGAAAAGATCTTCCTCAAAAGCGCACCGCATGCACCAGTGGGTTCATGTAAAAATGAAGGGGAGATCTAAAGATGCATTATCTAGCATGGCTTACTAATATGACTAGGATTATGCTGTTGGACAATAAAATAATGTTGATTTGAAAACCAGTAGAACATGAGAATCATGCTGTTTTCAATGGCGTATTAAGTGTTAATAAAATAATTCCCTCAACATTTCTATGGTTGTATTTTGGCTATGCTAGGTTACTTTGAAACAAGGTACATGCTTCATAAAATTACATTAAATGTCCAGGTTTTAAACAATTATGTTTACGGTTAAATAGTTTTAAAATGCGAACCGCCCCCGCTCAGATTTAAGGTGGGTGACTGTCCTTCACTCTCTTGTGACCATTTGATCTGAAGGAACCGTGCCTCCAGTATGTCGACAGAAGCCTTTAGATGCTCATGTTAATTATCCTTCATTATATTTGTCAATCATCACTATATTTTTGTAATTAAGTCTCATTAAAGTTTGGCCACATTTTTTGGCACCTCTTGTCGGCATCGGTTTGGACATGAAGCTGTAGCCAATATGCATATCACCTACATTTTGACATGTAGGATTTTTTATTTCTGTACATTAATAAAACTAGGGGTGTGAACATTTAAATGAAGTTGGGATCCTTAACGTTAAGAGAAATCCCTAACCGAACCCCCACCCCACATATTAAAGTCACAGTGCAGTTATCACACTTAAAAATAAATAAAAAATCCCAATTTTATAGCCTGACTATGGCTATAAAGGCCTACAGAAGGTAGTGTAATTTAAATAAACTCAGAGGAAGAGGTGAACTTTAGGCTACTTTGGCGAATTCGCGAGGCATGGAAGACAATTAAGACATTGCGAGATGCAGATTACCAAGCCGTGTACGGTTCTGCCTGCCTCTCTCTCCCTCATGCTGGCCTGCCTGCCCCTCTCTCTCCCTCATGCTGGCCTGCCTGCTCTTTCTCTTCGCTAATGACCCAAGTGTGTGTTCAGTCTTTGGTCTGTTGCATGTAGAATATCCTCGCTTAGGCTATTCATGGCACTGGTGTTGGCGGTATACAGTATCTTCGGGCCAGTCTTGCACGGGGTAGGCTTCTCTTAGTTGATTAGTGGGTAGGGGTGTTTCTGTCTCATATGAAATCACAGTAGGCTACTGGTGTAGCCTGTATTGATTACCCTTTTCAGATATAATGATATGTGTCCTCTTGAAAGTGCCTTGGTTACGACATGCTTGTTTGTCTGTTACACGGAACCCAAACCGGCTGTGCGCGTGCGCCATTGTGCATAAATGTATTTTGCCCCCCCCCACACCAAATGCGATCACGACACGCAGGTTTAAATATCAAAACAAATCGTTTCTAGTCATCTCTCCACCTTCCAGGCTTTGTCATCGTTTAACTTATATTGGGATCGCATCTAAACTTTAATTGTATTACCACGACTACCGGCAAAACAGTTCGTCTTTCAATCATCCACGTGGGTATAACCAATGAGGAGATGGCACGTGGGTACCTGCTTCTATAAACCAATGAGGAGATGGGAGAGGCAGGACTTGCAGCGCGATCTGCGTCAGAAATAGGAATGAGGTCTATTTTAGCCCTTGGCGTCGCAGACGCTCGTTGGCGCGCAATAATTGAATAAAATGGATTTCTAAATTTATATTGCAACGCTCGCGCACGCAATGTGTCCGGTCTGGTCAGCATGTTAGGGAAGGCTACACTACGGCTTTTAAAACGCCGACAAGAAACCTTCTCTGGAGACATGAACGCCATTTTACTTGTCTGTAAAGTAATGCCGAAGCGGGACTACCTTCCATCACTAGGCGACTAGAACTTTCAATCCTAGCATGCCTGCTGCCTGTGCTCTGACAAAAAAAAGTACTTTAAAGTATGTTAGTTATCGCGACTTACGAAGACATTTAATAGAAAGAAAGCACTTCTAGCTACCCTACCATAAAAAACAGCGTAAACGACACAGCAGCACATCAATCAGCAACGTTTGTTGTCAGGGAAACAATTGAACGTTCTATGCTGGAGCAGAATTTTAGTGTCTGAAAAGGTACATACGCTGCTGATGCGGCACTTTTTTTAAATTGTCAAAGTGATCAATTATGGACATGTTACTGTACTGCGTTCTGTGTGTGTAAAGGGTCGCGGTAGATAGAACTTCATTGCCCGGCCCTAACGGTCATACATCTGTAATAGGACCATTTCATTTGCATTATGAATAAATGTGGAGTTTTTTTTTTCTTATTGTTTTAAACGGAACCACCCCCCCCCAAACATGGCAGTTTAAACGTTAAGAAAAAATGTCCATTTGGCACATCCCTAAATAAAACATTACTCTGTTGGCCTCTGATCCAATTCTGATCAGAGTAATTGTTTGATATTGTGATTCTTGTGAGGCATTTTTACTTAAACTTAAATTTACTTAAATCTATATTCTTCTGCCCATTTCAGAAATAAAAGCTTGATGTATGCTGTGCTTACTTCTCTCACACATTGCCAATGTAGCTCTCATCTTCTTTCATTATGTCTGCTTTGTATTGCTTTTCAGTGTACAGATACTCTACCTCATTTTTGCTTGGCAGCCTTTCATTTGGATTCTCGCTCTCTCATTCTTCTTCCCTCTCTTCCTTTCTCTCTCTCCTCCATTGCTCCGTACCTCTGTCTCCGTGGCAGGGGATGTCAGACCCCTGCAGTCCACCGCTAAAGCATCTCATACGATCTGTAAAATCTTTGATCTCACGGTATCCATGCACTGAGCCACGACAGCAAAGTGTATGGATGTTGCGGCACAAGAAAGAAACGTGTGCATG
The DNA here is from genome assembly GCF_045679555.1 of Salvelinus alpinus. NCBI lineage: Eukaryota > Metazoa > Chordata > Actinopteri > Salmoniformes > Salmonidae > Salvelinus > Salvelinus alpinus. Next base: position 36,835,469 of record NC_092086.1, on the reverse strand, counting down.
TCATTGTCATTGTGTGTGTGCTCAAAAACCTTTCATTTGGCAGTGTGAGGCTGTCAGCATTTGTGGGAGAAACTCTTAATAAGAGGGAAGAGCTTGTCTCCTCTCTGCTTGTTCCTGCTGGGCTTTTTCCTATTCTGTCCTTTCCTTTCTTCTCTGTCGTTAGATAGAGCAGTAGTTTTATCAGTTGATTTTTAACCATGTCAGCTTCAGACAGTTTGACAGATATCCAGTCTCATTCTCCCAGACATGCTCCCTATGGTCAGGGAAGGGTGGAGGCTGGTCAATTCATCAACACTCTATTACAGGACCCCTCCATCTTCATAAATCCACTCACCAGCTATCTATAGGCTATACACAACCCACTGCTATAGGCTTTATACAACCCACTGTCACTTCACCTGTCTCACTAAAACTGCTGCTGGGATCACTAGCAAGAGCATGTTGTTGCTCAAGTTGATGATATTGAAGGCCATGGAATGGGGTTACATTCCCCCCTAACTTTGGGGGTAGCACCCTGACTTTGGGGGTAGCAGCCTAACTTAAGCAGTTACAGTGTAATTACAGTGTAATTGATCCAAGCTTCTTGGGGGCAGCTATGGAGGCAGACAGCCGTTTGAATATGCCCCTCTGTCATTTCCTTGGACACCTCCGGGTCCTGATGACAGTGAAGGACACTCGTCTGTCTCTCTGTCCCTCGCTCCTCTGACGGTGTGTGTGGGCTGTGTCCACGCCCCCCCCCCCCCTGTCTGTTTGCTCTCCTCGCCCCTCGACTGATCAAAGCCCCTTTGAGGGTCCTGAGTGGTTCTGGGCTAATATCCGATAGTGATCTGATGTGTGTGTGCGCATGTGTGTGTCTTCTCAGTGATTAGACACCCAATGACAGGCTGAGCCAGCCCTGTCTACCGTTTTTATCCTTTAAAGGGGCAATCTGCAGTTGCGGCATCCATTTTCTTTTTTAAACGTATGAATGATAAGTACCCATTTCATTCTTGAAGAATATAATTTAGAAATGCCTCATGAGCTTAGATCCACTGTCGTACCCCATCAGAACCCAAAATATAAGCTTGTTTTACTCCACTGTTTGTAAACTATATAGCCTCAAAACACATTTTGTCAGTCCTTGCATTCATAGCTCTGCCTATGAATTTCATAGTGGTTACATTTCTCCAGCCCCATCCCTCAATTGCAGATTGCCCCTTTTTAATGTTGCATCCTCCCCAGCAGCCGACTCAATTATCAGTGATTAAGTTAGTGTCAGTCTTTAGCGCTGAGCCATACCTCTCCTCCCCGCCGTGTGGCACAGAGGCCCCGAACAGAGCTACTGATCCCAAGTCAGCGCTGTGGTGGGACGTACAGTATGTAGACAGCTCTAAGTATAACCCCTGTCCTCAACTCTGATCCCCAGACAACAAGGTGACAGCGTACTGAAAGTTGGCAACACCCCCAAAGCCTTAACCTCAGCGAGGAGGAAGAGGCATTGCATTAAGTTATAGGATAACTGTGTAAAGTGAGGAGGAAGAGGCATTGCATTAAGTTATAGGATAACTGTGTAAAGCCTTAACCTCTGTGAGGAGGAAGAGGCATTGCATTAAGTTATAGGATAACTGTGTAAAGCCTTAACCTCAGTGAGGAGGAAGAGGCATTGCATTAAGTTATAGGATAACTGTGTAAAGCCTTAACCTCAGTGAGGAGGAAGAGGCATTGCATTAAGTTATAGGATAACTGTGTAAAGCCTTAACCTCAGTGAGGAGGAAGAGGCATTGCATTAAGTTATAGGATAACTGTGTAAAGCCTTAACCTCAGTGAGGAGGAAGAGGCATTGCATTAAGTTATAGGATAACTGTGTAAAGCCTTAACCTCAGTGAGGAGGAAGAGGCATTGCATTAAGTTATAGGATAACTGTGTAAAGCCTTAACCTCAGTGAGGAGGAAGAGGCATTGCATTAAGTTATAGGATAACTGTGTAAAGCCTTAACCTCAATGCAATGTCTCTTCCTCCTCACTAACTTATAGGATAACTGTGTAAAGCTATCCTGGTGCTTAGGTTCTTATCCAAGCTGAGATGACCCTGCTTTCAGAAGGAGAAACAAGGACCTTACACTGCAGAATGATATGAGTGATTCCTATTATTCCAGTTAGATTTTGAATTTGCAGGGAGTTACCGAAGACAGCATGGAGATATATAAGATCTGAGCCCTTGTCGCTCAGTCCTCACCCCCTTCTCTCCCCCCTCTCCACCAGCCTCTCTAGAGTAGAGGACTGGCCTTGGTGGTGGCACAGGCGTGTGTGTGGATTATTGTGAGGCGTCTCGTAAAAAACAAAAAACTCTTGGCTGCAAGGTCACGTCTCTTCTCTGCCTCATCCCCCTAATCCTGGCCTGTAAATAAATATCTAACACCCCCCACACTAACACCATAATACCTCCCCTTAGCTACACACACACCCCTAACCCTCTCTGTTCTGCCCTGAAGTCTCCGTAAGGCACACCTCGCATGTCTTTGCCTGTAGCGTTTTGACAAGTGAATAAACATCAGCTGCTTCATTGCCCCCTGCCTCCCAGCCTCTACCTAATACATAATGCTCCCCTCTCTTCCACCTCTATCTTATCTGCCCCTCACTTGTCCTCTACTCTCCCTCTAACTACTGTATCTCACAGGCTGTAAGTGGAAGCCAACCCTTGTAGGCTGGTTATGGATCCCCACAATCACTGGGCTATTACCTCTACCCTGTCATTACATATAGACTAAAGACTAGAAGTGGGTCTTATCTCTCTATAGAAAACCTAGCTAAATGCTCTCTCCTTAGGCTCTGAGTCCTCTCAGGGGACAGGCAGACAGGTGTGGGTTGGACAGGTAGGGAGTTCTCAGTTTCGATTTAAATGTATACACCTCTGAATTAGGATGCAAATACCTTTTGCAGATTTGGTGGGTGTAGCTCTCTCTTGGTTTGGGGCTACAACCACGATCTCCCTCCCTGTGCCTCCCTCCCTGTGCCTCCCTCCCTGTGCTGTCCAGTGAGCAGCAGCAGTGATCAGTAAGGAGAGATGGTAATCTGCCGTAGCCTTAGCGCTCTCTGGCTCTGCTCTCCTTGAAGAAGATTGATGGCCCTCCTGGAAAGGCTGCTATTGTGGATGGGCAGAGAAAAAGAAGGGAGGGAGGAAATGGATTTAGAATGGGAAATTTGAAGGAGAGGGATAGAGGGAGGTAGTGTGATAGTGGGAAAAGTAGATAAAAAGAGACGGTGCTTGAGAGGTTAGGAGATGAATGGGGGATGAGTTGATGAAGTTAGGTGAAGAGGTCAGGGGGACTGTGTTTATCTGAATGTGTGTTTGTGTAAACATGGCCAGAGATTAGGCTTGGACTCATCAGTCCTCACCCATTATCTGACTCCCACACACGCAGTACTCATGCACACACAATTGTATGTTGGTTTAATCCATTTGAATTCAATACATTTTTGACAGCATCCCTTTTGATTTAAGCAAAACTTTCCATTGATGTTTGCCCATGGAAGAAGGGGCCAGAAAGGGACTTTTTGGTCTTGATTGCCAAAACATTCAGGAGATAAAGGTGCTCAAAGTTCATCCACTTTGCATACCATACCATGAGACATCCATGTCTTCATCACTGGGAAAATATAAACTGTTGAGTTTAAATGACATCAAAAGCTCACAAGCAGGGTTGTCAAACTATTTGATAATTTCTTCCCTAAAAATGTGTTCTAATTAAATGTTTTGACCAATTAGCATAAATGCGTAAACTAAACTAAACTTTTTTGTTGTTGATATGGGCGTATATTGTAGCTTCGACCCAACTTCACATCTTCTGCGGGTTTTGTGTTGTGCCCGCTATCTGTTGACACAACATGATCTTGAATGGTGGGTGTCATTTCAAGCATAGAACAATTATTCATAGAATGGACCTATCCCTTCAGACCACTGTAATTTAGCTGGTATACCATTGAAATTGAAATTTAATTAAAATTGTAACTTCTAATTACTACCACAGAGATGGCCGCTGGTCCACCCACCATCAGATGTCAACTTAAATGGTCATGTCTATACTATTGTCTATATTTCTATGATTTCAATAGGTTTCCTATGGAGTATAAACAGTATAATTAAAACAAACAGATATTCCCATTCAAGGCAACGTTCTCCCTCACACCATCTTTGTGGTACCATTTGAAAGTGGAAATGTCAATTTTATTCCCATTTCAGTACATTTAGTTACCAAAACATGACACCCACCCTGTATTCAAGAACATGTTGTCTCAACCGATGGTGAGCACAACACAAGGCTCTAAGCTACAACATATGTGAATCTAAAAAAAACGGTAGTTTACGCATTTTTAGATAATTAAAGTTTAAGGTAAAAAATAAAATAAAAATTACAACAAATTGAGTAGTTTGATAACCCTGTTTGTAAGTGATATCAATCTCAACCGTTTATCTTTTGCGGTGATGAAGACATGGATGTCTGGTACCTTTTTATCTCTTGAATCTTTTGGCATTCGGGTCCAAAAAGTAACTTTCTGAGCACTTCTACAATAGGCAAATATGTATGTAAAGTTTTCTTCAAATCAAAAGGGGTGCTGTCAAAAAGAGATTCCAATTGATTTACTCTCTTAGTTCAAGTTTTCACGAATAAACAGATTTGTACTACAGTTCCTGTCAAGATGCTTATTTGCATACACAAATGAGCTGTGCATAAGAACCATATGTAACCATAATGTGTGTCTAGGTCTGTGAGCACATACTGTTCATTCTACGTTTTCCATTCTAGTCATTTAGCAGAAGCTCTTATCCAGAGCGACTTACAATTAGTACATTCATCTTAAGATAGTTAGGTGAGACAATACATCACAATTGTATCAAGTACATTTCCCTCAACACATTTCTTCCAGATGTTTTTGAAAGATGGGCAGGGACTCCACTGCCCTGACTTTAGGGGGACATTTGTTCCACCAAGTTGCAGGAGTTTGATGGCAGAAGCTGGTAGCCCAGCCAAAAGAGTTGCAGTAGTCTAGACGTGCCTGGATTAGGACCTGCGCCGCTTCCTGTGTGCGGAAAGGTTGTACTCTGAAGAGAGTGAACTGCTTTGATGTTTGCAGAGAATGACAGTGTTGTCCAGGGTCACGTCAAGGTTCTTTGCACTCTGGGAGGGGGGGCACCTTGGAGTTGTCAACTGTGATGGAGAAGTCTTGGAGCGGGCAGGCCTTCCCTGGGAGGAAGAGCAGCTGTGTTTTGTTGAGCTTGACGTGGTGGGCCGACATCCAAGCTGAAATATGCCAGGCACTCAGAGATGCGTGTCTCCACCTGGCTGTCAGAAGGGGGGGAAGGTGAAAAAGTAGTGTCATCTGCATAGCAATGATAGGAAGACCATGAAAGGATATGACAGAGCAGAATGACTTAGTGTATAGAGGAGCGGGCCTACAACTGAGCCCTGGGGGACACCAGTAGTGAAAGTACGTGGTGCAGACACCGAGTCAGCTTTGGCAGAGTGGAGAGCAGTCTCGGATGAGTGACACGACTTGAAGCGTAACTGGTTAGGATCAACAAGATTGTTCTGAGAGTGATAACAAGAGTTACAGCACGCTCAAGTGTTTTGGAAAGAAGAAAAGAAGGGATACCGGTCTGTAGTTGTTGACGTCAGAGGGATGAAGTGTTGGTTTCTTAAGGAGAGGCAAACTTGAAGTCAGAGGGGACGCAGCCAGTGGTCAGGGTTGAGTTGAGGCAAGTGAGGAATGGGAGAAGGTCTGTAGAGATGGTCTGGAGGAGGTGATGGGGTCAAGTAGACAGGTTGTTGGGTAGCCAGCCTTCATTAGTCGCAGAATTTCATCTAGAGAGAGAGGGGAGTAAGAGGTCAAGTAGTTCTGTGGGAGTTATGGCCCCCGAAACATGACCTGCCGCGCTGCTCTGCTTCACTGCTTCTTAACACACTGCTCACTTAACCCGGAAGCTAGCTGCGCCAATGTGTTGGAGGAAAGACCTTCCAACTGACAACTGAGATCAGCTTGCAGGCGCCCGGTCGGCCACAAGGAGTCGCTGAGCATGATGAACCAAGGAAATCCCCCGGCCAAACCCTCCCCTAACCCGGACGACGCTGGGCCAATTATGCGCCACCCCATGGGGCTCCCGGTCACGGCCAGCTGTGACACAACCTGGTATCGAACTGGAGGCTGTAGTGGCGCCTTAGACCACTGCGTCACTCGGGAGGCCATATCGTATTGTTTTGACAATATCGCAATGTTATTTTTGCGCTAATTGGCTGTACCAATTACTACACCAAAACTACAGTATTTTTCCTTCATATTATTGTTCTCCAACTTCTTTTTAAATAGATTGATTAAAATGCATTTTCTCATGGCTCTCTGTTGTGCCTCTGCAGCAGATCAAATGGTGAGCAATATGCTTGGAACATCGCGTTGCAATATATACAGAATCATGAGAATCGTAACACGTATTGTATTGGCACCTAAGTATCGTGATTAATATCGTATCGTGAGATTCCTGGCAATTCCCAGCCCTAGTATTAAGTAGCCACCGGATTGGCTGATGGTGTAAACCCCCTGGACAGATGCGAGTATCGTAGGCGACCTTTGAGTTACCCTAGGCATATTACTCCTTTATGGCCCTGTGTGTGTGTGAATAACCCAGATCCTCCACTGTGTGTGCAGCAGCAGACTGGCCCAGTTGTGCTCATAATTATGACAGTTATTCACTCTTAGTGGCTCTTTTTAAACATGGTCAAGCGCTTGATGTGACCCCCTGGCCAGCTGCCGCTCTCTAAATATTCCTCTTTTTCAAGTCTTAGGGGGTTTCAGCAGCGGTGAACCTGTGAGGAACAGTCCTTTTTTTCTCTTTCTTTTCCCCCCGTATCATGGCTGACGTCTTTTAATGTCTATTCCCATCTCTCCCGTCCCTTTCCGCCCTCTGCTTAATTTGTCTTCAATCCTTTCTCGTTTTGTTTCTATCCTCTCCTTGTCTGCTGCTCCCCTTCTCACTTTTTCATCAGCCTGTAGTACATCGACCCATCTTTCATCCTGCCTCTCATCTCCCATTCTTCCTCTCACTTAGCTTTTTCTGCTTTCCATTTGTTTTCTTCTTACACTTTTGTTTCCCCCCGCTACTCTCCTGTCTCTCTCAGCTCCATCCTCCTCTCCTCCCCTCCCTCATTCCCCCTCCTCACCATCCAATCCCTGCTCTCAAGCTGAGGAGATGTAGGTTTGCTCTGCCATGGAGTCTTGACAGGATGGATGGCAGCGGGTGTCTGTGTTGTCATCTCATCTCCCCTCCCCTCTCCAACCTGACTAAACGATCAGGCTCACTGGTGGACAGACAGACAGGCCGGGGCAGGGAGTGCAGAGGCAAGGAGGGTGGCAGGGCGAGGCCCCAGCGTTTACCCAACCTGATTACAGGATCACACACTGCAGGTCAACCCTCATTTCCTGGAGTCCCAACTCATTACCACACCGCTGACCAATGCCTTTCAGTCAGGAAGGGAGGGGAAGAGAAGGAGCAAGGCGGGAGACGGATGCATAGAGAATGAGTACAGGTCAGAGAAAGGAGAAGAGGGGGTGAAGGAGGGATGGCCAGAAGAGATCGAGATGAGAGAAAGCACAGAGTAAATGATCATAGGTCATAGACAGGGCAAGGAGGATAGCTTTTGCAGTGAGCCAAGGGGATTTTAGTCTCCGATTCAGACAGAGGTAGTAGATCTAAGTAGCTGTTCCGCTGTTATGTAGGTCTGAAGGCTGGTTTAGCCAGATGACTTTCACTGTACAGACCAACCAGGAAGGCTCTGCCCACCACAGGACCACGGAGACGCACCCTCTTCACCTCACACAGTTGACTCATTATTTTGTACACAGTCTGACACAATCACAGCATATTGTCAGACCTAAGATTCTCTTATTCCCCATTTTGCCTGTTAAAATGGTGGTTGAACCAGGAGGCATTAGTGATTTTGGACCCAAAAAATATCGACCGGACTCATGCTTCTGTTGTCAGGTTTTGAATACACATCTGCTTGTCCAGTCAATAAGAACACTCACATATTCATTGCAGGTGAGCTATTGATCAAGCCTCTGTCCCCCTGAGACACACACCTCTGAGAATAGCACTGCCTCTCACATTCCGTGCTTGCATTTTGCCTCTATATTTTGCATCTGATTGACATTTGTGACTGGCTTGTGTAAACCTGAGGGTGTTAAGATGATTCCTTCAGTCCACCTCTCTTCTCTCTGAGTTTCTGACCCAGGGGCTATGGCAGGGTCTGGATTAAAGACAGGGGAAAGAGTGTTCTTTATTCAGAACATGTCACAGAGAGACATTGTTAGTCAGAATGGTTTTGCACTTGGCTTCGCGTTGTGATTCAGATTGGATTGGCTTTCTTCATGGGCTCAAGTTGGGCCTATTTGTTTTAGATTAATGCTCTGAATCAGTACTTTGTCTTACAAACCAGAAGAAGTGTCTCATATCTCTCAGCTATTGTCTTTGTACATGTCTGTAAATTATATAATAATTATATAATTTAAGATATGAGTACATATAATGAGTCATATAGCATGAGTCCAAGGTCATGTAGAGACCGGTGTGTCTGTTGTCCCTTGTGTCTGTGCTCTTGTAGAATACTGGTTGAGGGGTGGAGATGTAGTTAATTATTCCTTGCCCACGAACATTTGACCACCCAAGCAATAGTCTGCTTTCTCTATGATTTGCTTGACCTTCACTTGAACTCTGTTGAACTCTGCATCCAGAGTAGATAAAGCATGTCTGGTTGGGGTGTATGCTGGGCGAAGAACATTCAGAAATCTCTTCCAATTCACATTGCCTGTGAGCATCAGAGGAGAACCAGATGCATACACAGTTCGAGCAAGACATTCATCAGCATTTCTGACTACGTTCCTCCATTGAGTCAAAAAAACATCAGATTCCAGGAGGACCATGAGCTGTTGCTATCAATATGGTGTCTGATTAGGGTTGCAAAGGGTCGGGAACTTTCCGGTAAATTTTCGGAATTTTCCCCAGAAATTTTCCATGGGAAGTTAAGCTTTGGAATTTTGGTGATTTTGCTTAAATTCATCAAAAAAGTTAGCTTATAACAGTGAACCTTTTTTGTGGGAAAAACAAGGCAATTCTAGGTCTCGTGGCATATCTTATGGCTGCAATCCCGGTAACGGGATCGATATGACAACAGCCAGTGAAAGTGCAGGTCGCCAAATTAAAACAGAAATCTCATAATTAAAATTCCTCAAACATACATGTATTTTATATCATTTTAAAGGTAATCTTTTGTTAATCCCACAAGTGTCCGATTTCAAATATGCTTTTTAGTGAAAGCACTACAAACGATTGTTAGGTCACCACCAAACCACAATAAGCACAGCCATTTTTCCAGCGAAGGATAGCAGTCACAAAAAGCAGAAATAGAGAGAGAATTAATCACTAACCTTTGATGATCTTCATCAGATGACACTCATAGGACTTCATGTTACACAATACATGCATGTTTTGTTTGATAAAGTTCATATTTATATAAAAAAATCTGAGTTTACATTGGCGCGTTACATTCACTTGTTCCAAAAACATCAAGTGATTTTGCTTAGCCACATCGTTTCAACAGAAATACTCATCATAAATGTAGATGATAATACAAGTTATACACATGGAATTATAGATATACCTCTCCTTAATGCAACCGCTGTGTCAGATTTAAAAAAAACTTTACGGAAAAAGCTAACCATGCAATAATTTGAGACGGCGCTCAGAACAATAGCCAAATTAGCCGTCATGTTGGAGTCAACAGAAACCAGAAAATACATGATAAATGTTTCATTACCTTTGAACTTCATCAGAATGCAATCCTAGGAATCCCAGGTCCACAATAAATGCTTTATTTGTTCGATAATGTCCGTTATTTATGTCCAATTAGCTACTTTGGTTAGCGCGTTTGGTAGACAATTCCAAAGTCACAAAGCGCGTCCACTATAACGTGACGAAATGTCCAAAAGTTCCGTAACAGTCAGTAGAAACATGTCAAACGATGTATTGAATCAATCTTAAGAATGTTGTTAACATACATCTTGAATAACGTTCCAACCGGAGAATTACATGGACTTCAGTTGAGTGATGGAACGGAGCTGCCTCTCACATGAACGGGCGTGTTCAATGCGTGGTCACCTCATGGCAGTGATTACTCATTCCTGTCTCCTTCGGCCCCCCTTCACAGCAGAGTCAGACAGAGTTCTATTGACTGTTGACATCTAGTGGAAGCCGTAGGAAGTGAAAACTCATCCATATCTCGCTGAAATTTCAATGAGAGCTTGGTTGAAAAACTACCAGCCTCAGAAAAATTCCAAACAGGAAGTGGAACTTCTCAGGTTTTTGCCTGCCATATGAGTTCTGTTATACTCACAGACATAATTCAAACAGTTTTAGAAACTTCAGAGTGTTTTCTATCCAATACTAATAATAATATGCATATATTAGCAACTATGACTGAGGAGCAGGCCGTTTACTCTGGGCACCTCTGTGCACCTTTCATCCAAGCTACTCAATACTGCCCCTGCAGCCATAAAAAGTTAAACTATCCCCAATTCAATGGAATTGCAACCCTCTGCATGCACAGTGCACTCTTCCATCACATGTACAGCTGATTCTCAAGATCTTGCACACTAATGAGATGCTATTGAGCCCACACTGTCTGAGCCAAGGACTACATTCTTTCTGGTAAGTTTTGATTATAATACTGGGTGGGGTGAATATATTTTATATGACATACATGATTTTTTGTAAACTAGTAAATAGTAGCCTACAGCAAAGTGTGTTTAAATAATTTCTAACTTGTTAACAATTTCTGCTAGTTAGTATTTGCTACCATGTGGGTTTTTGCTTGCTGGAGCCTGCTAACTGAGGAGTGTTCACCTGTTTCCATCCTCTAGGACCTTTCTGATAGTATCTATGTTTAATCTAACTGATTAACTATTTATCTGTACTTGGAATTGTATTTTTTATTTTTTTTGTTTCCTAATCTTTACAGGAAAATGCCATGGGCACAATCTGATGTGTGGAGACATTTCACTGCAGCTAATGTAGAAGGAAAATCTGTGTTTTTGGCCTTTCTAGGGAGTTTTTCCTAGCCACCGTGCTTCTACACCTGCATTGCTTGCTGTTTGGGGTTTTAGGCTGGGTTTCTGTACAGCACTTTGATATATCAGCTGATGTAAAGGGCTATATAAATACATTTGATTTGTACATTTGCAAAATACTATGCCAAATCATGTGTGAAGAATGCAACAAAGACGCAGAATCATCTGGCCAAGTGCATAAAGTTCCCTCAGCGCTTACAACAAGCAACCTCTGACAAACGTTTCTCTACTTTTATTCAAGGTGAAAATGATGAATCAGACACCTTATTGATAGCAACAGCTCATGGTCCTCCTGGAATCAGAAGTTTTTTTGACTCAATGGAGGAACGTAGTCAGAGAAATGTCGATGAATGTCTTGCGCGAGCGGTGTATGCAACTGGTTCACCACTGATGCTCACAGGCAATGTGAATTGGAAGAGATTTCTGAATGTTCTTTGCCCAGCATACACCCCTCCAACCAGACATGCTTTATCTACTCTGGATGCAGAGTTCAACAGAGTTCAAGTGAAGGTCAAGCAAATCATAGAGAAAGCAGACTGTATTGCAATCATCTCTGATGGGTGGCTGAATGTTCGTGGGAAAGGAATAATTAACTACATAATCTCCACCCCTCAACCAGTATTCTACAAGAGCACAGACAAGAGACAACAGACACACCGGTGTCTACATTCCAGATGAGCTGAAGGTAGTCATCAATGACCTTGGACCACAGCAGGTATTTGCGCTGGTGACAGATAATGCTGCAAACATGAAGGCAGCTTGGTCTAAAGTGGAGGTGTCCTACCATCACATCACACCCATTGGCTGTGCTGCTCATGCATTGAATCTGCTCCTCGAGGACATCATGGCACTGAAAACAATGGATACAGCCTACAAGAGAGCCAAGGAAATGGTTAGAATAAGAGAAGAATAAGAGCACCACATTGAAGCTGCCCAGCAACACCCATTGGGGTGGTGTTGTCATCATGTTTGACAGTCTCCTGGAGGGAAAGGAGTCTCTCCAAGAAATGTCCATATCACAGTCTGCCGATATGGACAGCCCCATCAAGAGGATCCTCCTGGATGATGTATTTTGGGAGAGAGTGGTAAGCAGCCTGAAACTCCTGAAACCTATAGCAGTAGCCATTGTGCGGATTGAGGGAGACAATGCCATCCTGTCTGATGTTCAGACTCTGCTTGCAGACGTAAGAGAAGAAATCCGTACTGCCCTTCCCACTTCACTGTTGCTCCAAGCAGAGGAAACTGCAGTTCTGAAATACATCAAAAAGCGTGAAGACTTCTGCCTGAAGCCCATACACGCCGCAGCGTACATGTTGGACCCCAAGTATGCTGGCAAGAGCGTCCTGTCTGGTGCAGAGATCAACAAGGCCTATGGTGTCATCACTATTGTGTCTCGCCACCATGGCCTGGATGAGGGCAAGGTTCTAGACAGTCTGGCGAAGTACACTTCCAAGCAAGGGCTTTGAGATAGAGACGCAATATGACGTGCCAACATATCTCATCAGCCACCTGGTGGAAGGGACTTTGTGGATCTGAGGCTCTTACCCGTTGCCTCCATCATCCTCCAAATCCCAACATCAGCCGCCTCAGAGCGCAACTGGTCCTTGTTTGGGAACACACACCAAAGCACGCAACAGGCTGACCAATACAAGGATTGAAAAATTGGTGGCCATCTGGGCCAATTTGAGGCTTTTTGAACCTGACAACGAGCCATCCTCAAGGTTGGAAAGTGACAGTGAAGATGAGGCCTGAGTCTGATGTTCAAGAGGTGGATATTGAGGAGGTCCAGGGAGAAGACATGGAAGCCTGAGAGGAAGACAACCAAAGCTTAAGTTTCTAGACTATAATTTTACAGATGTATGTTGAAAATGTTTTTGGGAGATGTGATAGCTCGTTGGGGATCAACCAGGATTTCATCATACATGTCAAGCAGTTAAGTTTCTGATCTCTGTCCAATGCCTCGCTTCCTCGGTGCGCACTGTCACTGTGTCTGTTTCCATCTTGTCCAGCTGTGTATGTAACATTTCACATAAACCCTGTTTCTTGTCTGCATCGAAGTAGCGGTCCTTGTACCTAGCATCGAGATTGATGGCAACACTGTAAAGAGGCTCAGAGACAATGCCACTGAATTGCTTGTTCACAGCCTCGAGTAGTTTTGTAAGTTTTAACCCCCCGGTCTGTCGGCAGTTTTGTTGAGCAGGCGTTTCAATGCCATGACAGAGGGTATCACGTCTGCTGCAGACAGTTGATTAGCTTTTTTCTCCAGTAAAGTTTAAATGGCGCTAGGAAGGGTGTTCATGTTCTCAAAGCCATTGAAATGGGAGCAGCGGTATGAGAACCAGTATGAGAACCAGCACATTCCTGAGCATGCAATACTGCTTTCCTCAGTACGAAATCCTCGTCGACCCGTTGTGCTGTCAGACTCAGCATGCTCATGGGGCAGACATCGCTGGTCCAAATGTCAGTCGGGAAGCTAATAGCAGTGAGCTCATAGATGTACATTTCAACAATACTGTGTAACTCCGGTAGGGCAGCATCTGAAAAATAGTGTGTACCGGGGCTCGACCAGTCGGCGAAAGCCAACATCCACAACAGAGAAGGGTTGATTGTCAAGGGCATTGAATTCCTTTATCTTGGCGTTAATGGATTTTGCCTTCGAGTTATCTCGCTGAAATGTTCATACTCTTTCAAATGACTGCTGGACTTGAACTTGTTTAGTTGTTGGAAGAGTTTGCTTAATATTTTTCTGCTTTTCTGTGTAGCGCTGTATTTTTCGTGGCGTCATTACGTCATCTACCTATGTTATATAGGTTTGCACGTCAGCGTTAACATCGGTTTTGCATATTGGCGTAAGACAGCGGGCAGATGTTGGCATTTTTTACTAATATAGGCCTTTTACGATATGCTCACCGATTTATTGTGCATCCCTACTAGACATAATGAAGTGTTTTAATAATTCTGCTGTGTGGCATCGGTCTGGTTTCACCTCAAATCAGACACCTCACTAAATGAACCCCGCTCCTCCATGGGGGAGACAGGGCCACCTCAGCCTTGTCAGGAGAGGGAAGGAGACAGACAGACAGACAGACAGACTTCTCCACCAGCAGAGACTGGAATTGTTCAGCCACGGAGAGAGAGGCCAGACAGACAGCACTGTTATTGGAGTCTCACTGAGATCGTCTAATGATTGAACTACTGTCTGGCTGGACTTTCCTTGCTGAACTTACACTACACATTCACAAAAGTGTTATTGTGTGCGTACACGTTAAGTAGAGGTACCTGAGTCAGTTCAGATACACTTAGTCAGCGGTTTGTTTGTATGTCTTGCCTCAAGGTTTTTTGTAATGGTTGTTTTTCACAATGAACTCACTCCTCTCGTCTCAATCTCTTGTTTGTGTTCTCCTTCTCTCGTTCTCTGCAGCCGGACAGGAGGCCCAGGCAAACAGAGGGACACAGCCAGAGACGCAGACAGACAGACGTACAGATAGAGGACTGCTCCCAGACTGACAGACAGGGGGCCCAGCTGGCCCAGCCATGGCATCAGCCAGCAGCACAGATGTTTGAGGGACTTTGATCTGGGTGAGTACCAACTGGGTTGGAGATAAGGGGGGGGGGGGGGGTGTCCCAACACAAAGAAGATGGGTGATTTTGGGTGGGGCAGTGACTGGTGGCTGGTTTGAAGAGACTGAGGAAAATGTTGAGAGAGAAAAAAATAACTAGGATTGGGAGAATTTTGTTGACAGAGGAAGAAGTAGAAGGTTACATTTAGATGGGAGAAAGTGTGAGATTTAGGGTTTGAATAAACAAAAAAATGAAAGGAGAGGAAAGAGGACAAGGATAGACAAACGAGGAGAGGAAAGAGGGTGGATGCAAAGACAGCAGAATTAGATGTAGGTGGCAGCATTGAATCATTCAATATATGATTCAGATGTGTCTGTCTTCAAAAAGCTAAAGTAACACTTCATTTCTAATAAAGGACTTACAGCTGTGAAAAGGGGAATAATTATCAGTGTTGGTGTGAGAGATGAGGGAGGGGAGGATATTGTAACTGTAAATGACCGGTGACAGAACTGTAAACTGGAGAGAATGGAGGATTTTTAAGAAATAAAGTGTTTGTAGTTCTAGTATACTTAACAAATCCTTAAATATGATCTGAAACAACCCTCTAGATGGAACAAAAGGTGAACAGAATCCATTATGTAGAAATTGACCATTGCCCACACAGTGTTTCTCAGATTAACCTCTCTGGGATATTCGGGACGCTAGCGTCCCACCTCAACAACAGCCAGTGAAATTGCAGGGTGCCAAATCCAAAACAACAGAAATCTCATAGTTAAAATTCCTCAAACATACATGTATTTCACACCATTTTAAAGATACACTTGTTGTAAATCCAGCCACAGTGTCCGATTTCAAAAAGGCTTTACGACAAAAGCACACCAAACGATTGTTAGGTCAGCACTTAGTCACAGAAAAACACAGCCATTTTTCCAGCCAAAGAGAGGAGTCACAAAAAGCAGAAATAGAGAAAATGAATCACTAACCTTTGATCTTCATCATGACACTCATAGGACTTCATGTTACACAATGCATGTATGTTTTGTTCGATAAAGTTCATATTTATATCCAAAAATCTCAGTTTACATTGGCGCGTTACGTTCAGTCGTTCTAAAACATCCGGTGATTTTGCAGAGAGCCACATCAATTTACAGAAATACTCATAATTAACATTGCTAAAAGATACCAGTGTTATGCATGGAATTTTAGATCCACTTCTCCTGAATGCAACCGCTGTCAGATTTCAAAAAAGCTTTACCGAAAAAGCACACCATGCAATAATCTGAGTACAGCACTCAGACAACAAAACAAGCCATACAGATATCCGCCATGTTGTGGAGTCAACAGATGTCAGAAATAGCATTATAAATAATCACTTACCTTTGATGATCTTCATCAGAGTGCACTCAGGAATCCCAGTTCCACAATAAATGTTTGAT
Source organism: Salvelinus alpinus (assembly GCF_045679555.1). Classification (NCBI taxonomy): domain Eukaryota; kingdom Metazoa; phylum Chordata; class Actinopteri; order Salmoniformes; family Salmonidae; genus Salvelinus; species Salvelinus alpinus. The sequence goes on along the minus strand of NC_092086.1, from coordinate 36,819,322 downwards.
TTGTAAGAAAGTCCATTTATGTCCAAATACCTCCTTTTTGTTCGCGTGTTCAGTACACAATCCAAACTCACGACGCGCGGGCAAGTCCATGCGAAAGTTCAGACGAAAAGCCATATTACAGTTCGTAGAAACATGTCAAACGAAGTATAGAATCAATCTTTAGGATGTTTTTAACATAAATGTTCAATAATGTTTCAACCGGAGAATTCCTTTGTCTGTAGAAATGCGATGGAACGCAGCTAACTCTCACGTGAGCGCACGTGATCAGCTCATGCCAGACACCTGACTCAATTACCTCCCATTCCCCCCTCCTTCACAGTAGAAGCATCAAACAAGGTTCTAAAGACTGTTGACATCTAGTGGAAGCCTTAGGAAGTGCAATCGGACCAAATTTACACTATCTTGGATAGGCAAAGAGTTGAAAAACTACAAATCTCAGATTTCCCACTTCCTGGTTGGATTTTTTCTCAGGTTTTTGCCTGCCATATGAGTTCTGTTATACTCACAGACATCATTCAAACAGTTTTAGAAACTTCAGTGTTTTCTATCCAAATATACTAATAATATGCATATTCTAGCTCTTAGGACTGAGTAGCAGGCAGGTTACTCTAGGCACCTTTTTATCCAAGCTACTCAATACTGCCCCCCTGTCCCAAAGAAGTTAAATTACAAGTATGTATGTTAAAATAGTTCTGTGTGCTTATTGTGTGTGAAGGCCCTCGTACATGCTGGTGTGTGTATGAGTGATGTGCGGGGCTGACCCTGCAGTGAGAGCCCTTAGCAGTGATCAGAGACCAGTGTCTCTTTATGGAGACAGAGTAATTAGTTCAGGGCTTTAGAGGACCTGTCACTGGGTTTCTCTCATCCCCCAGCCCCCTTCCACCTCACCTCATCCGCTCCTCTGTCAGTGGCTCCATCCCCCGTCTCCCTCACGGCTGCTCCAGGTAATTGACGCCACTTAAGATCATTGAGTGTGTGTTTGAATTTTTTATATTTTTTATATTCAGTGAATTTGCTATGCTCTGCTTGCTGGTTTCACCACGCCTGACTGGCCCAGCGTCGCTCACCTGACCTGTCACTCACCCTTGGCTGGCCTGCCAGCTGGCTGCCAGGCTCAACGAGCTCCCGACGCTCTGCCTCTCCCGTTCAGCACGGCAGGGGTGGCCCTGGAGGACCTGGCCTGGCAGTGGATCGGTCCACTCACAATTATTTTAAAGACACTGCATTACAGACACTTTAATGAGAACAACTATTGTGATATATGTGAGAGAAACAACTCAGGCAAGACTAAAAATCTATGGTGGATGAAACCTCAAATCGCTTCATATAGACTTTATCCAAGCTGTTATTGATTGGTATACTTTATTTAAGCATTAAGGCCAGAGGGGGTGTGGTATATGACCAATATGCTTAACCACGATGCATAGCGGAGTGCCTTGACACAGCCCTTAGCCGTGGTATATTGGCCATATACCACAAAACCCAGAGGTGCCTTATTGCTTTTATAAACTGGTTACCATCACAATTAGAGTAGGAAAAACAAATGTTTTTATGAACTGGGTGGTTTGAATGGCTGAAAGCCATGTTATGTCAGACCGTATACCACGGGTATGACAAAACATTTAGTTTTACTGCTATAATTATGTTGGGAAACAGTTTATAATAGCAATAAGGCTCCTCTGGGGTTTGTGATATATGGCCAATATACCACGGCTAAGTGTCCAGGCACTCCACGTTGCGTCGTGAATAATCACACCCCTTAGCCGTGGTATATTGGCCATATACCACACCGCATCGGGCCTTATTGCTTAATTATACCATGGCATTGTTAAATACTTGTTTCTGATTGGCTTGAAGGGTATTATAGAGTTAATTATTTCTCTAAAACGCATGGTATATTTGCACGGTAGAATTCAATATAGTTAATTCTTACATGTTCTATGTTTGAGCTGCTTTTGAAAGCAAAGGTCAAATTGAAAACATTATTGGCATTGTTCCATTGGATTTTTCATAATAGCCTTATGGTTTGGTTCGCTAAACAAGCAAGTATGTTTGTTTTGGTTACCAAGGCATCTACTGTAGCTATCTAGTAAACTTTCTAGCTACTTCAGTGGATGTTGAATGCATTTCTTGCATGGTGTTAAATTATAGCCATGGTATTAAAGGGATAATCAACTAGGGGCTCTATGCATTCTCTGGGAAATAATGCAGCTCTGCCAGCGCGTCGTGGAACACGATTTCCACGTCTTCATTTATTTACATTTTTTACCCCTATTTCGTGGTATCCAATTGGTAGTTACAGTCTTGTCTCATCGCTGTAACTCCCGTACGGACTCGGGAGAGGCAAAGGTCGAGAGCCGTGAGTCCTCCGAAACACGACCCAACCAAGCCGCACTGCTTCTTGACACAATGCCCACTTATTCCGGAAGCCAGCCGCACCAATGTGTCGGAGGAAACACCCGGCCCGCCACGGGAGTCGCTAGTGAGCGATGGGACAAGGACATCCCTGCCGGCCAAACGCTCCCCTAAACCAGACGACACTGGGCCAATTGTGCGCTGCCCCATGGGTCTCCCGCTCGGCTACGATAGAGCCTGGACTCGATCTCAGAATCTCTAGTGGCACAGCTAGCGCTGCGCTGCAGTGCCTTAGACCACTGTGCCATTCGGGAGGCCACGTCTTTCATGATTATCGATAGAACGCATAGTACCTCATTAATTATCCCTTACATGATTTGATCCTTTGAGACCACGTAACAATGGACCTATCAGTGCTGGGAAAGGAATCCTTAGGACTTGTCTGATATACATACAGTGGGGAGAACAAGTATTTGATACACTGCCGATTTTGCAGGTTTTCCTACTTACAAAGCATGTAGAGGTCTGTAATTTCTATCATGGGTACACTTCAACTATGAGAGACGGAATCTAAAACAAAAATCCAGAAAATCACATTGTATGATTTTTAAGTAATTAATTTGCATTTTATTGCATGACATAAGTATTTGATACATCAGAAAAGCAGATCTTAATATTTGGTACAGAAACCTTTGTTTGCAATTACAGAGATCATACGTTTCCTGTAGTTCTTGACCAGGTTTGCACACACTGCAGCAGGGATTTTGGCCCACTCCTCCATACAGATCTTCTCCAGATCCTTCAGGTTTCGGGGCTGTCGCTGGGCAATACGGATTTTCAGCTCCCTCCAAAGATTTTCTATTGGGTTCAGGTCTGGAGACTGGCTAGGCCACTCCAGGACCTTGAGATGCTTCTTACGGCGCCACTCCTTAGTTGCCCTGGCTGTGTGTTTCAGGTCGTTGTCATGCTGGAAGACCCAGCCACGACCCATCTTCAATGCTCTTACTGAGGGAAGGAGGTTGTTGGCCAAGATCTCGCGATACATGGCCCCATCCATCCTCCCCTCAATACGGTGCAGTCATCCTGTCCCCTTTGCAGAAAAGCATCCCCAAAGAATGATGTTTCCACCTCCATGCTTCACGGTTGGGATGGTGTTCTTGGGGTTGTACTCATCCTTCTTCTTCCTCCAAACACGGCGAGTGGAGTTTAGACCAAAAAGCTCTATTTTTGTCTCATCAGACCACATGACCTTCTCCCAGTCCTCCTCTGGATCATCCAGATGGTCATTGGCAAACTTCAGACGGGCCTGGACATGCGCTGGCTTGAGCAGGGGGACCTTGCGTGCGCTGCAGGATTTTAATCCATGACGGCGTAGTGTGTTACTAATGGTTTTCTTTGAGACTGTGGTCCCAGCTCTCTTCAGGTCATTGACCAGGTCCTGCCGTGTAGTTCTGGGCTGATCCCTCACCTTCCTCATGATCATTGATGCCCCACGAGGTGAGATCTTGCATGGAGCCCCAGACCGAGGGTGATTGACTGTCATCTTGAACTTCTTCCATTTTCTAATAATTGCGCCAACAGTTGTTGCCTTCTCACCAAGCTGCTTGCCTATTGTCCTGTAGCCCATCCCAGCCTTTTGCATGTCTACAATTTTATCCCTGATGTCCTTATACAGCTCTCTGGTCTTGGCCATTGTGGAGAGGTTGGAGTCTGTTTGATTGAGTGTGTGGACAGGTGTCTTTTATACAGGTAACGAGTTCAAACAGGTGCAGTTAATACAGGTAATGAGTGGAGAACAGGAGGGCTTCTTAAAGAAAAACTAACAGGTCTGTGAGAGCTGGAATTCTTACTGGTTGGTAGGTGATCAAATACTTATGTCATGCAATAAAATGCAAATTAATTACTTAAAAATCATACAATGTGATTTTCTGGATTTTTGTTTTAGATTCCGTCTCTCACAGTTGAAGTGTACCTATGATAAAAATTACAGACCTCTACATGCTTTGTAAGTAGGAAAACCTGCAAAATCGGCAGTGTATCAAATACTTGTTCTCCCCACTGTATCTAACCCAGTCATTACTCCAACCATATTGCAATTACTCACTAACACATATGCTAACAGACGTATGTGGCAGCTCAACGGCCATATGTGACATTGCAGGTTTACATCTTAAAGGTCTTTTCACAGTAATTATTTTGGGACGTATTACCGCCCAGCGGCCAACTTTGATCAACTGTGCTCTACATTCACTGACTGGCATCGCCTGTCGCTTGGCAACCTGGAAAGGTGTTTGATTCCTCTCCCTTTCTTTCACTCCCTCAATCACTCTCTTCTCTTTCACCTGGTTTCTGTCTCACATTCGGCCTCCTGGTTCTAATTCCAGTTGCTGCGGCAACCCTGCAGCTGTTCTGCCGGTGGCTCCCCCCAGTCTCAAACAGGCTGCTTGTGTGGAGTTGCTTAATGATTAGGTTTTATTTCTATTTCTCCTCCTGAAGGGCCACAATCCAACTGTGATCAGCTCCTCTACCACCCTGTCTATCCTTATTTCCTTCTTTCCTTTCCTCACTTCTGCCTATTTTCCCAGCCACACCTTCCCTTATGCATCTACAGGTACTTGCTCTGTGATGTGACGTTTTTTTACGTCTACCGGTTTGTGAATTGTCTCCTTTGAGTGGGGACTCTCACTCCATCACTCTCTCCTCGTCATTGTCTGGTGTTGTCACCATGAGTCTGCTGGAGTTTGAGTTTGGTGGTGAGTTTGACTGGCTGTTATCTGGAGATTGGAATGTGCCAGACTCTAATGACTCCATTAGAGTGTGTTAATCTGTGAGAGGTATGGCTGGGGGAAAGTTTTAACTCCAGCACAGACTGACAGGATGGACTGGAAGACTAAAGGGTCTGGCTGCTGAGAGTGATGGCTGGAGTATTATGTTGAGGACAAGCTGCAGTGAGGAGAATGGCTAATGTTAAACTAAACTGGTGTGCTCTGAGAAGCAGTGAGGACTTTTAAAATGTCACCCGGCACTGTGTGTGTGTGCGCGCGCATCTGTGCACGCCCAACACCAGAGCAGCCTTATCTGCCTGGCATTTCCAACCTCAGAGAATACTGCTGCAGCCGGCACTATCTGATGACTCACCAAAAGGCCTCTCTGAGAGAACATATTGAGAGGCAGCGAGCGCAGCTACACTTAACCTTAACATGAATTAGGAAAGGTCAGACGGGGAGGGTGAGGTACGAGTTGGGGAAAGACACTTACAGCACTGTTATTGTTTGGATCTTATCTTAATAGACTCTGGGTGGATGTGATGCCTGTTGCCTGCCAGGCAGCTTTGCACAGCGCTCTGTGGCCAGGTAATACACTGATCCTGGATCAGATCAGACTGGATGTTAAGTCGACAACATGCCTCACTGAGATGGCCAAATGGTCTGGAATCAGGTTGCAAAAGTTGCAAAGCTTTACAATTTTGTAAATTTGTCTCAGTCCTGAGTCAAGACAGTGTTGGGTCTGAGTACTGACTAGACGCGGTGGCATTTAGAGGCCAGCCACCACACACACACACCAAGTTGTCTGGAGTCTAGATGTACTCAACACTCAGCGTAGTCTCATCACTTCATCACAACCGCAGGGCTTTAAAAAGAAACAGTTTGGCCACAGCTACAGGGGGTGGCATCTCTGTTAGTCTTCACCTTCCACAGAGAGGAGCTGCTCATTCTCAGCATTCACTGTATCACTAACTCACTGTTTAATTCATGTATGGAAGTACGTAAAGCATTTAAAATAGCGCTGCAGAAATGTAAATGAGGGAAGGAGTGTGTGCGTGCAGTACGAGGTGGAGTGTGTAAATGTGGTAATTGGGAAGCAGAGTGACGTCGGGGCACCAGAAGAGTAGCCCCTGTCGCATGGCGAGCAGCAGACGGATAGAGCTGAACTTATTAGTGCTGCTGCCTTCCCACAAGCTGAAAAGAGCAACACGAGAAGGTGGAAAGAGGGAGAGCACGGCGTTTCCTTCTTTACCTCCATCTCCAACCCCCCCTCTCTTTTCTCTCCCTCCTTCCTTTCTGCTTGTCTACTGTGTTGAGTGTTCATCCAAAAATGGGCAAGAAAAAGGCTGTTGTCCATGGTACTTGTTGTATTGTCTCTGTCCATGCATTACCATTCACTTGGACCCTCCATCATCTGACTAGCCCTTCTATCTCCATTACTAGATACAGCTCTGGCGATGGTGTACTACAGTGGGCTGACATGCCTATTCCACAGGGGGTTCGTGCTGTTGAATGGTCCTGCTTAGTCTCATTGTGGGGAGGCCCACAGGTTCTCCTGGGAGGGGCAGGAAGGGAGGCTGTGTTCTCGCTGTTAGAAATGAGGGAGAACCTTCAGAGGTGGGGTGACGGCAAGGGGTGTACCCCTTTATCGCCCTGTGGCATTTGCCCTTGATCGCAGTGTCTCAGCACACCAGCATGACAACTTAAGAGAGGGGTTGATCTTAATTGGCTCGATTGCAGCTATAGGTGTTCACATTCTTCCATGACTGTATATTGCTCCTAAAGTAGTTTAGTCTCTCTCTGTGAGATGCCTTGTGGAGAGGCAGGTGGGCAGTGGGTGGTCTGGGCCTTGGTGTCTGACCCTCACTGTCAGCTGTGTCTCTGTGTGTTAGGGAGTACATTTAGAAATGACAGGTTTCCATTTTTAATGAGAAGAAAAAAGCCTGTCCTCAGCTCAAAACGCTCGCCCCCTTGTCTTTCTGTTTCTCTATGCAGCGGTGGACCTGAGTAGACCCACACACTCTCTTGCTCTCTCTCTTGTGGCTCTCTCTCTTGTGGCTCTCTCTCTTGTGGCTCTCTCTCGTGGCTCTCTCTCTCGTGGCTCGCTCTCTCTCTCGTGGCTCTCTCTCTCGTGGCTCTCTCTCTCGTGGCTCTGTCTCTCGCGGCTCTCTCTCTCGCGGCTCTCTCTCTCGCGGCTCTCTCTCTCGCGGCTCTCTCTCTCGCGGCTCTCTCTCTCGCGGCTCTCTCTCTCGCGGCTCTCTCTCTCGCGGCTCTCTCTCGCGGCTCTCTCTCGCGGCTCTCTCTCGCGGCTCTCTCTCGCGGCTCTCTCGCGGCTCTCGCCCTCTCTCTCTCTCTCTCTCGACGCGCCCTCTCTCTCTCTCGACGCGCCCTCTCTCTCTCTCGACGCGCCCTCTCTCTCGACGCGCCCTCTCTCTCTCTCTCTCTCTCGACGCGCCCTCTCTCTCTCTCTCTCTCGACGCGCCCTCTCTCTCTCTCTCTCTCGACGCGCCCTCTCTCTCTCTCTCTCTCGACGCGCCCTCTCTCTCTCTCTCTCTCGACGCGCCCTCTCTCTCTCTCGACGCGCCCTCTCTCTCTCTCGACGCGCCCTCTCTCTCTCTCTCGACGCGCCCTCTCTCTCTCTCGACGCGCCCTCTCTCTCTCTCGACGCGCCCTCTCTCTCTCTCGACGCGCCCTCTCTCTCTCTCGACGCGCCCTCTCTCTCTCTCGACGCGCCCTCTCTCTCTCTCGACGCGCCCTCTCTCTCTCTCGACGCGCCCTCTCTCTCTCTCGACGCGCCCTCTCTCTCTCTCTCTCGACGCGCCCTCTCTCTCTCTCTCTCTCGACGCGCCCTCTCTCTCTCTCGACGCGCCCTCTCTCTCTCTCGACGCGCCCTCTCTCTCTCTCGACGCGCCCTCTCTCTCTCTCGACGCGCCCTCTCTCTCTCTCGACGCGCCCTCTCTCTCTCTCGACGCGCCCTCTCTCTCTCTCGACGCGCCCTCTCTCTCTCTCGACGCGCCCCCTCTCTCTCTCGACGCGCCCCCTCTCTCTCTCGACGCGCCCCCTCTCTCTCTCGACGCGCCCTCTCTCTCTCTCGACGCGCCCTCTCTCTCTCTCGACGCGCCCTCTCTCTCTCTCGACGCGCCCTCTCTCTCTCTCGACGCGCCCTCTCTCTCTCTCGACGCGCCCTCTCTCTCTCTCGACGCGCCCTCTCTCTCTCTCGACGCGCCCTCTCTCTCTCTCGACGCGCCCTCTCTCTCTCTCGACGCGCCCTCTCTCTCTCTCGACGCGCCCTCTCTCTCTCTCGACGCGCCCTCTCTCTCTCTCGACGCGCCCTCTCTCTCTCTCGACGCGCCCTCTCTCTCTCTCGACGCGCCCTCTCTCTCTCTCGACGCGCCCTCTCTCTCTCTCGACGCGCCCTCTCTCTCTCGACGCGCCCTCTCTCTCTCTCGACGCGCCCTCTCTCTCTCTCGACGCGCCCTCTCTCTCTCGCGACGCGCCCTCTCTCTCTCTCGACGCGCCCTCTCTCTCTCTCGACGCGCCCTCTCTCTCTCTCGACGCGCCCTCTCTCGACGCGCCCTCTCTCTCTCTCGACGCGCCCTCTCTCTCTCTCGACGCGCCCTCTCTCTCTCTCGACGCGCCCTCTCTCTCTCTCGACGCGCCCTCTCTCTCTCTCTCGACGCGCCCTCTCTCTCTCTCGACGCGCCCTCTCTCTCTCTCGACGCGCCCTCTCTCTCTCTCGACGCGCCCTCTCTCTCTCTCGACGCGCCCTCTCTCTCTCTCGACGCGCCCTCTCTCTCTCTCGACGCGCCCTCTCTCTCTCTCGACGCGCCCTCTCTCTCTCTCGACGCGCCCTCTCTCTCTCTCTCTCTCGACGCGCCCTCTCTCTCTCTCTCTCTCGACGCGCCCTCTCTCTCTCTCTCTCTCGACGCGCCCTCTCTCTCTCTCTCTCGACGCGCCCTCTCTCTCTCTCTCTCTCTCGACGCGCCCTCTCTCTCTCTCTCTCTCGACGCGCCCTCTCTCTCTCTCGACGCGCCCTCTCTCTCTCTCTCGACGCGCCCTCTCTCTCTCTCTCGACGCGCCCTCTCTCTCTCTCGACGCGCCCTCTCTCTCTCTCGACGCGCCCTCTCTCTCTCTCGACGCGCCCTCTCTCTCTCTCGACGCGCCCTCTCTCTCTCTCGACGCGCCCTCTCTCTCTCTCTCGACGCGCCCTCTCTCTCTCTCTCGACGCGCCCTCTCGCTCGCTCTCGACGCGCCCTCTCGCTCGCTCTCGACGCGCCCTCTCGCTCGCTCTCGACGCGCCCTCTCGCTCGCTCTCGACGCGCCCTCTCGCTCGCTCTCGACGCGCCCTCTCGCTCGCTCTCGACGCGCCCTCTCTCTCTCTCTCTCTCGACGCGCCCTCTCTCTCTCTCTCTCTCGACGCGCCCTCTCTCTCTCTCTCTCGACGCGCCCTCTCTCTCTCTCTCTCGACGCGCCCTCTCTCTCTCTCTCTCTCTCGACGCGCCCTCTCTCTCTCTCTCTCTCTCGACGCGCCCTCTCTCTCTCTCTCGACGCGCCCTCTCTCTCTCTCTCTCGACGCGCCCTCTCTCTCTCTCTCTCTCGACGCGCCCTCTCTCTCTCTCTCGACGCGCCCTCTCTCTCGACGCGCCCTCTCTCTCTCTCTCGACGCGCCCTCTCTCTCTCTCGACGCGCCCTCTCTCTCTCTCGACGCGCCCTCTCTCTCTCTCTCTCTCTCGACGCGCCCTCTCTCTCTCTCTCGACGCGCCCTCTCTCTCTCTCTCGACGCGCCCTCTCTCTCTCTCTCGACGCGCCCTCTCTCTCTCTCTCGACGCGCCCTCTCTCTCTCTCTCGACGCGCCCTCTCTCTCTCTCGACGCGCCCTCTCTCTCTCTCGACGCGTCCTCTCTCTCTCTCGACGCGCCCTCTCTCTCTCTCGACGCGCCCTCTCTCTCTCGACGCGCCCTCTCTCTCTCTCGACGCGCCCTCTCTCTCTCTCGACGCGCCCTCTCTCTCTCGACGCGCCCTCTCTCTCTCGACGCGCCCTCTCTCTCTCTCGACGCGCCCTCTCTCTCTCTCGACGCGCCCTCTCTCTCTCTCGACGCGCCCTCTCTCTCTCTCGACGCGCCCTCTCTCTCTCTCGACGCGCCCTCTCTCTCTCGACGCGCCCTCTCTCTCTCTCGACGCGCCCTCTCTCTCTCTCGACGCGCCCTCTCTCTCTCGACGCGCCCTCTCGCTCGCTCTCGACGCGCCCTCTCTCTCTCTCTCTCTCGACGCGCCCTCTCTCTCTCTCTCGACGCGCCATCTCTCTCTCTCTCGACGCGCCCTCTCTCTCTCTCGACGCGCCCTCTCTCTCTCTCTCTCTCTCGACGCGCCCTCTCGCTCGCTCTCGACGCGCCCTCTCTCTCTCTCTCTCGACGCGCCATCTCTCTCTCTCTCGACGCGCCCTCTCTCTCTCTCTCTCGACGCGCCCTCCTCTCTCTCTCTCTCTCGACGCGCCCTCTCTCTCTCTCTCTCTCTCGACGCGCCCTCTCGCTCGCTCTCGACGCGCCCTCTCTCTCTCTCTCTCGACGCGCCCTCTCTCTCTCTCTCGACGCGCCCTCTCTCTCTCTCTCTCGACGCGCCCTCTCGCTCGCTCTCGACGCGCCCTCTCGCTCGCTCTCGACGCGCCCTCTCGCTCGCTCTCGACGCGCCCTCTCGCTCGCTCTCGACGCGCCCTCTCGCTCGCTCTCGACGCGCCCTCTCGCTCGCTCTCGACGCGCCCTCTCGCTCGCTCTCGACGCGCCCTCTCGCTCGCTCTCGACGCGCCCTGTCGCTCGCTCTCGACGCGCCCTCTCGCTCGCTCTCGACGCGCCCTCTCGCTCGCTCTCGAAGCGCACTCTCGCTCGCTCTCGACGCGCCCTCTCGCTCGCTCTCGACGCGCCCTCTCGCTCGCTCTCGACGCGCCCTCTCTCTCGCTCTCGACGCGCCCTCTCTCTCGCTCTCGACGCGCCCTCTCTCTCGCTCTCGACGCGCCCTCTCTCTCGCTCTCGACGCGCCCTCTCTCTCGCTCTCGACGCGCCCTCTCGCTCGCTCTCGACGCGCCCTCTCGCTCGCTCTCGACGCGCCCTCTCGCTCGCTCTCGACGCGCCCTCTCGCTCGCTCTCGACGCGCCCTCTCGCTCGCTCTCGACGCGCCCTCTCGCTCGCTCTCGACGCGCCCTCTCGCTCGCTCTCGACGCGCCCTCTCGCTCGCTCTCGACGCGCCCTCTCGCTCGCTCTCGACGCGCCCTCTCGCTCGCTCTCGACGCGCCCTCTCGCTCGCTCTCGACGCGCCCTCTCGCTCGCTCTCGACGCGCCCTCTCGCTCGCTCTCGACGCGCCCTCTCGCTCGCTCTCGACGCGCCCTCTCGCTCGCTCTCGACGCGCCCTCTCGCTCGCTCTCGACGCGCCCTCTCGCTCGCTCTCGACGCGCCCTCTCGCTCGCTCTCGACGCGCCCTCTCGCTCGCTCTCGACGCGCCCTCTCGCTCGCTCTCGACGCGCCCTCTCTCTCGCTCTCGACGCGCCCTCTCTCTCGCTCTCGACGCGCCCTCTCTCTCGCTCTCGACGCGCCCTCTCTCTCGCTCTCGACGCGCCCTCTCTCTCGCTCTCGACGCGCCCTCTCTCTCGCTCTCGACGCGCCCTCTCTCTCGCTCTCGACGCGCCCTCTCTCTCGCTCTCGACGCGCCCTCTCTCTCGCTCTCGACGCGCCCTCTCTCTCGCTCTCGACGCGCCCTCTCTCTCGCTCTCGACGCGCCCTCTCGCTCGCTCTCGACGCGCCCTCTCGCTCGCTCTCGACGCGCCCTCTCGCTCGCGCTCTCTCGACGCGCCCGCTCTCTCGCGCCCTCTCGACGCGCCCTCTCGCTCGCGCCCTCTCGACGCGCCCTCTCGCTCGCTCTCTCTCGACGCGCCCGCTCTCTCGCGCCCTCTCGACGCGCCCTCTCTCTCGCTCTCTCTCGACGCGCCCTCTCTCTCGCTCTCTCTCGACGCGCCCTCTCTCTCGCTCTCTCTCGACGCGCCCTCTCTCTCGCTCTCTCTCGACGCGCCCTCTCTCTCGCTCTCTCTGGTCTTTTACCCTCATTTGCAGACAGCAAATTACAAATTCAGCGACTTGTACCACTGCTGGGACTGTTCATCATTATAATTGTTAGAAGTGCAGAAAGGACAGTGGGAGGGATGCACGCTGGGGGTTGGGGGCCACAAAACATCTCAACTCATCATGAGGGGCTGCAGTTGATAAAAACTGATAACAAAACCTACTAATGAAAAAAAACTTTGTTTAATCTTGAATACAGGGGGTGCTATTTTCCCATTAGCATAATTTGCTCTACAGATTAAACTGCCTCTTATTCAATTATTGCTCTTACTATATGCATATAAATAATACCATTGGAAAGAAAACAATCTCTAGTTTCTAAAACCGTTTAAATTTTGTCTCTGAGTGATACAGAAGTCATTTGACAGCACTTTCCATGACCAAGAAGAAAAAAGCAAGATGTGTATGCCAGCTTCAACGCTCTGCCTATATATGGTCGTGCCCCCTATGACCCGAAACACACCTCATTGGCCTTCCTCTGGGTGTCGAGGACGTCAGAGGAAAAATATCTTGTTTATCTGGGACTGACGTGAAATGAGAGCTAATTCTTTGGCGTGACCGACAACTTCCGGTTGTCTAAATCGTGCGACTTTTAGCTGCGATTGTCTTCTGTTGTGCGGCCATTATGGATGAAAACTATCTCCGTCTCGAAGTTTGTTTGATACATGTGACCAGATCATCGTAATGTATGTTTTTTCAATATAGTTTAATCAGATTATTTGAATTTTTTCGGGAGTTTTGTGGTGTTCCGTTGTCTGAATTTTTTTACGTTTGAGAGATCCGTGCCACTCGACCGGTACCTGTGCTAAATGGAGTGGGAAAGGAACAATTCTGAACGGAACCAACGACTCATCTTGACAAAGGACACTTTGATCAACATTCTGATGAAAGATCAGCCATAGTAAGACCCAATTTACGATGTTATATCATATCTGTTGTGCATGTGAACTGGCCGTGGGCGCCTAGCCGAATCTGCCTGGTATAGCTATGCTAATTTAGCGCTACATTTTGTTTTCGTTATAAAACATTTCATAAATCTGAAATATTGTTTGGATTCACCAGATGTTGGGCTTTCAATATCTGTACGCTGTGTATTTTTCTGAAATGTTTTAAGATGAGTAATTCGTTATATGACGTTGGTCTCTGTAATTGTTCTGGCTGGGTCAGCACTATTTCAGATTGCAGCTGCAATGTAGAACTGTGATTTATACCTGAAAAATGCACATTTTTCAAAAAAAAAACTATGCTATACCATAAATATGTTATCAGACTCATCTTATGAAGTTGTTTCTTGGTTAGTGGCTATATATATTTTTATTTAGTCGAATTAGTGATAGCTACTGACGCAGGAAAAAGCTGTTGGGAGTAAAAATATCGTGTCCTTTGCTAACGTGGTTAGCTAATAGATTTACATATTGTGTCTTCCCTGTAAAACATTTAAAAAATCTGAAATGGTGGCTTTATTCACAAGACCTGTATCTTTCATCTGGTGTCTTAGACTTGTGATTTAATGATATTTAGATGCTACAAGTTACTTGTGACGCTATGCTAGCTATGCTACTCAGTGGGGTGGGGGGTGGGGGGTGCTACCGGATCAGGGTTGGTGACTCGTGAGAAGTTAAATGTGTGTGCAAGCGCATGTGAGAGTTAGGCTATATAGAGGAGATTACTGAGTAGTTTGGGTCATCAGGCTGACCCCCAGTCTTCGCTTGAAGTTATTGAGGGATGATGATGTTTTGGCAATGTGGTACCTCAGTCAATTCTCTATCAGATACAATGTGAGGTGCGGCAGTGGCTGAAGGTTAACACAGTGTCTAATGACGAAGCGAAAACAGGTTTTTAGAAATGTTTGCAAATGTATTAAAAATAAAACAAATACCTTATTTATATACGTATTCAGACCCTTTGCCATGAGACTCGAAATTGAGCTCAGGTGCATCCTGTTTCCATTGATCATCCTTGAGAAGTTTCTAAAACTTGATTGGAGTCCACCTGTGGTAATTTCAATTGATTGGACATGATTTGGAAAGGCACACACCTGTCTATATAAGGTCCGAAAGTTGACAGTGCATGTCAGAGCAAAAACGAAGCCATGAGGTCGAAGGAATTGTCCGTAGACCTCCGAGACAGGATTGTGTCGAGGCACAGCTCTGGGGAAAAAATGTCTGCTGCATTGAACATCCCCAGGAACACAGTGGCCTCCATCATTCTTAAATGGAAGAAGTTTGGTTACACCAAGACTCTTCCTAGATCTGGCCGCGGGCCAAACTGAGCAATCGGGGGAGAAGGGCCTTAGGGAGGTGACTAAGAACCCGAGTTCCTCTGTGGAGATGGGAGATCCTTCCTTCCAGAAGGACAACCATCTCTGCAGCACTCCACCAATCAGGCCTTTATGGTAGACTGGCCATATGGAAGGAAGCTACTCGTCAATAAAAGGCACATGACAGCCTGCTTGGAGTTTGACAAAAGGCACCTAACATTTAAAAAAATAACTGTTTTTGCTTTGTCATTATGGGGTATTGTGTGTAGATTGATGAGGGTAAAAAAAGATTTAATCCATTTTAGAATGAAGTTGTAACATAACAAAATGTGGAAAGTCCAGGGGTCTGAGTGCTTTCCAAATGCACTGTATATAGATGGATTTCAGAATTGACCTGGATGAATCTATTGAAGGGTTTAAGTAAACTGTCTAAAGTATGAGTATTTGTAGATTAGCGTACATTAATAGTCAAGATATTGAGTTTCTTAAAACTTGTTTGGGATAGGGGGTGGTATTTTCACGTCCGGATGAAAAGCGTGTCCAAAGTAAACTGCCTGCTACTCAGGCCCAGAAGCTAGGATATGCATATAATTGGTAGATTTGGATATAAAAACACTGAAGTTTCTAAAACTGTTAAAATTATATCTGTGAGTATAACAGAACTTATTTGGCAGGCGAAACCCCGAGGACAAACCATCGAGGATTTTTGTTGTTGAGGTGACCATGTTTTCAATAGGTTGTCTATGGGAATCTAGATTTCGGAGGCATCTGGTTGCAGTTCCTAGGGCTTCCACTAGATGTCAACAGTCTTTAGAAATTGGTTGATGTTTGTCTTTTGAGTAATGAAGAAGTATGGCTATTCAGAACGAGGGTTGAGTCTAGTGTCCTGTTGTGTTTGGGGGGTGGGGTGCTCCATTTTCATTTTATCCGCTATTGAACGCGGTTTATTCCGTCTTAAATTGTATCAATTATTTACGGTATAAAATACCTAAAGTTTTATAAGGAAAGTTGTTTGAAGTGTTTGGACCAAGATTACAGGTAACTTATTAGATAATGTGTAGTCATGTTGGGCGAGTTGGAACCAGTGTTTTTCTGAATCAAACGCGCCAAATAAATGGACATTTTGGGGATATAACGACAGAATTAATCGAACAAAAGGACCATTTGTGAAGTTTATGGGACATATTGGAGTGCCAACAGAAGAAGATCTTCAAAGGTAAGACATGAATTATATCGTTATTTCTGAGTTTTGTGTCACGCCTGGCGGTTTGAAATATGATTGTCATGTGTTTGTTTGATGGGGTGCTGTCCTCAGATAATAGCATGGTTTGCTTTAGCTGTAAAGCCTTTTTGAAATCTGACACGGTGGCTGGATTAACAAGAAGTTAAGCTGTGTTTTGGTGTATTGCACTTGTGATGGTATGAAAGTTAAATATTTTAAATAAAGTTAAAAATAAAACATTTAGGCACATTGATTGTTTCCAGGCAACACGATTTGTGAGAGGAGAGGAATCAGAAGAGACAACTGGAGGGTATGGAGAAATGGAGCTTAAGACAGGCTTAGTTTTTGGTCCCTTTATGAGCAAGGACTGCTAATTACCAAGCTCTCTGGTCCTCAAATGTGTTATGAAATCCACTTGATGTGGAAAATGGAGGCGAACGCGTGTTACCTGGCAAAGTCAAACTGAAGGACGTCTACTTCAAAACATTATCTAATTCTCTTTTTGTTTGCTTTTTCTCTCATGCTCTCCTTTTGAATTATAACACCCAAATTATAGAGCATTTTAGAGTATCTCTCTGGGTTGTTTATCAGGTTGCAGTTTTAAGTTCCTAGGAGATTTGGGTCCACATTGAGACACTTTTTTCGTTATCTGAAGCAAAAAAGAAAGGGTCGAACGGAGAGTCTTGGGGATCCCCACTGTCTGTCTGAAAGTGCTCTTCTTACCTTACTGATTGCTTGGAGCTTATTATGGAAGTCAAGCGTCTCTTCACATTTACAGATAGTTACATCTATGTTTACAGCTCATGTCCTCTGCTAGGTGTAATGATTGCTTTCACAGATATGAACACAGGCCTCCAGACGATAGGAGTGTGGGTTGTAGAGACTTTGTTGAGGGAAGTGCACAGGTCAATGAGAGAATACAGTAGATCGTCTGTGGGGATTTTTCCTGATGGTATGAGCCTTATGGTCCATGTTAAGTCTTACTTTTTAATTGGGCTCATCCCATTTATGTAATCGGACTTTTTGTGTGTGTTAGCTGCGTGAGTGAATACGTGTGAGGTTTTCTGTTTATCTTGATTATTTTTTACATTTTTGGCAGTTTCTCCTTGTTCACATTTTGCACCATGTTTCTCTCTTGGCCAGTCTCTAACAATGGAGTACCAGATACCAAGAAGGTCACTGTGAGGGAAAGAAAATGGATCACCAGAGTTGTTTCCATAACCACCAATAGCAAGTAGCACCATCCATCTAAAATGTGGTTACTGCCGTGTTATGGCAATCAGCAGCCTTTCATGCTCCTCTGTTGGAGACTAATGGAACAATGGAGAAAAAATGAAAACATTTAAACAAGGCGAAGAGAGACTCCCTCTCTCTTAATTTGCATTTTAATTATAAATCGCATAATTAAAACGAGTAAGGTATCACACCAGCCTCTCTCCCTCCCTCTTCCTCCCAGTTTCGCTTCATAGGTTAGAAGGACTCTAACTCCAAGTATTTCTTTAGGGTAGATAAATAAATAGGGGGAGTGGGAAAACAGCAGACTGCGGCAAGGCAAAGGTTAAAGCGGCATTACTATTAGCTCTGAAGTGTGTTGGATTATACACAATCCCTCCTGGCAACTTGATGTGCAGGAGATGGATATATACAGTGGGGCAAAAAAGTATTGTCAGCCACCAGTTGTGCAAGTTCTCCCACTTAAAAAGATGAGAGAGACCTGTAATTTCATCATAGGTACACTTCAACTATGACAGACAAAATGAGGGGAAAAAATCCAGAAAATCACATTGTAGGATTTTTTATGAATTTATTTGCAAATTATGGTGGAAAATAAGTATTTGGTCACCTACAAACAAGCAAGATTTCTGGCTCTCACAGACCTGTAACTTTTCTTTAACAGGCTCCTCTGTCCTCCACTCGTTACCTGTATTAATGGCACCTGTTTGAAGTTGTTATCAGTATAAAAGACACCTGTCCACAACCTCAAACAGTCACACTCTAAACTCCACTATGGCCAAGACCAAAGAGCTGTCAAAGGACACCAGAAACAAAATTGTAGACCTGCACCAGGCTGGGAAGACTGAATCTGCAATAGGTAAGCAGCTTGGTTTGAAGAAATCAACTGTGGGAGCAATTATTAGGAAATGGAAGACATACAAGACCACTGATAATCTCCCTCGATCTGGGGCTCCACGCAAGATCTCACCCCGTGGGGTCAAAATGATCACAAGAACGGTTAGCAAAAATCCCAGAACCACACAGGGGGACCTAGTGAATGACCTGCAGAGAGCTGGGACCAAAGTAACAAAGCCTACCATCAGTAACACACTACGCCGCCAGGGACTCAAATCCTGCAGTGCCAGACGTGTCCCTCTGCTTAACCAAGTACATGTCCAGGCCCGTCTGAAGTTTGCTAGAGAGCATTTGGATGATCCAGAAGAAGATTGGGAGAATGTCATATGGTCAGATGAAACCAAAATATAACTTTTTGGTAAAAACTCAACTTGTCGTTTTTGGAGGACAAAGAATGCTGAGTTGCATCCAAAGAACACCATACCTACTGTGAAGTATGGGGGTGGAAACATCCATGCTTTGGGGCTGTTTTTCTGCAAAGGGACCAGGACGACTGATCCGTGTAAAGGAAAGAATGAATGGGGCCATGTATCGTGAGATTGAGGGAAAACCTCCTTCCATCAGCAAGGGCATTGAAGATGAAACGTGGCTGGGTCTTTCAGCATGACAATGATCCCAAACACACCGCCCGGGCAACGAAGGAGTGGCTTCGTAAGAAGCATTTCAAGGTCCTGGAGTGGCCTAGCCAGTCTCCAGATCTCAACCCCATAGAAAATATTTGGAGGGAGTTGAAAGTCCGTGTTGCCCAGCAACAGCCCCAAAACATCACTGCTCTAGAGGAGATCTGCATGGAGGAATGGGCCAAAATACCAGCAACAGTGTGTGAAAACCTTGTGAAGACTTACAGAAAACGTTTGACCTCTGTCATTGCCAACAAAGGGTATATAACAAAGTATTGAGAAACTTTTGTTATTGACCAAATACTTATTTTCCAACATAATTTGCAAATAAATTCATTAAAAATCCTACAATGTGATTTTCTGGATTTTTTTTCTTCTCATTTTGTCAGTCATAGTTGAAGTGTACCTATGATGAAAATTACAGGCCTCTCATCTTTTTAAGTGGGAGAACTTGCACAATTGGTGGCTGACTAAATACTTTTTTGCCCCACTGTAGCTACGGTCTACAGTTGTCTGTTCAGAGTGCTTCTATGGCTGCTGTCATCTTTAATCAGGAGAAGGTTGGCGTGTTAAGGGCTCCTAAAGCTGAACACTATTTGTCTTTGTCAGGAAATCCTGTCATTTTTGATAAAGTTCTACTTACATGTGGTGTTTGACTGTGCCTATGTGACTATGTGAGCTTACAACTGTGTTTATTTGTCTGCCCTTACAATTGCACACAGTTAGGTGTTCTGTTGTGAGTGTAGCTCTAATTGATCCTGCTGGAACTGTGAGCAAGGCTTCAGACCTGTGACTTAATTAGAGTACAGATAGCGAGGCTTCAGATCTGTGATGTAATGAGAGGGGACTAGGTCACACGGCAGCTGGCCAGCTTCGAGGGGAAGCAGGGAGGGGAGAGGGTTGGGATATAAGATGTGATGGAGCCAAAGAAGGGGAGAGTGAGATCTAGGTTTAATGCCATGGCAGCCTTCTGGGGGCTATAGAAAGCCAGAGAAAGGGGGTTGAGTTGGAGGTATACTGAGGGGAGAGAAAGGTGGAGATCTCTGGGTAGGGAGTCAGTGATATGGAGCCAGATAATGATATAGTATCAGTAGGGCTGTCTCCACGGTTCTCGTAGGGATTTTGTCTGAGTGGCTCTTAACTTCTCTGTGCTACGGATCCCTTTTACGGGATCATTTTCCTAAACAACCGCTAGAATTGCAGGGCGCCAAATGCAAAAATATTACTAAAAATGTTTATAATCATGCAATCACAAGTGAAATATACCAAAACACAGCTTAGCTTGTTGTTAATCCACCTATCGTGTCAGATTTTGAAAATATACTTTACAGCGAAAGAAATCCAAGCTTTTGTGAGTGTAGCAATCAATGCTACAACAGCTAGCCCCAAATTTAGCATGTCACGAAAGTCAGAAAAGCAATAAAATGAATCGCTTACCTTTGATAATTAGGATGTTTGCACTCACGAGACTCCCAGTTACACAAATGTTCTTTTTGTTAAATAAATATTTATTTTATCACAAAATAAACACCACTTGGGTTGCGCGTTGTTCAGTAAACCAAAGCCTTGTTCCGTTCGACAAATTCCAAAAAGTATCCGTAATGGTCGTAGAAACATGTCAAATGTTTTTTATAATCAATCCTCAGGTTGTTTTTAACAAACAGAATCGCTAATATTTCAACCGGACCATAACCTATTCATTAAGAGACAAAAGGAAAATGGAGAGCTCCTCTCGCGCGCGCAGGAACTATTCGGAGGACACCTGACTACTTTTGAAAAATCTCATTCATTCATTTTTCAAAATAAAAGCCTGAAACTATGTCTAATGCCTGGTCACAGCCTGAGGAAGCCATTGGACAATGCATCTGGTTGATACCCCTTTAAATGGAAGAAAGACTGGCCAGGAAACACAGATAAAAAAATATATATATATATATATCACTTCCGGGTTATTTTCTCAGGTTTTCGCCTGCAGAATCAGTTTTGTTATACTCACAGACAATATTTTGACAGTTTTGGAAACTTTGGAGTGTTTTCTATCCTAATCTGTAAATGATATGCATATTCTACGATCTGGACCTGAGAAATAGTCAGTTTACCTTGGGAACGTTCTTTAAAATAAAAATAAAAATATGACCCCTAGCGTCAAGAGGTAATCCATCGCTCCTTCCTGCAGCTCTGCAGCCCCGGCTCTGCTTTGACACACTCCTTGCCTCTGGTCTTTGTGTGTCTGGGGGATCAGGGCTGCTCTGTGCTGAGCTGGCTGGACAGACACAGCTCAGCTTACATGCACCACAATCACCACACGTTTTTGTCAGAGCTGTACATGTCTGTCATACAGGTGCTGTATGTTAGTCTTCCAACTGTCAATCCTACCTGTAACTTCACTCCATATATGTTGTATTCTCTTGCCCTTAAGGCCTGTATCTCTTCCTGTCTTTATTTACTGTAGCCATCATACTACATTATCCTCTCTCCAATCTCTGTTACCTTAGCCTGTTACCTTTTGGTTCCTTTATCTTAGCCTGTTACCTTTTGATTGCTGTATCTGGAAATCAAGTTATCCCTTTACTCCTCCCTGTATGTCTCCTGTTCCTTTGACCCCCACTGATCTTGGAGCAGTTTTTATCCCTGACTCAGTGAGACTCCTAGATCATATCAGAGCTAAGATCACACTTCAACTGCTCACCACACAGCAGCCGGCTAGCCTGCAGGGGAAATTATATATACTCTAATAGTAGAGTGTGTCAGTGATCAGTTATGACTGGTCTGTCTGTCTAATTGGTGGGGAACCTTCAGTCAGTACCGTGTGTGTTTTTCAAATGGGGGTCAGAGCCTTCAGCTGATCAATCTAGTCTGGTTTGGACACACTGCTTTAATACGCTCCCTTTCATCGCTCTACCACCCTAGCCGCTTTTAATTCAATCTGACCTTCTAATTAGCAGACTTCATTAACCCTCTGTCTGATGTCTCGCTGGAGGAAAGGAAGGGGTGGGGGAGGAGGGGGGTCATGTTTAAATAAGGTAACGAGAATCTACGTTTTTTTGATATGTGGATAAACTTCACCCCCCCCCCACCCCCACTTCCTCTGGCTGCACATCCTCCCCCTGGCCAGGTGGTGGCGGTGTCTGGCTGCTTGGCGCTAGCTAGTGTGTGTCTTCTCTCAGCAGGAAGCGGGCCCGGAGGGAGAGGCAGCTGGATGGTGCCGTGTATTTGATGTTTCTCTTTCATGTTGCAAGTGAAAGGGAATTTAAATGGAGAGCTGTTATGCGTTTGCTTTTTTTTTTCCAGAATAGAGCAGTAGCCAGCTGTAATGAATTCCAGAAGAGGTTCCATCCTCTTCTTCTCTTGTCATCCAGCAGGACCTCCTATTTCACAGCAGGCCCGGCGTCTTTAAGTCCCTGCCATATGTTGACATGTTATTCAGGCCAAATTGTAACTATTCTATATGGATGTATTTAGACACTCACTAGTCCAGGGGTGGGCAATAACTTCGGCTTGAGGGCCACCCCGGGATTTCAAAATTCAGCAGTTTTTTCCCGGACTGATTTGTTTGTCTAAAGCAGTTTGTGGACCAGAGAAAGGACAGTTATTTGAAAATGTAGATGTCCATTATCACTACTCCATACATTGTCTAGTTTTTAGAATTTCAAGAGTGGCCATATGAGTAGACTAAACCCCCACTGGAACGTTCTAGTGAGAAAGAGAACCACGAGGTAGATTGGATGCCTCGACTGTCAGTTAGGCTACCTGAGATGACTGAGAAACATTCATATTGCCCCAGGCTCTCCCCAGTTCCAAGATGGCGTAGCAGTCAGACGTCATTGTCCTCGTCTTGTCGTGTCCCGTGTATGTATCTTTTATATCTTTTATATCTTTTTCTTCGCATATATTAAAAAATATATCGATTGTTCTTAACCTCAACTTCAACATACTCTCCTGCAATCCGCCTCACCCAATGTGGTATGGATCTGCTATTTTCTTTCTTTTGAACCGGAACCCCCAACAGAAGCTAGCCAGCTAACTAGGTCGTAGTCATCGGCTAACCTTTAGCCCGGACAACTCTTGCCAGTCTGCACAGCGCGACTCAAACCAGAGCAAATCAGACTTATCTTTCTCCATATCTCTGGTTTCCTACCGTAAGCTCTGAACCTTTTCACCTGGATCATCACAGCTAGCCAGCTGCTATCCGAGTGGCCACTCCTTGCTAATGTCTCTGTCCCGAAGCAAGAACCAATTAGCCTGGAGCTAGCCTTTGCTAGGCCCATCTCCCGGCTAGCTGAAGAGGTCCATCAGCCACTCCTTGGGCTACAATACCTATTTTGCCAATTGGCCTGGACCCCTTTTACTGCTGACACGGAGCCCCGCCGATCCATCACGACTGGACTACGGATGTAATCTGCCCGAGGGGTTTTTTCAACAGGCTCCTCCGTCGCGATGTCCCCTGAATGCCCATCTGCTAGCCGCGGCCCGCTAGCTGTCTAGAGCATATTGGACTGTTAGCTGAATAGGTCCATTGGCCAATTTCTTGGGCCACTATGCCTATTTTGCCAATTGGCCTGGACCCTTTTACCACACGGAGCCCTGCTGATCCATCACGACTGGACTGCCGACGTAACAGCACGAGAACAGACTTCTTCCTTCGCGACGTCCTTCTGCTAGCTTGCTTTCTCCGGCCCGCTAGCTGTCTGAATCGCCGTGTCTCCAGCCCGCCGAGCTAATCACTGGACCCCTATGATCACTCGGCTACGCATGCCTCTCCCTAATGTCAATACGCCTTGTCCATTGCTGTTTTGGTTAGTGATTATTGCCTTATTTCACTCTAGACCCTCTAGCCCTGCTCAACATGCTTTAGCTAACCATTTAGTTCCACCTCCCACACATGTGGTGTCCTCAACTGGTTTAAATTGTTTCTAGAGACAATATCTCTCATCGTCACTCAATGCATAGGTTTATCTCCACTGTATTCACATCCTACCATACATTTGTCTGTACATTATGCCTAGAATCTGTTCTTCCGCGCCCAGAAACCTGCTCCTTTCACTCTGTTCCGAATGTACTAGACGACCAGTTCTTATAGCCTTTAGTCGTACCCTTATCCTACTCCTCCTTTGGTGATGTAGAGGTTAATCCAGGCCCTGCAGTGTCTTGCTTCTCTCCCATTCACCAGGCGCTCTCATTTGTTGACTTCTGTAACCATAAAAGCCTTGGTTTCATGCATGTTAACTTCTCTAGGATAGGGGGCAGCATTTTCACTTTTGGATAAATAGCGTGCCCAATTTCAACTTCCTTCTACTCATCCCCAGAATATAAGATATGCATATTATTAGTAGATTCGGATAGAAAACACTCTGAAGTTTCTAAAACTGTTTGAATCATGTCTGTGAGTATCACATAACTTATGTAGCAGGCAAAACCCCGAGGACTAACCATTCAGAGTTCTTTTTTTTTGAGGTCACCGTCTGTTCAATGAGTTTTCATTGGGATACAAGATTTCTAATCAACCTGTTTGCAGTTCCTACCGCTTCCACTGGACGTCACCAGTCTTTGGAAATAGGTTATTCCTTTGTGCAATGAAGAAGAACGGCCATCTGGAATCAGTGTAACGTTGTGTACTGTTTGAGAGTTGCACAAGACTATAAAAGTATCGTTAGTTTGTTGTCATCCTGTATTGAAAACAGATAGACCCGTCTTCAATTTGATCGATTATTAACGTTTACAAATACCTTAAGTTGTATTACAAAAGTAGTTTGAAATGTTTTGGCAAAGTTTAGAGGTAATTTTTGAGATATTTTGTAGTGACGTTGCGCAAATTGGAAGCTGTTTTTTTCTGGATCAAACGCGCCAAATAAATTGACATTTTGGACATATATGGACGGAATTAATCGAACAAAAGGACCATTTGTGATGTTTATGGGACATATTGGAGTGCCAACAAAATAAATTCGTCAAAGGTAAGGCATGATTTATATTTTATTTCTGCATTTTTTTAATTTATTTTTTGCGCCTGCAGGGTTGAAATATGCTACACTCTTTGTTTACTGTTGTGCTATCATCAGATAATAGCATCTTATGCTTTCGCCGAAAAGCCTTTTTGAAATATGACATGTTGGCTTGATTCACAACGAGTGTAGCTTTAATTTGGTATCTTGTATGTGTGATTTAATGAGAGTTTGATTTTATATAATATTTTTGAATTTGGCGCTCTACATTTTCCCTGGCTATTGGCCAAGTGGGACGCAAGCGTCCCACATATCCCATAGAGGTTAACATTAGATGCCTCCTTCCTAAGTTTGTTTTATTCACTGCTTTAGCACACTCTGCCAACCCGGATGTCTTAGCCGTGTCTGAATCCTGGCTTAGAAAGACCACCAAAACCCCTGAATTTTCCATCCCTAACTATAACATTATCCGCCAAGATAGAACTGCCAAAGGGGGCGGAGTTGAAATCTACTGCAGAGAGCCTGCAGAGTTCTGTCTTACTATCCAGGTCTGTGCCCAAACAATTTGAGGTTCTACTTTTAAATATCCACCTTTCCAGAAACAAGTCTCTCACCATTGCTGCTTGCTATAGACCACCTTCTGCCCCCAGCTGTGCCCTGGACACCATATGTGAATTGATTGCCCCCCATCTATCTTCAGTGCTCGTGCTGTTAGGTGACCTACACTGGGACATGCTTAACACCCTGGCCATCCTACAATCTAAGCTTGATGCCCTCAATCTCACTCAAATTATCGATGAACCTACCAGGTACAACCCCAAATCCGTAAACATGGGCACCTTCATAGATATCATCCTAACCAACCTGCCCTCCAAATACACCTCTGCTGTCTTCAACCAGGATCTCAGCGATCACTGCCTCATTGCCTGCGTTCATAATGGGTCTGCGATCAAATGACCACCCCTCATCACTGTCAAACGCTCCCTAAAACACTTCAGCGAGCAGGCCTTTCTAATCGACCTGGCTCGGGTATCCTGGAAGGATATTGACCTCATTCCGTCAGTAGTGGATGCCTGGTTATTCTTTAAAAGTGCTTTCCTCACCATCTTAAATAAGCATGCACCATTCAAAACATTTAGAACCAGGAACAGATATAGCCCTTGGTTCAAAAAAGTTCTGGGACACTGTAAAGTCCATGGAGAATAAGAGCACCTCCTCCCAGCTGCATACTGCACTGAGGCTAAGAAACACTGTCACCACCGATAAATCCACGATAATTGAGAATTTCAATAAGCATTTTTCTACGGCTGGCCATGCTTTCCACCTGGCTACCCCTACCCCGGTGAACAGCCCTGCATCCCCCACAGCAACTTGCCCAAGCCTCCCCATTTCTCCTTCACCCAAATTCAGATAGCTGATGTTCTGAAAGAGCTGCAAAATCTGGACCCCCTACAATTCAGCCGGGCTAGACAATCTGGACCCTCTCTTCCCAAAATTATCTGTCGAAATTGTTGCAACCCTTATTACTTATTACTCTGTCGTATCGTCTGAGATCCCCAAAGATTGGAAAGCTGCCGCGGTCATCCCCCTCTTCAAATGGGGAGACACTCTAGACCCAAACTGTTACAGACCTATATCTATCCTACCCTGCCTTTCGAAACTCTTCGAAAGCCAAGTTAACAAACAGATCACCGACCATTTAGAATCCCACCGTACCTTCTCTGCAATGCAATCTGGTTTCCGAGCTGGTCATGGGTGCACCTCAGCCACACTCAAGGTCCTAAACGATATCATAACCGCCATCGATAAGAGACAATACTGTGCAGCTGTATTCATCGACCTGTCTAAGGCTTTCGACTCTGTCAATCACCGTATTCTTATAGGCAGACTACAGCCTTGGTTTCTCAAATGACTGCCTCGCCTGGTTCACCAACTACTTCTCAGATGGAGTTCAGTGTGTCAAATTGGAGGGCCTGTTTTCCGGACTTTTGGCAGTCTCTATTGGGGTGCCACAGGGTTCAATTCTCGGGCCGACTCTTTTCTCTGTATACATCAATGATGTCGCTCTTGCTGCTGGTGATTCTCTGATCCACCTCTACGCAGACGACACCGTTCTGTATACATCTGGCCCTTCTTTGGACACTGTGTGAACTAACCTCCAGACGAGCTTCAATGCAATACAACTCTCCTTCCGTGGCCTCCAACTGCTCTTAAATGCAAGTAAAACTAAATGCATGCTCTTCAACCGAACGCTGCCCGCAACTGCCCGCCCGCCTAGCATCACTACTCTGAACGGTTCTGACTTAGAATATGTGGACAACTACAAATACCTAGGTGTCTGGTTAGACTGTAAACTCTCTTTCCAGACTCCCATTAAGCATCTCCAACCCAAAATGTAATCTAGAATCGGCTTCCTATTTCGCAACAAAGCATCCTTCACTCATGCTGCCAAACATACCCTAGTAAAACTGACTATCCTACCGATCCTTGATTTCGGCGATGTCATTTACAAAATAGCCTCCAACACTCTACTCAGCAAATTGGATGCAGTCTATCACAGTGCCATCCGTTTTGTCACCAAAGCGCCTTATACCACCCACCACTGCGACCTGTATGCTCTCGTTGGCTGGCCCTCGCTTCATATTCATCGCCAAACCCACTGGCTCCAGGTCATCTATAAGTCTTTGCTAGGTAAAGCCCCGCCTTATCTCAGCTCACTGGTCACCATAGCAGCACCCACCCATAGCACGCGCTCCAGCAGGTATATTTCACTGGTCACCCCCAAAGCCAATTCCTCCTTTGGTTGCCTTCCCTTCCAGTTCTCTGCTGCCAATGACTGGAATGAACTGCAAAAATCACTGAGGCTGGAGACTCATATCTCCCTCACTAGCTTTAAGCACCAGCTGTCAGAGCAGCTCACAAATCACTGCACCTGTCAATAGCCCATCCAACTACCTGATCCCCATACTGTTATTTATTTTGCTCCTTTGCACCCCAGTATCTCTACTTGCACATTCATCTTCTGTATATCTATCACTCCAGTGTTTAATTGCTATTTTGTAATTATTTCTATACCATGGCCTATTTATTGCCTTACCTCCCTTATCCTACCTCATTTGCACACACTGTATATAGATTTTTCTATTGTATTATTGACTGTTTGTTTGTTTATTCCATGTGTAACTGTGTTTGTGTCGCATTGCTTTTCTTTATCTTGGCCAGGTCGCAGTTGTAAATGAGAACTTGTTCTCAACGAGCCTGCCTGGTTGAATAATAATAAATAAATAAATATATTTAAAAAATGTACATCCTCCTCTGCACCCATATCTTCTGTTTCTAATGGGAGGGATGGAGAGGACATCATTCAGACTGTTGGTTTCCTGGGAACTGTTTGTCCATATGTCAATGTTTGAGTAATGCACGCACCTCTTAGTGGTGAGGTGAAGGCTGTGGTGGGAGGGTGGTGAAGGCTGTGGTGGGAGGGTGGTGAAGGCTGTGGTGGGAGGGTGGTGAAGGCTGTGGTGGGAGGGTGGTGAAGGCTGTGGTGAGAGGGTGGTGAAGGCTGTGGTGGGAGGGTGGTGAAGGCTGTGGTGAGAGGGTGGTGAGAGGGTGGTGAAGGCTGTGGTGAGAGGGTGGTGAAGGCTGTGGTGGGAGGGAGATCTGGACTGGCACAGTGAGAGAGGCCTGTCTATGTAATTCATATAAATGTGCTCCAGGTCTCCTTTCTCCCTCCTCACCCTGTCGGTCCCCACAGCAGCAGACTAGGATGGGATAGGGAAATGAGATGTGGGCGGTAGGCAATCACGCATGTACACAACCCGAGAATCACTCACAACACACTGTCTGTTACACACCGCTGCCATCCTTACCTCATACTTTGTCTAGTGATTGTTTTCAGGGGAGCACACAATCCACACAACCCTCTTAACACTCTCTGACGTACTGCAGTGATGGCATTTATTTCCCCTGCCGTGTGTATTCTCACCTGTTTGTCCTTCTGTCCATTGGTGCTGACTGTCACCAGCTGAATCACCATGATGAATGAACCGGCTCAAGATTTTGAAGTGAGGGAGTACAAGGATTACCACACACCCCACCCCCCCCCACTATCTCTGAGTTATTACTGTCATTTTTCTGCTTCTCTGCTCCTGATGATTGTCATGAAAAGACAAATCAATCCCCAGCTTTATTCTGGTTAAGTGTCATCTGGGTGTATTTAGAAAAGCTGTGAAGTTGTTAGTGATGATGCCAGTATTGTCATGTTTTCTTAGTGGTTCCCTCGTGATCGCTGTTGGCAGCACACACGTTGGGAGACAGTAGCCTATACAGAGACATGAGAAAACACACAGCTTAAGGAAACATACAGGGGCACACATTTATTGCACCCATGCAACGCACACACTCCGCCACACAGCAGTTTGCGCACTTAAGCTGCAAATCTGTTACACCCATGAACACACACGAGTTCACACAGACTATAATTCATTGTCAGGAAGTCTCAGCTAATTAAAATTGCAAATCAGTGCTGCCTTGTTCGCCATCTTTTGATTAATATTGTATTGTTTTACTGAGTGAAAATGCCACCAGTGTTTTTCATCAGATGCAAATTGAACAAAATAAGAAACAGAACGATCAGATCCAACAAAGTTCTCTAAACATTTATTAAGTCCTGCCTGCGTCCTTGGAGGACTGTGTGTCGTCTCACCCTTCTCCACTCTGCCAGGTAGAGGAGGTGTACCCCCCCCCCCCCATTGTCCTTTCCTTCTCACTCTCTCACACACAGATTCTGGGAAGTTATCTAGGTCCTGAACTTCCCTTTCAATCAGCCACTAATTAAGAAGCAAAGCGAAGGGATTGTCTGGCTGCGAGACAGGGGGACTTGCAGGTTGACTGAAAAGAGAGAGAACGAGAGAGGAGAGGAGACTTTGCCCTGAGACCCTGTGATAGCTGCAATTTGACATGTGCAGGATGAGTGAGAAAATAGAGAAAGGAGCAGGGGGGAGAGGGAGGAAAGGAGCAAGGGTGAGAAGGAGCAGGGGGGAGAGGGAGGAAAGGAGCAGGGGGGAGAGGGAGGAAAGGAGCAAGGGTGAGAGGGAGCAAGGGGGAGAGGGAGGAAAGGAGCAGGGGGGAGAGGGAGGAAAGGAGCAGGGGGGAGAGGGAGGAAAGGAGCAGGGGGGAGAGGGAGGAAAGGAGCAGGGGGGAGAGGGAGGAAAGGAGCAGGGGGGAGAGGGAGGAAAGGAGCAGGGGGGAGAGGGAGGAAAGGAGCCGGGGGGAGAGGGAGGAAAGGAGCCGGGGGGAGGAAGGAAGGAAAGGAGAACAAAATATGATAATTTGTTGATTTTATTTAACCAGGCAAGTCAATTAAGAACACATTCTTGTTCTATTCCCAGGGGTCATCTGTGGTTCTGTAAAGGTGATATTGAAGGGAAGTCATTGGTTAAAGTCACAGTTCTCTCTCATAGATTGTAGATCTATGGTTCAACTGAAGTCAATGCTGGTTTTCTATTGTGGCTGTATTCACACATGTATCTTGAAAAACAGAGTAAATAACTTGCGCACACAGATTGATAGAAGTTTGCACATTTTGGAATAGGCTATGACATTTCCAAGTCAATGTGCTCTTTGAAAGTTGTATGTGACCTTGTGTAGGCTACTTGAGTGAGTGGAGATTGGCAGGCAGGTGTGGGATGATAGTCTTAAGCCTTGCTCTTCACTCTCAGTCACAGATCGGCTGGCGCTACGCTCAAAGCAAAAGAAAGGCAGAACCACGGCAGATAAACAAGGGCTTTTCTCACTGAAGCCGAGCGAGCAGCGTTCACAGCCTCTCTGCTTTGAATGCAGAGGCCCTTTGAAAACAAATGAATTCAGAGCTGTTTTGTCCTACTTACTGAGCAATACCGCTCAATTACAATTAGCCTTTTAGCACACACGCACTGACTATAACACCTATGATGATGTGACTGTCGTTGGTTGTAGGGTGTTGCTGTGGGTTCCCTGGACATTCCCCAGACGTTATCCTTGGCTGGACCCTGGTGCTGTTGGGCTCAGCCACCCCTCCACACTGCCCCCCTCCTGGCTGGTGCTCAGGCTCCACTCAGGCCCCCCCTGCCTCAACGCTGGCGATGTCAAGAGTCCCGAGTCCCCCTCCCCCCGCGGACATGTCCAGCGGCCCTGTGGCTGAGAGCTGGTGTTACACTCAGGTAAGCGTGGGGATTGGTGTGTGTGTGTGTGTACATGTATCTGTTTTTCTATGTAGACTACTTACACCTGTCTGTCTGTCAGTCAGTCAGGACTGCCAGTGCTGGTGTTTTTGATAACAGCCTGTTTAAAGAAGAGGGATGCATTTATTTTTTCTTTCTATTGATGTGTTCATCTCTCTGTCCTTGCAAAATCATTTTTTGTTGCAGCTTTTTAATATGCTTTCTTCTCCCCCTGTTTGTTGTCAGTGTTTATTGAGATAAAAGGCAGGTTTGATGTGTGGTTTTGAAGTCCAGGCTGACCAACCAGCCACTTAGCTACCTGTATGGAATAGATAAATAAATTAAAGTCATCATGTCTGATTCCTGCCGTGTGTATGTGTGTCCCTACTTCTGTTAGATCAAAGTGGTGAAGTTCTCTTACATGTGGACCATCAACAACTTCAGCTTCTGTCGCGAGGAGATGGGCGAGGTCATCAAGAGCTCCACCTTCTCTTCGGGAGCCAATGACAAGCTTAAATGGTGAGTGGAGGCGGGGCCAAGAAGTGGGTGCTATGGATAAGCCTTAAGGGACTACAGGACCAATAACTTGTCCATGATTGATCTGATTTAGACTCCTACGTCTGTTGGACAGTTACTGAGCATAGTTAACTGACCTTGTCTCTGTATGACTGAGTCTGATGATCACTGATGCTGATCCCTCCCTCTGTGTGTCCAGGTGTTTGCGTGTAAACCCTAAAGGCCTGGACGAGGAGAGTAAAGACTACCTGTCCCTCTACCTGCTCCTGGTCAGCTGTCCCAAGAGCGAGGTGCGTGCCAAGTTCAAGTTCTCCATCCTCAATGCCAAGGGAGAGGAGACTAAGGCTATGGGTAAGTCACACTTGATTTGAGTTGATTTGGATACCCATTTAGCTAATGCCATGACGACAGCTAGTCTTCCTGGGGTCCGACACATGACGAAAATGGCATTACAGACAAAAATACTTTAAAATGTAAATGCATTTAAATAACATTAACAAGTAGACATTACGGACATTTAAAATACCTGAAAGGTAACAGTCAATTCAGGTGTCAGTATCTGTCCAGTCATATGGTCAATCTTAGTAGATGTAATTTAATGTTTTCTTGAATGTGAATAATTTATTTGCTTGTGAAATATCTATCCCCATCAACCCACCATCTCTATAGGGTCAGTGGTGCGCTGCCATTGTAATCCCATAGTGTACCTGGCTTGATATTATGTAGGTGTGTGAGAGGTAATGTGATAACAGAACTACTTATAACAATCCACTCTTGAACCGCTCAGCTCAAACCTGTAGCTTGGCAGTAGAACATGTAAGACATGTTGACTAATAGGAACAAGGTTAGGAAGTTTCAGAGATGTATTACCTGTGTCTCTGAGGTTTACTAAGTGAGTGTGTGCATAGGAGGGGGTGAGGGAGCCAAAGTGTCTAATTCAGTGTGCGGGCCGAGGTGTTGATAGCCATATGGGTGTGTATAATCACTGCAGGTGGGATTCGTTCCACCCCATATTTAATTCAAAGTAGCATGGAGCAATTTTTGTCTTCTGCCTCTTTTCTGGCTGATGAATTGGAAAGGATAGGTGTTTCTTCCAATGCCTACTCTTTTTAATTAGGTTATGTTATGGGGAGGAAAAGCAAACTTGTGTGGAATTGATTTAGAGTGGGCCAGATGTGACCGCTTCCTGGTTATCAGGCTCTCTACCTGGTTGGTTGTCTCTCCGGCACCCCGTCGAGCACAGGAAGTATGGGAGAAGGTGAGGGGAGGGGCAGAGGAGGAATGTTTGTATCAGAGGTGTATGCAGCAAGACTGTTTACAACCCCCCGCAGTGCAGGTCGTGTAGAAAGGGAAATGGTTTTCCTGCTGAGAAACGTCTACCGCGTGAACTCAACCCCTCCCTCCCTCACACACTTTCACTCTCTCCGTTCTACACTCTATCTTCATTGTGGCAGTGCTTTTTCACTCCCTCAACAACAACACCTTCACAAACACTACTGTTATGAAACAGGCCCTGGGCCGCGTACTGTAATTGTGCATCAAGCTCACTTGAGAGGCTCTTAAGGTACAGTTAATGCATAGTTGGCTGTGCCCATTTTGCTGCACCACTAAGGGGGACAGCAGTAGCCTGCAGAGTGGGTGGTAAACACCACCTAGAGCTGTTTCATTCCTTCAGCTCACCTGAATCTGCCTCTCCACATGACTACTGAAAGAGATTAAAGATGGAGAATGTTGAGAGAAGTGGAGAAAATGTCTTATCTTCTGTTCTCCTCTTCGTGTCTCTGGGGGGTTTGCTGTAAATTGTGTTCTTTGGTGGTAGACCCCCCCCCCCCAGATGCACCCCATCTTCCCCTCAGCTCTCTGCTCGCCTTGTCACTGGAGAAAATTACCACTGGAGAAAATTACCCGCAGCCACCGTATTCGTGACAAGGGACTTCAGCGAGCACTCCGTCTGAGAATATAGCAGTAAAGATAGCTCTATCTGTTCTGGATCATTTAGAATCCAATTAAATCCATGCCTCCTGAAGAGAACCCAGGCCAAATAAAAACAAAGTGCCTTAATTAAGAAGGCTGTGGCTCAGAGTGTGAGGACTGTTTATGTGGCATGTCACTGCTGGGGCTCTCCACACAGTCTCACAGGGCCACACACTCCACTGAAATGGATAGTAAGACCAAGTACAGATTGGTGTGATACATAGCTAAATAAACAGATATATAGGTGGTTAGAAATATGGTTGACGATTATTGTGAGTAATGTAAAGATGCTGCATATATCATTTGCTGCCTTAAACATGAACTGTTTCAAGTGGATCTACCCTTTAACCTCATGCTGTTCAGCCACCCCCACCTGAATAGAGAGCCTCAATCAGTAATGTATGTTGGTCTCCGATGGTGTTACTGCCTGCTAATGGAGATAGATGTGGGCTCCACTGGCAGCCCCCCCCACCTCTCTCCCCCGAACATCCTCTCTTCTCCGCCACATAATTACTCTCCCTGGCTTAGCTGGCTCTCCTGTGGGATTGTGGATGAACGGTTTGTAACGTGTCTCTTGCCCCCCCCCCCCCTCCCTCTCCTGTGCCAGATAAAGCAGAGAGAGATAAAGCAGAGAGAGATAAAGCAGAGAGAGATAAAGCAGAGAGAGAGAGAGAGAGAGAGAGAGAGAGAGAGAGAGAGAGAGAGAGAGAGAGAGAGAGAGAGAGAGAGAGAGAGAGAGAGAGAGAGAGAGAGAGAGAGAGAGAGAGAGAGAGAGAGAGAGAGAGAGAGAGAGAGAGAGAGAGAGAGAGAGAGAGAGAGAGAGAGAGAGAGAGAGAGAGAGAGAGAGAGAGAGAGAGAGAGAGAGAGAGAGAGAGAGAGAGAGAGAGAGAGAGAGAGAGAGAGAGAGAGAGAGAGAGAGAGAGAGAGAGAGAGAGAGAGAGAGAGAGAGAGAGAGAGAGAGAGAGAGAGAGAGAGAGAGTTTTTTTCTTTCCCCCTCAGACTGGGCTTTGTAGTGCTAAGGAGAGGTTATGTCTCCAGTCTGTTTGGTCTCAGGTTAATTTGCTGTGTGTACACAGGTCTTCATACACTGTATATTTTTAAAGAACGATCTGATTTGCCAGTACAGTGTTTGTGGTGTTGTGGTTCGAGTCTTTAGTTCCACATGGTCTCCTGGCTGATTGAAACCCCTCTCTGAATGCTTGTCTGTGGTTGTCAGAGCTGGTTGCCCGCGGTAACTGATGGGGGCGGTCAGGCATTCAGTGTGGTTGTGTTGTGGGAAGAGTCATTGGACAGTCTTTACATAATCACATATCGACACGGCTAGAAGGAACGTCGTTACACATGTTTGTGCTGACACTAGCTTATAGAGCTCATTATTCAATAGAGATTAGATTTTCTTCGGAAATGGCGTGTGTGTGTGAGCAAGCTTGTGTACCTGCCTTCCAGGTTATATGTCAGCCTATGTAGGTCTGTGGGGGTTGATGCAAATGCAGGTACTCCATTACACATACTGAAGCGTTGTCTATCATACTGTTAGACATGGGACTGTATGTGTTGTGTACTGTATTTAATGAATGGGATTTAGACTGAAGGGCAGCAATTGAAGTGGTGGGATGGGGTTGAGGCAGTAGTGGTTGGGAGGATGGGGTTGGAGTGTGTGTCTGTATGAAGGTCTAGGTGTGTGAATGTTTGATTGTGTTTATGTAATGAGGAAGAGCTCCAGGCTCCTTTGGGATTCTCTAAACCTCATTCCAGAGAAGAGATGATCATGGAGGGATGGAGGGATTAGAGTTGTGTTTTGAACTGATGTACATACTGTACATTACACTTTCTCTGTCATGCCCGCACACACACACTCTTAGTGTGACCTACACTATTGAGTAGTGCTCCTCTGTTTGCCCGGAGTGTGTGATGTTTGCCAGCCAGTCTTCTGGGTGACCTTCTCACTGTGTGTGTCAACCAGGCCCCTGAGCCACAGCCTGAATATGTATGCTATGCTCTGTAAAACACCCTGGCTCTCCTCTCGCTCGCTCTGACTCTATCTTTCCCTTCTCCTCTGAAACTCCCTGTCTCTCTCGCCTTATTTTTTTTCCCTTATCTCTGTCTCACTCCATCTATCTACATATCTCACCTCACATGCCACCTCTCTGCCTGCACTGTTTGAGTGACAGGCTTCCATCGCTGGTCTTCTCACTCCTCCTCCTCCTCCTATTTGTTATTCCTGGTGTGTTCATCCCCTCCTGACTCGGCGGCCCAGCCTGCTGTGACCCGACCGTGACCACATGCGGTCTGACCTGAGGTTGATCCCATGCCAGTGTGAGGTTCTGGTCCTGCTCAGGAGACCCAGTGGAGGCAGCACGGTCAGCTGAGCTCAGCTTAATACACACACGCATACACTCACACACACGCACGCACACGTGCACACAGACATACACCTTAGTGTGGAGAGTGAGCAGGGACTGAGCAGTAGAGGAGAAATCTCACCTCTTTCCCTCTTCTTGCCGTTGGACTCCTCTCACCCGTTCTCCTCCGTTCTCTGTGCTCCTGTTCCGTCCCTTCCTCCCACTGTCCTCACACATCACTTAGGCTGAGACCCACCCAGCCCAGTAGGAAGTTGTTACAGGCTGCTGGTCTTCATCCATATACCCTGATAAAACGCAGAACAATCCCACCACCACACAGGGAGAGGAGCTGCTGGCCAGGGGACCATGCCTGAGACTCTCTCACATATCGGAAAGGAAATAGAGAGAAGGCAGACTGAAAGATTTGAGACAAACATGCAGACGAGGATAAGACAAAGATGCAGTGCTTTTGCTCTGTGTGTTTGTGTATCCAACTATACACTACTTGGCATGTCAAGTCCATAAAAGTTTGACGTGGCTTTCAACAACACAGGTTTAAGATGAGAGTGAGAGACTGACGCAAAGCCTTTAAATGAAAGTCTTCTGACATCAGTTCCTATTATGCAGAGAGGAAAAGAGGAGAGTGACGATGAATAAAGTAGGAAAAAAGAGGAGAGAAAAGAGCCTTTGGAGTGTTTGTATTTCTGTCAGTCTGAGAGGGTGGCTGTCAGGGCCTGTTTGTAGCCCGTCTCCAGAGGAGGGATTAGAGGGAGAGGACCCCCTGATTGAGCACTGGGGTAGAGAACTGGATATGCGCTCAACTCCACCACTGCCTGCACACATCCCAAATGACAACATATTCCATATAGCCCATAGGGCTCTGGTCAATGTAGTGCACTATAAAGGGAATAGGGTGCAATTTGGAATGTAGCCCCTGCCTGCCTGGTTGACTACTGTACCCACCACTGAATCATACCGCTGCTGCTGCTTTCAGCAGAGCTGTTACCCCATCTGAATGTCTCCCACTTGGATATGGCAGGGGATCTCTTAACTCTTAAGGCTTGGACACCAGTAGCGTTTGCTGGCCGATGGTACTCAGCACCCCTGCACAGAGTTCTGGCTGTAATTTGCTAACTGATTCTTCATGTAGAATCGGGTGAAAACGCCTGCAGCCAGACGTCCATCAGAGGGTGGTTCCTAAAACACACCACGCCGAAAGAGCGGCAGACGAACGGCAGATGGGCCGTCGGCCTGGTGTGTGTGGTTCTTTGGACCCCAGGGATCCTCATCCTATATGGCAGGAGGGGCCTGCCCTACAGGAGCGGCCAACCATACAGGAGCTTCTTAGATGGGATCTTGTCATTCTATACATGACCTGGGATCTTTTATGTGAAATTTCATTGGAGATTTTTTTTGAGGGTCTTGGAGGAGTAAAATGTCTGGGCAGGGAATTCATTGTGATCTGACTTGGCAGACTCTTTGATCCAAAGCCATTTACAGTAAAGTGAGTGCATTTATATTTGTAGTATGTGATCCTTGAGGGACTTGAACCCATGACCTTGGCGTTGTTAGCATCAGTCTTACCAACTGGGCCATCAGAACCACTAGGGTACAGCAGCGTCTCTGACTCTAGTTATTGTGTTATGTACGTTGAGTATGTCCTCAGTGGTTGTGTCCCAAATAACACCCTATTCCCTTTATAGTGCACTACTTTTGTAGTACACTATATAGGGAAAAGGGTGCCATTCTGGATGCTGCCAGTGTATATACGTATTCCTGGTGAAGGACCGCATGAAGGCATTTCTCTTGTGTGTTTGTAGTGCACAGAACCCTCTCTGCCTCTTCTCAGGCAGACATACTTGGCAGTCCATAAGCACTTTATAATGGGATGCTTTGATCCCTGCTTATCCCACCTGCTTATCGTGTGTGTGTGTGTGTGTGTGTGCCAGAGATGAGGGAGTGTATGAAAAATGTCTCTGGAGTGTGGCATCGTTTTCTTATGAGGTGTTAAAAGTCCCCTGCAGGTGACACTTCCTTCATTCAACCTCCTGTCTGGCTGTGCTCACTCTCACTTCCTCCTTTCTCATGGTCATGACAGACACACGTGCACTAACTGTCTGTGTTGTTCCCTTTTACAGAGAGCCAGAGGGCATACCGGTTTGTCCAGGGGAAGGACTGGGGCTTTAAGAAATTCATCAGGAGAGACTTCCTGCTGGATGAGGCCAATGGGCTGCTGCCTGAGGACAAGCTCACTCTCTTCTGTGAGGTAGGACACAAGTTCACACAACATAGAGATACAGGTAACAGCCAAAATAAAGGAATTAAAGTAAATGAGGGATTCAAAGCAGGTGCTTCCACACAGATGTGGTTTCTGAGTTAATTAAGCAATTAACATCCCATCATGCTTAGGGTCATGTATAAAAAAGCCCAGTTGTCCATTATTTTGTCTACCCTGGCTAGTATAATATATGTCAGTGACTTTGAAAGAGGGTCTCAAAGGAGCATAGGGGGTTAAAGGGTGTGTGTCAGTCACCAGATCTCAACACAATTGAACGCATGGCATTTCTCATGGAAGAATGGTGTTGCGTCCCTCCAATCGAGTTCCAGACACTTGTAGAATCTATGCTAAGGCACGTTTGAGCTGTTCTGGTTCGTGGGGCCCAATGCCCTATAATGTTGGCAGTTAGATGTATCTCTATAGATGGGTTGGTTACATCGACTTGTGCGCAACTATGGGGCAAAACAGACGGGGTTGGCTTATATTGTTAATAACATGTTAATGATATTTTGTCCCCAATGTTTATTGAAAACCTAAATAGTTGCACAATGAGAACAAATACATTGTTGCGGTTGTTGGTTGACTAGATAGCACATGTTTTGCCATGTTAGCATAGATGTGAAATCAGTCAAAACACTTCAAAACAAGGCATGGTATCAAGAACAAGATCAAATGAGCTGAAACGAGACACTTACGATTCACCACATCGTAGTTTCTTGTCGTTGTTGCTAGCAATCTGGCCATCCAAAACCATAACACACGGCCTTATGCCGCTTTGAAGTGGCACACAGCTAACCCGTTTATAGAACGCACACAGCTAACCCGTTTATAGAACGCACACAGCTAACCCGTTTATAGAACGCACACAGCTAACCCGTTTAGAGGACGCACACAGCTAACCTGTTTATAGGACGCACACAGCTAACCCGTTTATAGAACGCACACAGCCAGCGTGTTTATAGGACGCACACAGCTAACCCGTTTATAGGACGCACACAGCTAACCCGTTTATAGGACGCACACAGCTAGCGCGTTTATAGGACGCACACAGCTAACCCGTTTATAGGACGCACACAGCTAGCGCGTTTATAGGACGCACACAGCTAGCGCGTTTATAGGACGCACACAGCTAACCCGTTTTAGAGGACGCACACAGCTAACCCGTTTTAGAGGACGCACACAGCTAACCCGTTTTAGAGGACGCACACAGCTAACCCGTTTTAGAGGACGCACACAGCTAACCCGTTTTAGAGGACGCACACAGCTAACCCGTTTTAGAGGACGCACACAGCTAACCCGTTTTAGAGGACGCACACAGCTAACCCGTTTTAGAGGACGCACACAGCTAACCCGTTTTAGAGGACGCACACAGCTAACCCGTTTTAGAGGACGCACACAGCTAACCCGTTTTAGAGGACGCACACAGCTAACATGTTTTAGAGGACGCACACAGCTAACATGGTTTAGAGGACGCACACAGCTAACCCGGTTTAGAGGACGCACACAGCTAACCCGGTTTAGAGGACGCACACAGCTAACATGTTTTAGAGGACGCACACAGCTAACCCGTTTTAGAGGACGCACACAGCTAACCCGTTTTAGAGGACGCACACAGCTAACCCGGTTTAGAGGACGCACACAGCTAACATGTTTTAGAGGACGCACACAGCT
The DNA here is from genome assembly GCF_045679555.1 of Salvelinus alpinus. NCBI lineage: Eukaryota > Metazoa > Chordata > Actinopteri > Salmoniformes > Salmonidae > Salvelinus > Salvelinus alpinus. The sequence goes on along the minus strand of NC_092086.1, from coordinate 36,779,941 downwards.
AACCCGGTTTAGAGGACGCACACAGCTAACCCGTTTTAGAGGACGCACACAGCTAACATGTTTTAGAGGACGCACACAGCTAACCCGTTTTAGAGGACGCACACAGCTAACCCGTTTTAGAGGACGCACACAGCTAACATGTTTTAGAGGACGCACACAGCTAACATGTTTTAGAGGACGCACACAGCTAACATGTTTTAGAGGACGCACACAGCTAACATGTTTTAGAGGACGCACACAGCTAACATGTTTTAGAGGACGCACACAGCTAACCCGTTTTAGAGGACGCACACAGCTAACATGTTTTAGAGGACGCACACAGCTAACATGTTTTAGAGGACACACAGCTAACATGTTTTAGAGGACGCACACAGCTAACCCGTTTTAGAGGACGCACACAGCTAACCCGTTTTAGAGGACGCACACAGCTAACATGTTTTAGAGGACGCACACAGCTAACCCGTTTTAGAGGACGCACACAGCTAACCCGTTTTAGAGGACGCACACAGCTAACATGTTTTAGAGGACGCACACAGCTAACCCGGTTTAGAGGACGCACACAGCTAACATGTTTTAGAGGACGCACACAGCTAACCCGTTTTAGAGGACGCACACAGCTAACATGTTTTAGAGGACGCACACAGCTAACATGTTTTAGAGGACGCACACAGCTAACCCGGTTTAGAGGACGCACACAGCTAACATGTTTTAGAGGACGCACACAGCTAACCCGTTTTAGAGGACGCACACAGCTAACATGTTTTAGAGGACGCACACAGCTAACATGTTTTAGAGGACGCACACAGCTAACATGTTTTAGAGGACGCACACAGCTAACCCGTTTTAGAGGACGCACACAGCTAACATGTTTTAGAGGACGCACACAGCTAACATGTTTTAGAGGACGCACACAGCTAACATGTTTTAGAGGACGCACACAGCTAACCCGTTTTAGAGGACGCACACAGCTAACATGTTTTAGAGGACGCACACAGCTAACATGTTTTAGAGGACGCACACAGCTAACCCGTTTTAGAGGACGCACACAGCTAACATGTTTTAGAGGACGCACACAGCTAACCCGGTTTAGAGGACGCACACAGCTAACCCGTTTTAGAGGACGCACACAGCTAACATGTTTTAGAGGACGCACACAGCTAACCCGGTTTAGAGGACGCACACAGCTAACATGTTTTAGAGGACGCACACAGCTAACCCGTTTTAGAGGACGCACACAGCTAACATGTTTTAGAGGACGCACACAGCTAACATGTTTTAGAGGACGCACACAGCTAACCCGTTTTAGAGGACGCACACAGCTAACCCGGTTTAGAGGACGCACACAGCTAACCCGTTTTAGAGGACGCACACAGCTAACCCGTTTTATAGGACGCACACAGCTAACCCGTTTTATAGGACGCACACAGCTAACCCGTTTTAGAGGACGCACACAGCTAACCCGTTTTAGAGGACGCACACAGCTAACCCGTTTTAGAGGACGCACACAGCTAACCCGGTTTAGAGGACGCACACAGCTAACCCGGTTTAGAGGACGCACACAGCTAACCCGGTTTAGAGGACGCACACAGCTAACCCGTTTTAGAGGACGCACACAGCTAACCCGTTTTAGAGGACGCACACAGCTAACCCGTTTTAGAGGACGCACACAGCTAACCCGTTTTAGAGGACGCACACAGCTAACCCGTTTTAGAGGACGCACACAGCTAACCCGTTTTACAGGACGCACACAGCTAACCCGGTTTAGAGGACGCACACAGCTAACCCGGTTTAGAGGACGCACACAGCTAACCCGTTTTAGAGGACGCACACAGCTAACCCGTTTTAGAGGACGCACACAGCTAACCCGTTTTAGAGGACGCACACAGCTAACCCGTTTTAGAGGACGCACACAGCTAACCCGTTTTAGAGGACGCACACAGCTAACCCGTTTAGAGGACGCACACAGATACACTGGGACTAGGGCCAGGAGTCTGTCCTAACCATGTGACCTGACCAGGAAAACCACATGGGTCATCACTAGTTGCCACAAAGTCATAAACCCTGTCTATTTCTGCTATTTCTCTTCGCTAACCCTAACCACACTGCTAACCTTATGCCTAACTTTAAATTAAGCCCAAAAAGGTCTGTGCGGACTCTTATTCCGTCAGTTTGTCAGTAGGGCTCAGGTCAGATGCTGTAGTGTTGGGCTAGATATCCCCTGTTATTACTAGGCTGTAAAAGAGTGGGCAGCAGAGGTCAACTATCTCCATCTCTTGCTGTGTCTCTCTCTCTGTGTCGCCCCCCCCCCCCCCCCCCCCTGTTGGATCAGGGGAACAGAGCAGAGGTTAACTTTCTGGAGATGTTAATGTTCTCGTTGTCATGCCTGCGCCCATAAATGTTTAAAAAACATGGAGGTGGCTGTTTAAAGAAACCTAATTAACCCTGTGGGTATGGTGCTGGAATCCATGTCTTGAGGTTTCCCCCTGTTTGTTATGAGAGAGAGGAGCGATGTGCAAGTCTATTTAAAGTGCTTCCATACTGGGCCTATTGACAGAGGAGTAGGAGGTGCATAGCAGCTACTACAGAGCTGTGGGGGGTGAGGTGACTGCGTGTAATCTGTGTGTGTGTGCACATGTGCCTGTGTATGTGAGAGAGGCTTGGCATAGAGAATACTTCCAACACATCCCTCCCCAGTGGTGTTAGGCTGCTGGTTGGTTGTAGTCCTGGGTGGCTGCCCCTCTTGTGTAAATCTCTGGTAGCTACACCAGCTCCATTAATGAGGAAACCCATGTGGATTTGGCTGGGCGGTACACTGTATATTACTATATACCAGCATTGATGTACGGACCGGTTTAGGTTTTTACTTTAACTTCTATAACGGTATTTGAATGTTTGGTTTGTAATATGCCATGTGGAACATCCATTTCCTCACAGACCTAGCCCTGCCCCGTCTCACTCAAGGAGCTCATTTGTTGTTGCTTGACCACAAGACACTTGTGTTCAGTCTGCATGATCAATGCAGCACATGCAACGATGTTGATGACAACGATGTTTCCACTTAGCTTCTTCATTTAAATCTACAAGCGTTCTATAAATACACTATGAGTTTGAATTTCTTACAACCAGACCTCAACCTCAACGAACACCTTTGGGATGAATTGGAACGCCGACTGCGAGCCAGGCCTAATCACCCAACATCAGTGCCCTACCTCACTAATGCTCTTGTGGCTGAACGGAAGCAAATCCCCGCAGGAATGTTCCAACATCTAGTGGGAAGCCTTCCCAGAAGAGTGGAGGCTGTTATAGCAGCAAAGGGGGGATTAACTCCATATTAATTGCCATGTATTTTGGCCATATCACCCAGCCCTAGTGTGGGTTACTGTAGTGAGTTAGTGACCCTGGAATAAATTATGAGGGTGCTACCACAAGGTCTTCCCGTGGGCAGGTAAGAGTGTAAAGTACTTCAATATTCCTGGTTCTTGTTCCCCCTGGGATGCAGTCTTTACTACCATCTGCAGTCTTTACTACCGGTCTCCTCGTTCTCTCCTATCGTTCTCTCGTTCTCTTATTCTCTTTCCTTCTCTTTTTTTTTCTTTCATTTTTATCTCTCTCTCTCTCTCTCTCTCTCTCTCTCTCTCTCTCTCTCTCTCTCTCTCTCTCTCTCTCTCTCTCTCTCTCTCTCTCTCTCTCTCTCTCTCTCTCTCTCTCTCTCTCTCTCTCTCTCTCTCTCTCTCTCTCTCTCTCTCTCTCTCTCTCTCTCTCTCTCACCTCTCTCTCTCTCACCTCTCTCTCTCTCTCACCTCTCTCTCTCTCCCCTCTCTCTCTCTCACCTCTCTCTCTCTCTCACCTCTCTCTCTCTCTCACCTCTCTCTCTCTCTCACCTCTCTCTCTCTCTCACCTCTCTCTCTCTCTCACCTCTCTCTCGTCTCTCTCTCGTCTCTCTCTCGCCTCTCTCTCGTCTCTCTCTCGTCTCTCTCTCGTCTCTCTCTCGTCTCTCTCTCGTCTCTCTCTGTCTCTCTCTCTCTCTCTCTCACCTCTCTCTCTCTCACCTCTCTCTCTCACCTCTCTCTCTCTCACCTCTGTCTCTCTCTCACCTCTCTCTCTCTCTCACCTCTCTCTCTCTCTCACCTCTCTCTCTCTCTCACCTCTCTCTCTCTCACCTCTCTCTCTCTCACCTCTCTCTCTCTCACCTCTCTCTCTCTCACCTCTCTCTCTCTCACCTCTCTCTCTCTCGCCTCTCTCTCGTCTCTCTCTCGTCTCTCTCTCGTCTCTCTCTCGTCTCTCTCTCGTCTCTCTCTCTCGTCTCTCTCTCGTCTCTCTCTCGTCTCTCTCTCGTCTCTCTCTCTCGTCTCTCTCTCACCTCTCTCTCACCTCTCTCTCTCACCTCTCTCTCACCTCTCTCTCTCTCACCTCTCTCTCTCTCACCTTTCTCTCTCACCCCTCTCTCTCACCTCTCTCTCTCTCACCTCTCTCTCTCTCACCTCTCTCTCTCTCACCTCTCTCTCTCTCACCTCTCTCTCTCTCACCTCTCTCTCTCGTCTCTCTCTCTCGTCTCTCTCTCGTCTCTCTCTCTCACCTCTCTCTCTCACCTCTCTCTCACCTCTCTCTCTCTCTTACCTCTCTCTCTCTCACCTCTCTCTCTCTCACCTTTCTCTCTCTCACCTTTCTCTCTCTCACCTTTCTCTCTCTCACCTTTCTCTCTCTCACCTCTCTCTCTCACCTCTCTCTCTCTCTCTCTCACCCCTCTCTCTCACCTCTCTCTCTCACCTCTCTCTCACCTCTCTCTCTCTCTTACCTCTCTCTCTCTCACCTCTCTCTCTCTCACCTCTCTCTCTCTCCACCTCTCTCTCTCTCACCTCTCTCTCTCTCACCTTTCTCTCTCACCTCTCTCTCTCACCCCTCTCTCTCACCCCTCTCTCTCACCCCTCTCTCTCACCTCTCTCTCTCTCACCTCTCTCTCTCACCTCTCTCTCTCTCGTCTCTCTCTCGTCTCTCTCTCTCACCTCTCTCTCTCTCTCACCTCTCTCTCACCTCTCTCTCTCTCTTACCTCTCTCTCTCTCACCTCTCTCTCTCTCACCTCTCTCTCTCTCACCTTTCTCTCTCTCACCTTTCTCTCTCTCACCTTTCTCTCTCTCACCTTTCTCTCTCTCACCTTTCTCTCTCTCACCTTTCTCTCTCTCGTCTCTCTCTCGTCTCTCTCTCGTCTCTCTCTCTCACCTCTCTCTCTCTCACCTCTCTCTCACCTCTCTCTCTCACCTCTCTCTCTCACCTCTCTCTCTCTCACCTCTCTCTCTCTCACCTTTCTCTCTCTCACCTCTCTCTCTCTCACCTCTCTCTCTCTCTCTCTCACCTTTCTCTCTCTCACCTCTCTCTCTCTCACCTCTCTCTCTCTCACCTCTCTCTCTCACCTCTCTCTCTCTCACCTCTCTCTCTCTCACCTCTCTCTCTCACCTCTCTCTCTCACCTCTCTCTCTCACCTCTCTCACCTCTCTCTCTCTCTCTCACCTCTCTCTCTCTCACCTCTCTCTCTCACCTCTCTCTCTCGTCTCTCTCTCGTCTCTCTCTCGTCTCTCTCTCGTCTCTCTCTCTCACCTCTCTCTCACCTCTCTCTCACCTCTCTCTCTCACCTCTCTCTCACCTCTCTCTCTCTCACCTCTCTCTCTCTCACCTTTCTCTCTCACCCCTCTCTCTCACCTCTCTCTCTCACCTCTCTCTCTCTCACCTCTCTCTCTCTCACCTCTCTCTCTCTCCTCTCTCTCTCTCACCTCTCTCTCTCTCACCTCTCTCTCTCTCACCTCTCTCTCTCGTCTCTCTCTCTCGTCTCTCTCTCGTCTCTCTCTCGTCTCTCTCTCTCACCTCTCTCTCTCACCTCTCTCTCACCTCTCTCTCTCTCTTACCTCTCTCTCTCTCACCTCTCTCTCTCTCACCTTTCTCTCTCTCACCTTTCTCTCTCTCACCTTTCTCTCTCTCACCTTTCTCTCTCTCACCTCTCTCTCTCACCTCTCTCTCTCTCTCTCTCACCCCTCTCTCTCACCTCTCTCTCACCTCTCTCTCTCTCTTACCTCTCTCTCTCTCACCTCTCTCTCTCTCACCTCTCTCTCTCTCACCTCTCTCTCTCTCACCTCTCTCTCTCTCACCTTTCTCTCTCACCTCTCTCTCTCACCCCTCTCTCTCACCCCTCTCTCTCACCCCTCTCTCTCACCTCTCTCTCTCTCACCTCTCTCTCTCACCTCTCT